>NC_067437.1:18271727-18606407 GCF_009764475.1 Pristis pectinata | reverse complement strand
CAACATTGGTACAGTGGTCAACTTCCTGGACAAGTAGTCCAGAGGCCTGGACTAACAATCAAGTGACATGAGTTCAAATCCTACATGGCAGCTGTGGAATATTTGGTTAATAATCTAAAATTTTAAATAACTAGTTATTAATATAGCTGGACTGCTGCAAAGGCTTGCCTGCTTCACCAAATGAAATCTGCCGTCTTTACCCAGTCTGGGCTACAGGGGACCAGAGCCACCAATGTGGTTGACTCTGAAACAGCTTGGTGAGCCACTCAGCCAGGAGAAGTTTGGGAGGTGGACTAAATGCCTGCATTTCCAGGGACTCCTGGATCCGGAAAAATAAACGAACAAAATATGACCTGTGAACAATCTGTTGATGTGAACTCCCAGGTCCCTCAATTCCCAGTTGCTTGCCAGAACCATGCCATTGTCTGAACTGCCCCTCCCCAGCCCCTCTGCCAAAGTGCATCAACTCAAACCTCTCCACATTACATTCCACCTGAAAGTTGCCCACACATTCTGTTAACCTTGTCACTGTTCATTACTGTCACCTTCATCATTTTCTGAACCTCAAAGTTTGGCATCATTTCACTCTGTATTCCGATAACCAAGTCATTGATATATATCACCAAACAAAACTCTTTTCTGGTGTCATCATGTCCTCTGTATTCCAGGAATCCCTGGCATTGGTTTCCTACCTTCCCTCCTGTGCCTTACAACAGCTCCTCCTTAAAGATCATCCACTGTTCTGTTGCACCTTTTCTTTGGTTTCATTTCATCCAGACCATTCCCTTCTCGTCCACTGCCATTAGCCGACTTCCAGCTTAGAAGTTCTGCTTTAGATCTTGCACACCTTCATCAAATCTCCTCCCAATTACCTTTGCTCCAGGGAGAATAACCCCAGCCTCTCCTGTCTGACCTTATATGTGGATCCCCTTGACCTTGCAAACTGTCCTAGTATTATGTTTTGTTACAAATGCACAAACAGAAACTAGTGCAAATACCCTGCAGCTCGGCAACATCTGTGGAGGGAGAAACAGTTATGTTTACGCTCAGTGACCTCTTCTCAGAAATGGGAGAAAAGTTGGGATGTGACAGGTTTTAAGATGTACAGATGCAGGGAAAAGGAGAGCTGGGGATGGGGAGAAGAACAAGAGGGAAGAGCAGTGAGAGGAAGGAGGGCAGGAGAGATTGTGTCAAACGAGATGGTGGAGCAAGTCAAGGCAAGGCAAGGCGGACTGGGTCAGGTAGAAAAAGGAAGGTGACCTGTGAAGGCTAACAGCAGAACCACGTCCAGAACTCACTGTTCGAAACCATTTTCACTGTGGGTCTGACCTGAAACTTACCATGAAGAAAAAAATCTTTTTTAATCATTGCTGACAGCAAAATGAATGTTGATGCAAATGCCAAATATGGTGGACCTTAAAGAAACAAATGTTAGATTAGCAGAGGTAGATGACAGCTATAGCAGCTTGGACTGGTTGACACCTGAGGGAAGATGAGAAATGGGCACTTTTACAGATATGGCTGGGGAAAGGAAGTCGGTAACCAAGGGTAAACCTTGCGTTGTGATGGAGTGGGCTGGTGCGGTCTTGTGATGAGAGGCTCATTCTGTGACTCCACTGACCTTTACACCAACTGTGAACAATAAAAGTAGTCAAATGTCAAGATGAGCATGTGACAAACACAAATGATGATAAAAATTGATCGGTTCTCGGCTCTTTGACAGCAGGAGGGATCTAACGGAAGAACCTGAAGATTCGGAAAGTGCGAGGGCTTGGAGGTCTGAGCACTTGAAGAGCCTAAAACAAGTCTGGCTGGTTTCTTATTAAATCTACACATTAATGGAAGATAATCTCTCTGAGAATCAGTGAGTGTGCAGGCTTCTGCCCAGGACTACAGGCTCCAATTTAGCAACTGTGCAGGAGGAACATACACTGGTGCAACTGTGGAACCCTGGAGACAGTGAAGTGTCTGACTGAACAATAAGGGGCTTCCACTGACCTTTATCCCCCCTTGTAGTAAACGTCTAAGCTTCTTGAGAGCTCAGCGTAGTCATGGCTGAACTATCTGTGGACAACCATCAGAAGGCAAGGATTGAGGCCAACTCACCCTCAGTTTGAAATCGTGCCTCTCCTCCAGGGTCATGGTGTCCGCCTTCGCAATGACCGGAATGATGTTCATTATTTTTCCCAGGCGCTTCATGAACTCGACGTCCAGGGGTCGCAGCCTGCAAGGAGAAATACATTGGTCACCACCACTGGCTGCGTGGTTGCTTCTATGTTCACCCTTCTCCAGTCACCTCATGCACTGGGGGAGCGGCCTCAACAGATTTTCCTTCAACCTCTTGGGGCAAGGGATTGCCCACTTCCCTCCCCTCCACACTTCCTATAACGGTGGCTGTGATCAGGTTTCCTGCTTTGTTTAGCTTGCTATGAGCAATGTCTGTACCGTCTCCGTTACACTGGCAAGAGATTCCCCAGACAGAGATAATGCAAGGTGACCTGGCTATTCCGAGCAGTCCTATGCACTATTCCTTCCCCTTATGCTGCATTTGTACGTACAGGGATCATTCCATGTCTGATTTTGTTCCAGGGTCTCGCTGGGCTTGAGTATGTTAGTCGAGGTGGTTGGTAGGGGAGTTTGTGGAATGGCAGGGGCTCGCTTTGGGGGAATCTAAACCTGACGGGAAGGGAGGTGTCACTGAGGCTCAGCCCCGGCGGTGTCCCTGTCTCTGAGCCCCACGAATGTAGTTTCACATGCCCCGAACTCAGATAGACACTCCAACACCGACACTGATGATGTGCCGCATTGTTGGGGTGTGATGTTGTGGATGGGTAGAACTGTGAACCGCTGCCTGTACTGTCAGACGGGCCAGTGGTGGGGGGAGTCCGCGTGGTCTTTTCCCCACTACCCTGCTCAATACTTGTCATTGCTGCTTGTGGGAGCTGCTGTGCACAAATCAGCTGCTTCATTGCAATGCGTGCTGCATTTCAAAACATAACTTAGTGGCTGTAAAGCACATTGAGGTGGCCTGCAGTTGTGAAAAGTGCTAAACATCTGAGAATGGAGTGCCACTAGTGTGTGAGTGTGTAAGCCCTGTCTAGTGTCCGTCGCTCGCGAGGAAGAGTTTAATCCCTAGAAAGGACAATACACACCTTCCAGTGGCTGTTGGGCTGATCAAATGTCCATAACCTCTGCCAGACTCCCCAAACACAGCACTCCCTCCGCCACTGAGGGAGACCTCACCTGCATGCCCTCCAATGCTGACTAGAAGAGCAGGCTGGACTCTTCTCCAGAGTCACAATCAGCCTCTTGCCCCTCATGTTCCCCCCCCCCACCCCCGTTCATTCGAAAAAATACAGCACTGAAGGAGGCCATTCGTGCCTCTGGCCACATCTTGAACAAGCTCTTCAACTGCTCCCCTTTCCCTGAGGCCCTGACAACATTTCCTCTGTAAGGTTTCCTTCCTAAACCTTCTGACTGAACCTATTCCCACTACCGTTATGTGCACTGTACTGGCCATCACAGCAACCCACTGTGTGTTAGGAGGAGATCTCCTCTCCCCCATCCTCACTGTTCTACATCCTTATAGTTACTTTGTCCATGATCCCTGGTTCTTCTGTTCAACCCTAATCCCAAACTTCCACTCCTGATGTTGCTTGCTTTAATGGGAAACTCCAGCTTTTACACACATTCAGCATCGTAAGCAACATCCAACTGAAACGACTCTAAATCCATCAAAAACTCAGCCCCATTCAGAGTGGAGCATAATAATGAATGGAGTTGTCCAGTGAAGTTTGTAAAGGTTTTTGTTAATGCACGGCTCATGCACATGGGTAGAGCCTGCAACCTCTGACTAAGGAGGTCAGAGACAGGCTGGGAGGGAGACTGTGTCGGCGTGCTTATACGTACGAGTGTCCAGTGGGGGAGATGAAGTAGAGGCAGCAGTGCACGCGGGTGTCGGGAATACGTTTCTTCCTGGAGATGTTCGCCTCCTCCTTCAGGAACTTCTCGTACTGTTCACTGATGTACTTCTCGATTGGCTCCCAGCTGCAACAGAGTAAACGTACGTTAGAGGCTGCTGGACACACAAGAGGGTAGGGAGACGTGCGGAAGAAGTGGGCCGGCACTGAGAGATGTGCGTCGGTCAGTCTTATGAGTAAATCCTGCATCAGTGGACTTCACCCAGCTCAATAACTCAGCTGAAGAGGTGCCGAGAGGAATCTCAGGCGACTGTATTGTGCTTTTGTATTGCCCAGCCTCAAAGTGCGGACTCAGATCACATACAATAATGGTCACCTAGGTGTAGGGATCAGGTGATAGATCATTGACCTGAAACGTTAACTCTTTTCCCCTCTCCACAGATGCTGCCTGACCTGCTGAGCATTTCCTTCATTTTCTGTTTTTATTTCAGAGTGAAAGATTCTGTATCTGGTAGGGAGTCACAAACAGAAAACTGGTATTTTATCTGGGAGTAACACACCGTGGGGACTTCATTCAAACTATTTATCTAATCACTGGCCTAGAATTCTGTGGGAACCTACAAAGGTGTGTGAATCAGTCGTGTTGGGTGGGCCTCGGGAGTTTGTCTGTGGTTCTCTCTGAGGAAATTTTGTGGAGCACAAGGCCAGTGACCATGTGCTTTACACGAGCTAAGGCCCATCCTCTGCACCCTACCTCCCCTCCACTGACTCCGTCTACACTTCCTGCTGCCTCGCGAAAACAGTCAACCTAATCAAGGGCCCCTCCCATCCCGGACATTCTCTCTTCACCCCCTCCCATTGGGCAGAAGATACAAAAGTTTGAGAACATTTACCACCAGGCTCAAGGATACTGTTATCAGAGTCATGAACAGACCTCTCATACATTAAAAGATGTACATGTGACAATAATAAACCGATTACCAATATCCTCCATTAATGCAGAGTACATAGAACACAGAACAGTACAGCACAATAAGGCCCTTCGGCCCACAATGTTGTGCTGACCTTTAAACATCGCCTAAGACTATCTAACCCCTTCCTCCCACATATCTCTCTACTTTTTCTAGCAATCTCTTGAACTTGACCAATGTACCTGCCTCCAACACCGCCCCAGGCAGCGCATTCCATGCCCCAACCACTCTCTGGGTAAAAAACCTTCCTCTGATATCTCCCTTGAACTTCCCACCCATTACCTTAAAGCCATGCCCTCTTGTATTGAGCATTGGTGCCCTGGGAAAGAGGCACTGGCTGTCCACTCTATCTATTCCTCTTAATATTTTGTACACCTCTATCATGTCTCCTCTCATCCTCCTTCTCTCCAGAGTAAAGCCCTAAGCCTCTCCTCATAATCCATACCCTCTAAACCAGGCAGCATCCTGGTAAATCTCCTCTGCACCCTTTCCAACGCTTCCACATCCTTCCTATAATGAGGCGACCAGAACTGGACACAGTACTCCAAGTGTGGTCTAATCAGAGCTTTATAGAGCTGCATCATTACCTCGTGGCTCTTAAACTCGATCCCTCGACTTATGAAAGCTAACACCCCACAAGTAGGTGAAGATAATCAGCTAACTTGACTCTCCGTCCTGTGCGTGTGTGTGTGTGTGTGTGTGTATGTGTGTGTGAGAGAGAGAGAGAGTGCGAGAGAGAGAGAGTGCGAGAGAGAGAGAGTGCGAGAGAGAGAGAGTGCGAGAGAGAGAGAGTGCGAGAGAGAGAGTGCGTGAGAGAGAGTGCGTGAGAGAGAGTGCGTGAGAGAGAGTGCGTGAGAGAGAGTGCGTGAGTGTGTGAGAGAGTGCGTGAGTGTGTGAGGAGGGTGCAGGAAGTCCACCAGTGAAACAGGTCTAAGGGGGTAGAGTCATGGGTCAGTGTGGCAGGCCAGGGTGAAGGGGGTGCCGCTCAAGGCCGGGAGCTGGTGGTTACAATGGGTGGGGCATGTGTGGGATTTTGGAGGTGTTGTTGGGTTTGCGGGAATGGGGTAAAGGTAATGAGCTTGGGCTTGGGGTGGGTGGGTCACCTCTGTGATGAGGGGCAGTGTGCCCCACAAGGAGAGCTGGGTAAGTGACTTTTGGCCAAGGAGGCAACTCCGAGGCTGATTCCCAGCACCGGCCGAGGAAGTGCAGACCAGGGCTTCACTGGCACTGCACAGACTGCTTCTGCAGGGAGGCACCCACACACACCAGAGAATCCCAGTGGTATCAGATGTGTATCACATGTTGTCTGAGTCCCCTGTATGTGACGTGTCTTACCCATGGGGGATTGGGATGCTCTCACTCCCGGAAGTTGGAGAGAGTGTGGATCAAACAGCATTACACAGGCCCTTTTCTAAGGAATTCCAGCCACCCTTCCCATCAGCTAATTTCTTCCCAGTGCAGTTCCTGTCCCTTGGCGGGCTGGCCTACAATTCCAGTGAGCCGGTGACGACATCATTCCCAGCCTTTCAGAGCCATTCTTTACATACCTTCACTGACATCCCATGAGGAACATAAGAAAGAGAAGCAGGAGGAGGCCATTCAGCCCATTGTGTCTGCTGTATCATTAAGATCACAGCTGATCTTTCACCTCAACTCATTTTCCTGTACTAACCCCTTGATCCCTCTCTCGACCTCTGCCCTGAACATGCTCAGTGACTGAGCGTCCTCAAATCCTCATGGGCAGAGAATTCCAAACTCTGGGTGAAGAGATTTATTCCCAGTCTGCTCAGTCTGATGGCCGTGTGTGGTTCAAGTGTTCTTGCAACCTACCAGTTATCATTGTTGATCTGATCTCCAAATCCAGGTGTGTCGATAACTGTCAGCTTCATCTTCACCCCCTTCTCCTCGATGACTGTAAGGAAGACAAACCATCCGAGTCCGTTACAACAAGAACATTGGCCTTGAGTTTCTTTTAATTTTCGGGGAGTAGTGGTTGCCAGTTTTTGGGCTGGTAGCCCATGGCTGATGAAGCTGACATCAACGTGTTGCCCAACGAATTGTCCCTGACTCCAGAGCCCCAACTCTGCTCAACCTGATTGGTTCAGTGTGAGTCTGGAGCCCCAACTCCTCTCAACCTGATTGGTTCAGAACCAAGCCCACTTGCCACCATCCCTGTAAAGTGGCAGAGCCTCTGGCTTGTTGCCACAAACTCACCACTTGTGTCTTACTGTGGAGCCTGGGAAGCCATTGTGAGGGTGAGCAGCTTACTTTGGGTTCGTTCTGAAGTACATTGCTGTTTATTTTTCTTACCGGGCCCAGCACACAGGTTTGTTGATGTTCAATTCCATTCACGTCTCCTCAAAAAGTGATGCAGAAAATCTGGAGCTCCCTCCCCGACAGCAGTGTGGGAGCACCTTCACTAGGACTGCGGCAGCACAAGATAAGGGCTCATCATCACTTTCCCAAGGGCAATTAGGAACGGACAATAAATGCTGGCCTTACCAGCAATATCCATATCCCAAAAACGGAATAAACAGTGAAAAGGGGTAAAGATAAAATGTCAGTGAGGTGACAGCTGGAGAAACAGCTTACACACGATAAGATCTCAGGGGGCTGGGGGTAATATATTGGGAGTCAGGGAGTGGGTTGGCAAGCTGTGAGGGGGACACAGAGAGCTTGCAAAGGGATATAGATTGGCTCAGCAGCTGGTGGATGGAGTGTAATGTGGTTATCTGTTTCAGAAGGAGGAACGTAAAAGCAATTTATTATTAAAATGAAAATTGCACTACAAAATGGAGACACAAGAGACTGCAGATGCTGGAATCTGGAGCAAAAAACTGTTGGATGAACTCAGCAGGTCAGGCAGCATCCGTGAAGGCAGAAGGATGGTCATGTGTCAGGACTGAGAGTATGGAGGGGAGATAGTCAGTATAATGAGGCGAGAGGGAGGGGTGAGGCAGGGGCTGGCAGGTGATAGGTGGAACCAGGTGAGGAGGGAGATGATGGTTAGATGGGCCCAGGGGGTTGGGGGTGGGGTGGGGGGAAGAGGGGTGGAGGTAGAGCAGGAAGTAGACCTTCCAGCCTCTTTTCTTTCTCTCTCCTTATCTGTCTATCACCCAGCAGCCACTGTCTTCCAACCCCTCCCTTGTATGTCTTATGATACAATGACATGGCTTCTCAACACGACCTGAAATGACAATGACAAGTGGTTTAATTTGTTTGCACTTTTATGAACTTTTAAGGAAGATTAAAGGATGGACAGGGAATCCTAGAATACTTGGCAAAAGGGCACAATTGGGCCACAAGGGAATGAGCAACTGTTGACACACCGGCCAAAACTGAGGACATGCTGGGAAACTTGACTCAGATCCTGATTATTATAATTGCTGCAGAAGAGAAATGTGAAGACCTGCTATGAGTTTTGAAGGACACTTTTGAAATGATTTTGCTCCCAGGATGAGGAGGTCATTGACAATGCCAACATTTGTTGTCCATCCTTCATTGCCCTTGAGCTGAGGGGGCAGTTAAGAGTCAAGCTCGCGGTTACAGAGTAGACCAGAAGCAAGAAGCACCAACACACAGGATTGAGCAGCTGCCAGTTTGCAACCACAGTAAGAAGCTGGAAATGGGGGACTTCAGTCATCAGTTGTTTCTCACCAAATGAGGATTTATCTGCACACTGCTTTCTCTAATGTCGGCTGACTTTTGTCTCCTCGACCTGGGGGAATGACGGTAAAGGCTCCAGTTTACAAATAATCTCACCGTGTCCAACTGTTTTGATCTCCACAGTTTTCGGGACTTTCTCATCTCGATTTCTACTGCAGGATTTCCGACTGACTTGTGATTTAAATAGGGTGTTCACCAGGGTTGACTTTCCCAAGCCACTCTGCCCTAGAACAAGGGAGGAAAGGAAATCAGTGCTGTTTTAAAAAGGGGAAAGGGAGAAATGAAATTAAATACGGATTGCACTCAGTTGCTGATTTTGGATGGAAGGGAATGGAACCTACTTGGCAAGTTGGAGTCAAAACTGCACAGAGACACAAAGGCACAGAGAAACAGTCCCTTCAGCCCACCACGTCCATGCTGACCTTTTTGCCCATCTACAGTAATCCCATTTGCCCACATTGGGGCCGTATCTTTCCATGCCCTGCCCATTTGTGTCCAAAGGCTTCATAAACGTAGTAATTATATCTGATTCCGCCACCTCCTCTGGCTGCACGTTCCACGTATCAAACACTCCCTGTGTAAAAAAAAAACTTACCCCTCAGATCCCTTAAAACTCCTTCCTCTCACCTTAAAATTATGCCCTCTTTTTTTTTGATAACCCGAAGGGGAAAAGATTTTGCCTATCTACCCTATCTATGCCTCTTGTAATCTTATTTATTTTATCAGGGCCCCCCCCCCCCACTCCCCCAGCCTCACTTCACTCCAGAGAAAGCAAGCCCAGCCTATCTAATCTCTGCCCATCCGATCCAGGCACCATCCTGGTGAATGCACTCTCTCCATGCAACCACATCCTTCCTATAGTGTGGGACCAGAACTGCACTCAGTGCTCCAAGTGCGGTCTGACCAGCGTTTTGTAAAGTTGCAACATCACCTCCCAACTGTTAAATTCTATGCTCCAACCTATGGAGGCAAGCATATTCCCAATCGTGTTTTTATAACAGGAATGCAACTACTGCCTTACAGCAGAACCGCCTGTCCACTGGGAAACCTGCCTGCCAGTTTGTGTCAGATTACTCCTGGGATGAACAGCAACTTCATCATATCAATGGAGAGGAACGGCTGTGACGAAGAGAGGTAAATTCCAGGTAATTTGTTTTATTTTGTTTTAATTGAGTTAATCTAAATATATTTGATTTGATTTTACATGTTTTAGTGCTTTAATTATTCATTTGCAAACATTCAAGCTATCGGACAGTTCTGACAGTCGGTTCAGGGATGTGGCTGTGAAAGCATTCCTGTGGCACCCACAACTAGAAGGTCCTCCTGTTCAGTCAGAGCTAGCTTCATTCAGGGAGTTCTCGCTGGGATATGCACTCAAAGAAAGAATGGATTAAATGGGTGAGCAGTAGATGTGGGTGGTTTGCAACTCTGAGGAATTACCAGTCATCAGAAAAGGAACACAGGTTAATGAAACCATTAAAGAGCAGAAACAAAGCTTTAAGGTTCCCTGCAAGGGGAACAGAATTGTTAAACAGAGAAGTTTCCATAGAGCATGGATGGACCACACCGAGTACAGTTCTGGTCTCCATATTACAAAGGCAATATGGAAGCACAGGACGGAATCCTGGAAAGATTAATAGGGCAGATCCAGAATGGAGCAGGCACAGAGAGTAAAAAGCCTCTAGATCTCCAAAATCACAGTGGACTCAAAGACATGGGTGTAGAGGAGATGCACCCACCCACAAAGGGTTCCATAACGTACTATATAACATAATACTGTCACTCAGGATATTCGGAATAAACCTCTTTCTCCCACCTGTTGGTGAGAATGTGGAGCTTGGCCAGAACCCAATAAGCAAAAGTTGGCAAAGTACACTGGGAACGAGCATGGGGTGAGGGGTGGTCAGGTGGGTGGGAATACAGTCGTTTCATTATCAGGAGCATCACTGCCTTGCCTGCTTACACTGGTCAGCCACTGACCCACTTATACCTTTGAGCAGACGTCGCAGGCTGTCGGTCAGGCAGGGTGAGAGCCACTGGTTTGGTCCGGTGAAATGGTGTCCCCATTCTGGGATTAAATGGAGTATTTCTTTATATGAATTACTCTTCCCATTCTTAAAACAGAACAAACATTGAAGCCTGAAGACACCAGTGGGAGGCACTGAGCTCATGCTGAGAGGATCTTTGCAAATGTAGGAGAGGCGATTGAATCTCAGGCTGCCGCTTGCTGTGGGAAGTGAGAGTCTCCAGGGACATTCGGATCGTTTCACTAATTGCAGAGGTGGCACTGGTTACTCGCTGCATTATTCATCTTGTGCAGACTGAGGCAGAGGATGTTTGTGTTGTGCAACTCTGGTGGTGGTGGTGGTGGTGGTGGTGGTGGTGGTGGTGGTGGGTGGGTGGGTGGGTGGGTGGGTGCGTGCGTGCGTAGCATTGTATATCTATAGGGAAACCTGTGAATCAAGATGATCACAGGGGCTGGCATTTCTTTGCCAAATGGTCATTGTTTATCTTGTTGAAGAATTCAGGGAGGGAACAGGGAGATCTTTACCCAGCAAACATGGTGGCAGGGAAACTGCTCTATCTCTGGGACAGAGCTTTGCAAATTTCAAACCCAGACGTTGGGCAGTTTTGCTGCTGTGTTGGGTACTGGGTAGAAAAGTCCACTCCCACCTTATGCTCGCAGTGTGCCATGTGTTGCAAGAATTTGGTGCATTAAAGGCTGTTTGTCACTGATAATCTGTGAGTACCTGCAGCCTCTTGCATTATTTCTGCATGGGTGTTCCTTGAATTTCTCGCCGTACTCACTGTAAAGTGAGCACTGGTTTGCACAGGTTTGCTGTAGCTGACTCCTTTGGTGATGGTATAATGGCTGATGGAAGAAACTGTATCACGTGGCTTCTGGCCTTCCTCAAACAGTGTCTCCCCCCCACTCTGTATCTGAGTAACTAACAAACGTCTCCAAAGAAAATGAAGAAATGTAAAGTCTAACTGCCTGATGGTTCTTCTCCCAGGGTTGTCTGTAGCACTGCCTTTAGTTCCTGGCTCAGTGTCAGCTCCAGAGAACGGGGAACCCCACCCTGTCCACTGCCAGTCCTGTCATACCTGAGGGCATCAGTGCCAGTCCATGCACAGGTCAGATTGTGTGAAGGGCACTGAATGCCCTCTGCTGTGGGTGGGCCCTCCTTCCCTCCTCTGTCCTCCACTCTCCTCCTCCTATACAACTATCACAGCTGAATGTTTCTTGTTGTGGTTGCACAGACAGGCTCTTACACTCACCGGAAACAGCGGTCCCCAATGCCTCATCCCCTCAGTTACTCGATACCTTTTATATTGTTCCTGGACAAAGCAGAGGAAGCAAACCTCTGTGAAGCTCAGCAGAACTGGTTCATCGTCAGGATTCTTTTAATGAAGGTTTTCTCCTTAGCTGCTCTCTTACAGAAGGTCCTCACTAGATTTTCCCTAGCTTTGACAATCTCCTGATTTGTCAGAACTAGACTGTCTGATGTGAAAATGACCCCAAAAAACTGGTATAGGTCACCCCTGGAGCTGTTAGAGATCCACAGAATGCTACATACAGCACTGATCCCACTCCTCTACTCTTACCCCATAGCCCTGTAAATGTTTCCCTCTACGTGTTTATCCAGCTCCTTGTGAAGATTATCATGGACGTACCTGGATTTTAGTAAGCCGTTTGATAAGGTTCCTCATGGAAGGCTCATTCAGAAAGTCAGGAGGCATGGGATCCAGTGAAACTTGGCTGTGTGGATTCAGAATTGGCTCGCCCATAGAAGACAGAGGGTGGTGGTAGACGGAACGTATTCTGCCTGGAGGTCAGTGACCAGTGGTGTTCCGCAGGGATCTGTCCTGGGACCCCTGGTCTTTGTGATTTTTATAAGTGACTTGGATGAGGATGTGGAAGGGTGGGTTAGTAAGTTTGCTGATGATACAAAGGTTGGTGGTGTTGTGGATAGTGTAGAAGGTTGCTGTAGATTACAACAGGACATTGATAGAATGCATAACTGGGACGAGAAGTGTCAGATGGAGTTCAACCCGGATAAGTGTGAAGTGACACACTTTGGAAGATCGAATGTGAAGGCAGAATACAAGGTTAATGGCAGGACTCTTAGCAGTGTGAAGGAACAGAGGGATCTTGGGGTTCACGTCCATAGATCCCTCAAGGTTGCCGCACAGGTCAATAGGGTTGTTAAGAAGGCATATGGCCTTCCTTAGTCGGGGTATTGAGTTCAAGAGCTGTGAGGTAATGTTGCAGCTCTATAAAACTCTGGTCAGACCAGTTCTGTTCTGGTCAGTTCTGGTCGCCTCATTATAGGAAGGATGTGGAAGTTTTAGAGATGGTGCAGAGGAGATTTACCAGGATGCTGCCTGGATTGGAAAGCATGTCTTATGAAGATAGGTTGAGTGAGCTAGGGCTTTTCTCTTTGGAGAGGAGGAGGATGACAGGTGACTTGATAGAGGTGTACAAGATGATAAGAGGCATAGATCGAGTGGACAATCAGAGACTTTTTCCCAGGGCAACAATGGCTAACACGAAGGGGCATAATTTTTTTGGTGAGTGGGGGAAGGTATAAGGGGGATGTCAGGGGTAAGTTTTTTTTACACAGAGAGTGGTGGGTGCATGGAACACACTTCCAGCAGAGCTGGTGGGGGCAGATACATTAGGGACATTTAAGAGACCCTTAGATGACTACATGAATGATATAAAAATGGAGGGCTATGTGGGAGGGAAGGGTTAGATAGATGTTAGAGCAGGATAAAATGTTGGCACAACATCGTGGGCCGAAGGGCCTGTACTGTGCTGTAATGTTCTATGTTCTAAATCTGTTTCCCTTACCCTTTCCACTGGTTGAATGATAATCACCTCAGCCCCCCTTGGTTCATTAACCAGTCACAACCCTGCGTGCTCTTATAACTGGGAGGTGAGGTTTAACGCAACACCCAAATTCTTACCCACGACCATGATATTAAAATCGAATCCTGTCTTCATGGTCTTCCGTCGCATTTGCTCAATGATGGTGTCGATTCCGACGTAGCCCAGCAGCTGGGAGCCCATCGCCGATGGTTTCATGGGCACAGCGGGCTTGGGTTTGGCATCTTGCGCCACTTCTGACATCCCGGAGCCCAATTTTTTATCCTCTTCCAAACCTTCGAGGAAACAGATGATGACAGAATGAATCCCATATCCCAACATCTCTTTAACTCCTTAAGAAAAATAATCAACATTGGCCCCTTAAACTACAGCCCTCCATTCCAGGCAGTGTCCCGATCAATCTCATCTGCACCCTCTCTAAAGCTACCACATCCTTCCTATAGTGTGGTGACCAGAACTGTACACAGTACTCCAAGTGCAGCCTAACCAACGTTTTGTACAGATGCAACATGACTTCCCAACTCTTATACACAATGCCTCGGTCTGTGAAGTCAAGCACACCAGACACCTTCTTCACTGCCTAATCCACTGTGTCACCACTTTCAGGGAGCTACGGACTTGCACCCCAGGGTCCTTCTGTACATCAACACTCCTAAGGTCCCTGCCATTTACTGTACCTATCATGTCAGTGCCTGTGTCCAAAATGCATTACCTCACGTTTGCCTGGATCAAATTCCATCTGCCACCACTCCACCCAACTTTGCAACTGGTCCACGTCCCTCTGTATCCTTCACAACCGTCACTGCTATCTACGACTCCACCAATTTTTGTGCCGTCAGCACAATAGAGCAGTTTCTACCCCTTTGTATCCAGGTCCTTATATCCAAAGGCCAGCAATCCATTAGCCTTTAGGATTACTCTCCATTCCTGCCCAAGACATCTCAATGTACATGGACCTCCACTCCCCTTGCCTTGTGATGTCTGTCTGCACCCCTGTTGTGATATCTGATCAAACCACTGCCCCTCCCCAAGCCCCACAACTTGCTGCCAGTGAAGTGGCAGTGGCTGTTCTCACCGTGTGAATATCCCAGTAACCTGTGTTGAGGGGCAGTTGGGGAAGGAGGGTGTACTCTGGAATAGCCATAAGGTGCTGGGTAATACACAGCACTTCACAGTTCATCTCAGAGACAGAGCTCAGCATCAGCCTCCCCTGAGATTCATGAAAAGGCTGCATTGAGCAAATTCAATACATCACTGTGGCTAAGGATCCTTTTGATGACAAGAGTTATGCCATAACCTCCCTGGCCTGGAAGAAGAACAATTGAAACTATGCACAGTCAATGTTCTGATGTGGTTCTTCTTTTAGTCTCTTTTCTCTCCTGCTCGCTTTCCGTCTCTCTATTCCCTCATTTCTACTTAAACCTCATCAGTTAAAGAGACACACTGTTCTTCCAGTCATTCCCCGTTCATCCCTCTCCCAGCGAATCGCACGTAACACCGCTTGGGGGCGAAGGGTTGGGGGAAAGCAGTGCACTCCGAGAGGTTCCCTGCTCCTGTCGCCTCTCGGCTGCTGTGTTTCCAGGCTCCAGCATGACGCAGTGAAGATAAAGCAATCAACACGCGGTTGACTGATTGTGACTGAATGAATCAGTGAGAGTGCACGTCACTCCACCGAGCCCAGCACAGAGCTGCAGAAGCCGCTCACCGTCGGCAGAGGATGCAACCTGCCTGTTCAACCAAGTGTTTAACAGTGGAAACAAACATTGCTGTCACAGACAAGAATCTGGTGTCTGGAATTAAATGAGTCACTGCATAAAGGGATGGCTTTCAACGGGAAATCACAACGCAGGGTGACGGCCTCCTGGTTCCATCCGCAACCTGGCTGTGATGGTTGTTTTCCAACAACCAATCGGAAAAGCGATTCCCCCGGACCAATTGCCAAGTAAAGGTGTCCGGGGTAGACGGACACTTTACATAACCTCAGCACACGGTGTAGCGTGTTACAGCCATCCTCTGTAGTGGACCCTGCCTACCGCTCTGATCTCCCCTGTAGGCCAGGAATGCTGGGCTTCGCTTCCCACCTAGGCAAGGCCCACCTTTGGAGGACTCACTCATGCCAGGTGTTCAAAGTTGGAAGCTTTGCACTGCTGTAACACCTAGTCCAACCTCCACCTGTCCCACAGTTTATCGAGGGACATTTGAAGTGTGTGTGTTGTTACAATGTAGGAAGTTTGTCTTGCCTGTTCATTGCACAGCAAGATCCCAGAAGCACCAATGTGATTTAAAAGCAAATCAAAATGCAGACACTGAAAATTTGGAAAAAAAATTCAGAAACTATGGAAAACACTCAGTAGGTCAGGCAGCATCTGTAGAGAGGGAAACAGTTAATGATTCAGGTCAACAACTTTCCTGCAGATAGAATTACAAGTTTAAAAGATGTTTGGACAGGTCCCTAGACAGGAAAAGCAAAGAGGGATATTGGCCTAATGTGGGTAAATGGGATTAGTGTTGATAGGATTCATGGTCAGCATGGACAAGGTGGGTCGAAGGGCCTATTTCTGTGCTGTACGATTCTATGATTCAATGATGTTGATGTGACTTTAGTAAAGTTGATCGAGGTACACATTTTAGCCAGCATCTTTCAGAATAACACCCTGGATCTTTAAAGCCAAGAAAGCTCACCAGCGCCTCTACTTCCACAGGAGGCTAAAGAAACTTGGCATGTCCCCTTTGACACTCATCAACTTTTATCAATGCACCATAGAAAGCAACCTATCTGGATGCATCACTGCTTGGAATGGCAACTGCTCTGCCCAGGACCACAAGAAACCACAGAGAGTTATGGACACAGCTCAGCACATCACAGAAACCAGCCTCCCCTCCATGGACTCTGTCTACACTTCCTGCTGCCTTGGTAAAGCAGCCAACATAATCAAAGACCGCACCCACCCTGGACATTCTCTCTTCTCCTCCTCCCATTGGGCAGAAGATAAAAAAGCCTGAAAGCACGTACCACCAGGCTCAAGGACAGCTTCTATCCCGCTGTTATAAGACTAGTGAATGGTCCCCTAGTACGACAAGATGGACTCTTGACCTCAATATCTACCTCGTTATGGCCTTGCACCTTATTGTCTGCCTGCACTGCACTTTCTCTGTAACTGCAACACTTTATTCTGCATTCTGTTATTGTTTTCCCCTTGTACTACCTCGATGTACTGATGAGATGAAATGATCTGTATGGACGGCATACAAGTTTTTCACTGTACCTCGATACATGTGACAATAATAAACCAATTTACTAAATTACTTGAGAGATCTTGCATTAGTGACATCCAAAAGATGGCATCCGAGAGTGCAGTACTCTGTCAGTACTGCACTGGACTCTCAGCGGTGTGCACAGGCGCTTAAATTTGATCACTTGAACCTTTCGACAGGCATGTGCATACACTTACTGTGCCAGAATGGTTATTGGGGATCCTGCCTTATACATGCCAGTTTCCTCCATCACAATCCTTGGGTGTGTCCTGTTCAGTGGCGGGACAGACCTACCAGTGATAAGTAGAAGGGAGTAGCCCAGGAAGTTCTCGATATTGAGTCCTGACCCTGTTGGGTCACATGCCATCGGGAAGCCTTCTCCTAATGACCACCGCGTCCTCCATGTTTGAACAGCACTGGGAGGAATCACTAAAATATCAAAGGCACAGAGTGTATTCAGGGTGGGGAATGTCCGTCACCAGGAGTGGGTCGGTAGCATCAACACTGCCTGGGCTGGCTGAGTCCTGAAGGACAGAGCTGCCAGACTGGGTCTGTGGCAGGTCGTGAGCGAACCAATGCAAGGGAGAAGTAACTTGACCCAGCTGTCAGCAGTCTACCTGTTGCAGAAGTTCTGTCGGTCGTCTCGGAACAGATGTGGAGCTCAAAGCTGGTCCTACGTGACATGTTGTGGACCATCAGCAGCAGAAATGTGCACCAGCACTGTCTGTAAACTCATGGGCCAACAAATCCCTCGCAGATCCCACACAGCCCAGCAGATCCCGCACGGCCCAGCAGATCCCTCACTCTACTGTTACTATCAAGTCAAGGTGTCAGTTGAGCAGTGCAGAAGTGCATGCCGGGAGCAGCACAAGGCACCGACGTGGTGAAGCTGTGACACTGTACTTGGGACACAACACCATCAGCAGGCAGTGGGCAGAACTGAGTGATTACATGGTCAAAGGTCCATAGTGGGGCCACATCTGCCCATGAATGGTGGTGGACAATTGAGCTGCTAAAGGGAGAGCAGGCTCCAGAGAAGCCCTATAGAACATAGGACGATCCGGCACAGGAACAGGCCCTTCGGCCCACGATGTTGTGCCAAACTAATTAAACTAGTAATTAAACGCCTAACTAAATGAATCCCTTCTGCCTAACCAACGCCCATATCCCTCCATTCCCTGCACATTCATGGGCCTGTCTAACAGCCTCTCGATCACCTCTATTGTGTTTGCCTCCATCACTATCCCTCACAGCGCATTCCAGGCACCCACCACACTCTGTGTAAAAAAAAAATTGCCCCACACATCTCCTTTGAACTTACCCCCTCTCACATTAAATGCATGCCCTACAGTGGGAAAAAGATACCGGCTGTCTACCTTATCGATGCCTCTTAATCTTATAAACCACAATCAGGTCTCCCCTCAGCCTCTGCCACTCCAGAAAAAAGCAAATCAAGTTTGTCCAACCTCTCCTTATAGCACATGCCCTCTAATCCAGGCAGCATCCTGGTGAGCCTCTTCTGCACCCTCTCCAAAGCCTCCACATCCTTCCTATAAAGAGGCGACCAGAATTGAATGCAATATTCCAGATGTGGCCTAACCAGAGTTTTATAAAGCTGCAACATAACTTCCTGGCTCTTGAACTCAGTGCCTTGACTAATAAAGGCAAGCATGCCGTACGCCTTCTTTACCACCCTGTCAACCTGTGCAGCCACTCTGAGGGAGCTATGGACTTGGACCCTAAGATCCCTCTGTATATGGAAGTACCTTCACCAGACGGACTGCAGAAGTTCAAAACAACAGCTTGTGACCACCTCCTCAAGGGTAATCAGGGATGGGCAATAAATGCTGACCCTGCCAATGTCCAGATCCCCAAAACTGAACAAATAAAAACACTCCCCAACCCAGGATTCCAGCTTTGTCTCAACAGGAATGTCTTTTAACATAAGGCAGGGTATCTTACGTGTGATTTGGTCAGTCCCTAGTATAGTTGAGCAGGAACAAGGTGATGGGTTGAGGCTGGTGTTATGTTTTTGAACGTGATTTAGTTCTGATAAGTGCCAGTGGTGTGAGTTCGACATGGGTTCAGTCCTGACCTGTCTGTGCAGAGTTTGCACGTTCTCTCTGTAACCATGTGAATGTCCTCCCGGTGCTCCGGTTTCCTCCCACATCCCAAAGATGTGTGGGTTGGGAGGTTAATTGGCTGCTAAGATTGCCCCTGGTGTGTAGGTGAATGGTAGAATCTGGGGTGAGTTGATGGGAATAGGTTTCAGGGAATGTGACTGCTCTGTGTCCTGCACAGAATCATTAGGATAAATGACATCCTTCTTTACTGTAAGGAAATGTAGAAATATGAAAATAAGTTGTAGGGATGCAGGGAAATGGGACGGAATTGCTGGGGGTCAGTATGCATCCAATGGACTGAATGGCCTCCTTTGCATCACAGGACGTAAAATATCCCTAGCCAGGGGAGCTGACCATCAGGGTCTCTTTCAAAGGGCAAGTCTTCCTCAGGAGCTTTCTTAAAGCAGATCCTTTTACGGAATCTTCTTGTGTGAGAGTGTTGGGATCCTCTTTGAATAAGCAGTCTCCATCTTCATCTCCCCTCTTACAGTGCGCTCCCAGTGCTGCGTCCATCCCAAAGAGTGTCAAACGCTTTCAGAGTGGGCTGCTACAATGTTAGAGCTTCCTTCGAGGGAAATATCTACCACCAGGATCCTGACCAGGAATGCTCGGGGATCCTAGTGGGAGCCTGACTACCATATGACCCATCTCTGTCCGGTTCCCTCAAACCTTCTGCCAAAGGCACAGTGGCAGATCAGTGGAGACATCACACAGGTCTTTAGCGGATAGATCCGTCCACCCCAATTGATTGACGAGGTTTCACTGTTGGGGAACTGCTCTCCCGTTGGGAGATGGATTGGAGTGGAGGTGCTTGCTGTCGGAGTGGGTTAGTTGACCCAGATGAAGGCTTGCTTCATCACCGGGACACCTTTCGAACCTGGCACTGAGACACCACATAGGGAGGGAACCCAGTGAAAGGGGAATCTTCTCAGAGCGATGTGTCCACACCAGACATGAGAGTGAGGTGCACTGGACGAGCACCCACCCAGGCAGCTGCCCCCACCCCCCCCATCACAGTGAGATCAGTGCCCGGCCGCCTCCGTGGGGGGTCTGGCAGGGTTGTATCTGCAACAATGCGTGGCCTCAGTGGTGACAGTCCCACTCCGTGGTCACAGCCCCGCCACTGTGTGGAGTCGAGGGTGACGGCGCGGTGGGTCGGCACTGCGGAGTGTCCGGCCCGTTACCCCTCCCCTGGGGGCAGACAGACCTGCCTGGAGGGTGGGCTGGGACAGGGGGACTGACACAGGGGATGAGAGAGGGGTTGCGACAGGGGGTGGGACTGGGGGATTGACTCGGGGTGAGATAGGAGTCATGAGTGGCAGGTGAGATGGGGGGTGAGACAGGGGTGGTAAACAGGGATTGAGACAGTGGGGGGGAACATGAAGGGTGAGGGGTTGAGACAGGGGGTGAGACGGGGTGGGAAACAGCGTCTGAGACGGTGGGGGGGATGACAGATGGAGGGTGAGGGCAGGGTGAGATGAGGGTGAGACAGGGGTGGGAACCAGGGTCTGAGTTGTTGGGGGGAACATATGGAGGATGGGGGGGGTGAGACAGGGGTGGTAAACAGGGTCTCAACTCCTGTCTCACCCCCCTCACCCTCCACATGTTCCCCTCCAACAACTCAGGTTGGTGGGGGGGACATGGATGGTGAGAGGGGTGAGCTTTCTGAGATGGGGGGTGAGACAGGGGTGGTAAACAGGGATTGAGACAGTGGGGGGGAACATGAAGGGTGAGGGGTTGAGACAGGGGGTGAGACGGGGTGGGAACCAGGGTCTGAGACGGTGGTGGGGGGACATATGGAGGGTGAAGGGGGGGTGACACAGGGGTGGGAACCAGGGTCTGAGACGGTGGGGAGGGGGGGTGGGGTGACATGGAGGGTGAGGTGGCGGGTGGGGGGGGGGGGAAGCTGAGGCAAACCCTCAGAGGAAGGATCACGGGTGCAGGCACAAGCCCCCGAATGGGGAAGGGGGGGGGGGTGAGCGAGCTGGAAACGATGAACAGCGAAACAGAAAGGGTTTGCTGCCACAAAGCGGGGGCAGAGTGAACCAGGGGGCCGGGACCCGGACAGTGAACCAGCACATCTCTCCACTGAACGTCCAGCAGGCCACCCTTCCCCGCACACACAAGATGTGGACATCGGGGTGTGGGAGCGGGGGCCGCCCCCAACCCAACACACAGCACGACACACAAAGAACCGCAGCAAAACCGCTACCTTTCCACATGCGGGGGCTGCCCGCACCTGCAGCCCCCCGATTCAGCCCGAGCCCGCCGAACGTGTCCGGCTACAACCTGGATCCTTGTGTCTTCCCGGGATCCCGGGATCCCGGCCCCGCCGCGGTCACGTGAGCAGATTATGGCAGGACCGGCTCCTCCATCACATCACATCACATCGGATCACAGCCTCCACCACTCCCTTCTGAGACACGACCGTCCCTCGGCAGCTGAGCCCCCTGCCCTCTGCCCAAGCTCATCACCGCAGCCCGGCTCCCTCCTCCGGCATTTCCCCCTCCGCCGATACTTTACCTCGCCGGCTGGGAAGTGCTGGCTCCCTGCTGCCTGCTCCCTGCTGCCTCCGCCCCTCACCGGGAAGAGGCCACTCCGCACTGACAGGAGATGCTGGGATGTGGGGCAACGATCTATCTGCTGCGGGAACTCAGCAGGTCGAGCAGCGTCTGTTTGGGGTGGGGTGGGGTGGGGGGAAGGAACTGTCGACGTTTCAGGTACAGCCTTCAACCCCAAACACTGACAGTTCCTTTCCACCCCCCCCACAGATGCTGCTCGACCCAGTGAGGTCCTCCAACGGATTGGCTGCTGCAGTAGGACTGGGATATTTGACTGGAGTGGGCATCGTGCTGCTCTCTCGGAATATCCCCCTGTGATTGGGACCAATGCCCCTGGACCAAGGAGCATGTCAATGCATCACCGCTTCTCATTCACATTTCCAATTTTTTTTAATACAAAATAAACTTTATTCATAATAAAAGAAAGTATATACAATAATAAAACTGTCCAAACCTTTACATTCATGTACAGTTCAATTCTTAGTTTTACCTTTTTATATATAAAAAACACAGCACCGATGCCACGTGTGTGGCTCCCTGGGGTGATACCCCAATCCCATATTTACAACATCTGAGTGGCTTCCTCGCCTGACCCCGCCCCTCCTTCTCCTGTGGCAGAAGAACCCTAAACTGTCGTCCTTCCCATTTCCAAATGTGCAGAGGCTGCAGAGGGGTGTGGACTCAGCCAGCTCCATCACGGGCACAACCCTCCCCGCCATCGAGGACACCTAGTGTAGTGGTTAGTGTAACGCTTTACAGCGCCAGTGACCCGGGTTCAATTCTGGCTGCTGTCTGTAAGGATTTTGTACGTTCTCAACTCGTCGAGCTGTGTGTGGAGAAGATATGCTACAGTGCAATGGGATTGGTTCACGGTATAGAGGCAGGGCGTGACCACATCTAAGTCCAAAGGTTGAACAATGCCAGACAGTCCCAGTGTTTTTCCCGTGTAACTGAATGGTCTACCCATTCCACAGGCGGTTGGGGCTGCAGTCGGCCTGAGCCAGTAAGGATGGTAAATTTCCTCAGGTGGGCTTTCACCACATTTTCCAACTTTCAAGGTCATATTTACTGATAATTTATTTTCTTTTTAGTTTAATTCCAGGTCATTTAATTCATTGAATTTACATTCCACAACAGCTCTGCTGGGACATGAACTCATGACCCTGGACTGTTAGTTCAGGACTCTGACCAACACAGGTATGGATGGCCTGAACCCAGATACAGTGTAAAAACAGACCCTTCAGCCCATCAAATCCATGCTGGTCATCAAACACCCATCTACACAAGTCCCATGCTATTCTCTCCACAGCTCCCCCCACATTCAACCCCTCGCCCACACAACGGGGACAATTTACAGCAGCCAATTAACCTACCCACCTGCAGGTCATTGGGAAGTGGGAGGGAACCGGAGTAGGGAGAACACGCAAACTCCACTCAGACAATGCTGAGGTCAGGATCGAACCCTGGTCTCTGGAGCTGTGACTGAGCAGCTCTGCCTGCTGCGCCACTGTGCCACCCAATGGGTGAACTGAAATGTGTCTGAGCTGTGACAGGAGTCACGCGAGTGACACTCCCCTCACTAACCCCACTTCCCACAGACAGCACTGAAAACTGAGGAGCATTTGGTTCCCTCCCTCCTTCAGTGAGCACCTGCCCTGTGTACCAGGTGAGACAGTGTGACACTGTTCAGTCAAATGCCTGAAATCTGACACCACAGAGACAGGTTGGAGCTGAGCTGAGTGTAGGAGACCTTCATCTCATTAGAACACAGGAAGAGGCCACTTGGGCCGTTCAACCCCTTCCGTCCCACACCCTGTATACTCCCACAGCGTACTCTCGCTCACATGCCCATCCACTCCCATCTGACGTTGTTTTTCTACCCACCTACACACTCGGGACAAATTACAGCGGCCAATTAACCTACCTACACATCTTTGGGATGTGGGAGGAAATCCACGTGGTCACAGGGAGAACGTGCAAACTCCACACAGGTAGTGCCAGAGGTCAGGATTCAACCCAGATCACTGGAGCTGTGGGGCAGCAACACTACCTGCTGCACCGCCGTACTGCCCATAAAAACACTCAGTGCCTTTCCACGTTATGGAACGTCAACAATCCACAGTTAGTTCCCTGAAGCACAAAGCTCTGGTGTCAAGGGGAGAACTTGAACTGGTGTGATCCTTGTGCTTCCAGGCACTCCACAGTCAATGATATCCCTCTGAGACATGGTGACCCTGGGGAGTCCAGCAGGCAACTTGCTCACATCAAGGCCCCTCAGACAGGGGAATGAGTTTCCGTTGATCACACAAGATCACAAGATAAAGGAGCAGAAGTAGGCCATTCGGCCCATCGAGTTTGCTCCATGAGCTAAACTAAAAACTATTCCTATCTAGCCCCATATTCCAGCCTTGTCCCCATGTCCCTTGATACCTTGACTAATTAGATACCTATCTATCTCCTCCTTAAACGCCCCCAGTGAATGGGCCTCCACAGCTGTACGTGGCAAAGAATTCCATAATTTCACCACCCTCTGGCTAAAGAAATTTCTCCTCATTTCTGTTTTAAACCGGTACCCTCTAATTCTAAGATTGTGCCCTCCAGTCCTGGACTGGATCTGTATCAGTAATGAACTGGGACAACTTTGCCTTCCCCCACACATTTGTAACCTGTGGCATGGGATGTTTGCCATCAACCTGACAGCTCCACTGGAGTCCTGCACCATCACCTCATGTGAATGAGGGCAGCCCCTCTGAGCTGCTGGCCTGGACTTTATGCTCAACTGTCAGGAGTGGGTCCGGAACCTAGGGCCTCCTGGCTCAGGCTGACATTTAATGTCACTCATAGTCAATTTGATTCTCTCCAAGTGACAGTTCACAAATAAACACAAAAGCAGCAACACTGGAGAAACTCAGCCAGCCCAGCAGCATTGGTGGGAAGAGAACGACGTTAACATTTTGGGTCAGGGACCCTTCCTCAGGACTGGGGGAAGAGTGGGTGGTAGCAGTTTTCAAAGCAGAGCTGTGAGGAGGAGTGAGACCGAAGCCAATAGTCATTGGTTTAGAAAGATCAGGTGATAAGAAGCCTGAGTATCGACTGAGGGAGGGACTTTTATAGAAACGAGATGAGGAAGGGACATCAGCACGATAACAGAAGACCACAAGAGAGCAGTGGAAAATTCTGTCTTTATTACAGAAGCTGCGAAGTGTCTGGACAGAAGATAAGATGTTGTTCCTCTAGTTTGCGTTGAGCCTCATTATGGCAGCGGGGCCACAGGCAGAGCAGAATAAAGGTGGGATTGAGAATTTTCATGGATTGCAACAGGGATTCCCAGGATCACCTCTGCAGACTGAGCACAATTGGTCCACACAGCGATCACCCAATCTGCGTTTGTTTTTCCAGTGTAGAGGGGACCATGACGTGATCAGTGAATGCAGTACCCCAGATGGGAAGAAGTGCCGGTGAATCACTGCTTCACCTGGGAAGACTGCTTGGGTCCCTGGATGGTGGGAAGGGAAGGGGTTGATGGAGAGGTGTAGCATCTCCTCCAGTTGCGTGGGGAGGTGCCGTGACATGGGGCGGGGTGGGTGGGGACGGAAGAGTGGACCGGGGGGTGGTCCCTGCCAAATGCAGAAGGGGGAGGAGAAGGGAAGACATGACTGGTGGATCATGTTGGAGCTGAGAGAAGTTGTGAAGGTTGGTACATGGAACGGGAGGGCTGGTGGGTGGAAGGTGAGTACCAGGGGACCCTATCGTTGTTCTGTCCCAGTGTGGGTGTTGGGGGGGGGGGGAAGTGGAAGAGAGCAGATGTGCAGGAAATAGTTTCACCCACCACTTTATCAGGATCATGCGTGTGTCTCTCTCTCACCTCGTTTCCAGGGGCAGTGGGTAGTGGTGGATGGGTGTTTCTCTGACTGACAGTTAATAACGAGTGATGCACAGGGGTCAGTGCTGGGCCTTTGCTGTTTGTAATATATAAACAAATGACTTGGTTGAGAAAGTTGGTAAGTAAGTCTGCAGATGATGCAAAAATTGGTGGAGTTGTAGATAACAAAGAAGGTTGTCCAAGGACATAGACCAGCTGGAAGGTTGGGCAGAGCGGGGGCAGATAAAATTTAATCCAGACAGGTGTGAGGTAATGAACTTTGGGAAGTCCAATTCTGGTTGGACATGTAGGGCAGGGACCTTAGATATACAGATATACAGTGGGACCTTGCAGTGTAAGTCCACGGCTCCCTGAAAGAGGCAACACAGGTGGACAGGGTAGTGAAGAAGGCATTTGTCATACTTGCCTTCATAGGCCAAGGCACTGAGTGTGAGAGTTGGGACATCATGTTGTAGCTGTACAAAATGTTGCTTAGACCGCACCGGGAGTATTGGTACAGTTCTGGGCACCACACTATGGAAAGGGCATGGTAGCAATAGAGAGAGTGCAGAGGAGATTCACCAGGATGTTGCCTGGAATGGAGGGCTGTGGTTATGAGGAGACATTGGGTTTGTTATCACTGGAGCGAAGGAGGCTGAGGGCTGACCTTACAGAGGTTCATAAAATTATGAGGGGCAGAGATAGAATAGATAGTCAGAATATTTTTCCCAGGACAGCAAAGTCTAGAACTAGAGGGCACAGGTTTAAGGTGAGAGGGGAGAAATTTAAAGGAGATCTGAGGGGTGAAGTGTTTCACACCGAGGGTGGTGACTATCTGGAACAAGCTGCCAGAGGTGGTGAAGGCAGGTACAATTACAATGTTTATCTGCATTTGGAGAGGTACTTGGATAGGAATGGTGGAGAGAGACACGGGACTAACGTGGGTAAATGGGATTAGTGTAGACAGGCATCACGGTGCTCATGGACGAGGTGGGCCGGATCACAGTTCTATGATTCTATAAAATGCCTGCCTCGGTCAGTACACACCCTCCTTATCACCTGATCCATCTTAACCAATCTTCATCTCACACCTCACGCCTCCCCCCAGCTTAGCTGTAACCCCTCCGCTCTCCCCAGGCTGAGGAAGGGTCCCTGACACAAAACATGACTTGTTTCTCCCTCCACAGATGCTGCTTGACTGGCTGAATTCTTCCCGTGTTTCCAGCATCTGCAGTTGTATTCGTTTCCCAGGTGTGGCACTGACACAACTCTCACACTCACACACACACACACACACACGCACGCACGCACGCACGCACGCACGCACATTCTCACAGCTCCAGAGACCTGAGTTCAGGTCTGACCTCCGGTGCTGTCTGTGCAGTTTGCACCTTCTCCCTGTGACCACATGGATTTCCCTCTGGGTGCTCCAGTTTCCTCCCACATCCCAAAGATGTGCGGGTCGGTAGGTTAATTGGATGCTGTGAATTACCCCCAGTGCAGGTGGGTGGTTGGGAATCGGGCGGGAGTTAATGGGGATGTGAGAGTGAATGGGAAATAAGTGGGGGAATTAGACTGAAGGGATTGTCTGCGGGCTGGCATAGACTCGATGGGCCAAATGGCTTCTTTTATGTCATTAGAAAATAATAAAACATGAAAATAATATAACATGCAAGTACATTTTGCCTGAATGGGTGGAAAGTCCAATAACATTTGGGAGAATGTGTTTACATGGGGGTGCAGGAGAACCTTTGGGAGTTGCTCCAGGCTCGAACATCCCCCACTCTCCCCCTTCTGAATCCATCCCTGTCCTCAAGTTCCCGCTCACCCTGGTGGGTCAGGGGCTGTGCAGCCGAACCCCCAACTTCCCTCCTCCCAGTGACGTTCCCACTTTCCTCATCCCCCAAGCAATCACCTTGCAAAGCCATGGTGTGGTTTCAGGAGACCCCCTGCGTGCACCTACATCCACGGGGCCTGATCTCTGCTGCACTGTGCCTTGGGGCACGTGTGTGATAGAACCTTGCAGTGGGAGAACCTACCCAGCAGTTTGCCTTGGCCCTTGGCCCTTGCCTTTCTAGCTGTCTGCACCTTTCCAGTCCTGAGACAATTTCTAGGCCAGCTTTAACCGGGCAGCAGGAGAGACACGAACAAGAGAAAGGATCAGACTGCAGAGGAGAACTACAGAGATGGGAAGATGGAAAGAGGGGGGACTCTGGAAACGGTTCCCACTCTAACCCTCACAAGACCAGTTCCCACCAAGAAGACCAGTCAGTGTTCTAAAGCAAAACTGCAGATGCTGCAGATCTGAAGCAAAATAGAAAATGTTGGAAGTGTTCAGGAATTCTGGCAGCATCCGTGGAGACAGAAACAGAGTGAGCGTTTTAGGTCGAAGACCTCTCGTTACAACCGCAGCATTACCTCTGGTTCTCCCTCCACACATGCTGCTTGACCTGCTGAGGATCCGGCCTGTACTCTGGCCAATCCTGACACCACCGTCCACACGATACATTTCAATATCGGCAGTGACCAGTGGAGAGTTTCTTCAGTGATTGTAAGTTAAAGAGCATTGAAAAGCATCAGGCATTTAATGAAACACTCAGCAGGTCAGGCAGCATCTGTGGTAAGAGAAACAGCCAATGTTTCGGGTCTGAGGCTGTTTCTCCCTCCGCAGATGCTGCCTGACCTGCTGAGTGTTTCCAGCACTTTGGTTCAGATTTCCAGTTTCTGCAGTTTTGTGATTATACATTTAATGTAAGCGTTTCTCCAGACACCACCCTTGGCCCTGGACCAGATCACCCCAGCACTGTGCACACACAGCGGGGTGTCTGCGGTTCCACTCTGGCCTTGGCTCCATCTCCAAGCTCCACCACGGCTCCCCGCAGTCTCCAAAGCATCACCACAACACTTCCTCCTTCCTCCCCGCTGAAACCCCAGACACGGCCTTGGAAACCTCTGTGGCCCTCATCGCCAACATCCCTCCTGCCGCACCCCACCTCTGCAGAGCAACTACTGGGTGTGGGCTGGTCCTGTAACCCCTGCAACCAAGACACATAGTCCTTCTCCTCCCCCGCAGTCCCCCTCCCACCACAGACCCCTCCCCCTGCAGTCCCCCTCCCCTCACAGTCCCCCTTCCCCACAGACCCCTTTTCCCACAGTCCCCCTCCCAGTCCCCCTCCCAGTCCCCCTCCCCCCACAGTCCCCCTCCCCCACACTCCCCCTCCCCCCACAGTCCCCCTCCCCCCACAGTCCCCCTCCTCCTACAATTACCCACCCCCCAAAGTCCCACCCCTTCAACACCCCTCCTCCACAATCCCCATCCTCCTCCGCCACCGTCTCCTTCCCCTACCTGCTGCCATACAAACCCCCTCCCACTACCGGTGTGCCGGCCCAGGCAATCCACCTGTCCAATCTCCCCTCAACCCCCCACTCCCGTCCCTCAGAGTTCTCCCTCAGCCGTCACCCTGCTCTCCCCTCTCCCCTCCCACTGCCCTGTTCTCTTTCTTCCCCTCCCATCACTCCCTCCCACATTATCACCTGCTCTACCCCCTCCAGAAATCCCCCGACTCCCTTCCATTCCACTCCAGAGCCATCTGAAAACTTTGCATTTATATAGCTCCCTGCCTTGCCATCCTCAACATTCCATCCTCCCCTTCCTGTGTGTTCCCTCACGGGGGGGGGGGGGTCTCTGCCCCCAGGAGACATCCACCCAGCAGGCCCAGACTTGGTGGAACAATTGCCCCCCCTCTCCTGCCCTTGAACACTTCCACACTTTCAAACGTTATTACAGCAGAGAAGGAGGATTCTGTACTCACAGTCTGACCCTTGGGGCTTCTCCAGAGCTCTGTGTGTCAGGAAAGAATATCAGCCGTGCTGTCCCTGTCGAGTTTCTAACCATCCCTGCCCTCCTGGCCTCTATCTCAGTGAACCACAGCACACGGTGAAGACTGATAAGGAATGGCTGACGTCTGTGCACCAAACACTCGCTGCCCTCCAATCGGCCAACAGCTGACCCCCTCCCAGAGGGCGCAGAATACTCCAGTGTTGACCCGCCAAGAGCCATCCTGCACCTTCACCCTTCTTCATCCCCCATCCAAACTCCAAGGGAAAGGCCAGGGATTGGCTGCTGTAGCATCGAGGGCGGCTTGTCAGTCCATTTGGTGCCAGCTGATTGGCTCTCGGTTTGGAGTTGGCAGGGTTGCCCCAGCCCCACTGTTTCTGGTGTCTGGTGCTCCCACACCCACAGGAGGTGTCAGGGCGAGGCCTGGCTGCGGTTACCAGTGTGGTAACCGCAGGGGATGGGTCGAGGCTGGGGCTGGTTTTGAGTAGAAGGATCCCAGGTGAGGCGCAGGCTGGACCCTGGGGCTCAGGCCTAGGCTGGACCCTGGTGCTCAGGTGGGACCCATGCCTGGTACAGGGTGGGTGGGAAGCAGCCTATCACCAGCTGGGCTCCTCGGAGCCAAGCCTGGACTGAGACAGTGAGCTGAGGTTGAGTCCTCCCCTCAAGGCCTCAGCCTCCACATCCTCCTCCAGGTCAGTGAGGGCAGCCAGCTGATCACACACTGAGAGCTCCCTGTCAGAAGTTGTTGCTATCCTGGGGGATCCCACTCCTACCACCGCATTCAATATTCACCTGAAACATTAACTGTTTCTCTCTCCACAGACGCTGCCTGACCTGCTGAGTATTTCCAGCATTTTCTGTTTTTATCCCATCCCCACAGCTGTTAATTTTTAAGGAAAATTGGCATCCTTTATCAATCTGGTATAAGATGCTCAACATTCCTTTCAGGAGACTGTTGGTAACCTTGTTCCACCAACCACAGTAAAACCCTGATAATCTGCTATCTGATTGTTTGGAATTCCCGATGGTTTGGCATCTGACTCACCGGCTGTTGATTCCCATGCTCCCTCTAAACTCACCAAGGCCCCAGTTCCCGTGCTCCCTGTAAGATCACCAGGGCCCCAGTTCTGCACTTCCCTTAAACTCATTGGGTTCACTGGAAATTTTTATCATACTATAGAACATAGAACATAGAAAAACTACAGCACAATTCAGGCCCTTCAGCCCACAAAGCTGTGCCGAACATGTCCCTACCCTAGAAATTACTAGGCTTACCCATAGCCCTCTATTTTACTCAGCTCCATGTACCTATCTAACAGTCTCTTGAAAGACCCTATCATATCCGCCTCCACCACCATTGCCGGCAGCCCATTCCGCGCACTCACCACTCTCTGAGTAAAAAACTTACCCCTGACATCTCCTCTATATCTACTCCCCAGCACCTTAAACCTATGTCCTCTTGTGGCAACCAATTCAGCCCTGGGGAGAAGCCTCTGACTATCTACCCTATCAATACCTCTCATCATCTTATACACCTCTATCAGGTCCCCCCTCATCCTCCGTCTCTCCAAGGAGAAAAGGCCAAGTTCCCTCAACCTGCTTTCATAAGGCATGCTCCGCATTCCAGGCAGCATCCTTGTAAATCTCCTCTGCACCCTCTCTATGGCTTCCACATCTTTCCTGTAGTGAGGTGACCAGAACTAATACTGCTGTGTTAGATGTAAAAAAAAGTGACTTCAAAGCATGTTGGGCTATTAACAGGAATAACTTAAATGTCTGGAAAATCTGCCAGTTTGGTACCTTCAAAGTCCTGAGTGTGCCAGATTAGCTGAGTTTTACTGTAAGGACCAAGGCTAATAGGCCCCTTTAAACAACAGGCGTTACAGGCCCATTAAACTACCACAAATTACAGCTTCCATTTTCATTACTGGGGATAAAGATCCATCAAACAAATGGATATCACAGGGTCCACTTAGTCACAAGGGATGCGAGGCCATGTTAAACTGAGGTTACAGGCCTGATTAGCTACAAGGGATTACAAACTCCAAGTAAACAGTGAGGCACTGAAAGGCCCTAAATAAACTGCCACCAACTCTACTGGACCATCAGAGATTACATGTAGTTAAATAATTTACAAGGCTTTAAGGTCTGAAAGTATCATTCTACTGTTCCTTACCGCGTGTACTCCTGCTCCTGTTAAATTACCAGAGGTCACAGACCACATCCAACTCTGAGGGTCGACAGGGTTACCCAGACTGTGCTGTTCACAATAATGCCAACTTTGAGCTTAGACAGCCTTGGACAGTTAAAGCAGAGGTTTGAAGCCTGACTTGGATTGAAGATTGTGAATTGAGTCTTGATTTCAACACTTTTAGGATACTGGGAACACGAAAATTATTGGGAAAGGAATTTTATTCTATGCTTCAGTTATATGGGGAACTAGTGAGATCTCATCTGGAGTTCTGTACACAGGAAGGTTGAGGGGAGACCTGATAGAAGTTTATAAAATTATAAGAGGCATAGAAAGACAGCTGGTATCTTTTTCCCAGGATTGAAATATCTACTACTAGAGGGTATGCATTTAAGGTGAGAGGGCGATGTGAAGGGCAGGTTTTTTTACACAGAGAGTGGTGGGTGCCCGGAATGTGCTGCCAGGGGTGGTGGTGGAGGCAGATACAATGGAGGTGTTTAAGAGCATCTTAGGTAGGTACATGAATATACAGAGATTGGAGGGATATGGACCATGTGCAGGCAGAAGGGATTAGCTTCATTCGTTCGGCACAACATAGTTCCTGTTCTGTACTGTTCTGTGTTCTATGTTCTATGTTCTATGAAGGATGTCTGCAGCTCAGAGAAGGTTTACTACTAATACCTGGAATGGATGGGCTGTCTCACGAGGAAGGATTGGACAGACTGGGGGTGTATCTGCCGGGGTGAGAAGAATGAGGGGGAACTTGTTTGAACTGTACTAGATCCTGAAGGGTGTCGACAGGGTTGGTGTGGAGAGGATGTTGCCTCTCGTGTGAGAACCTGGAACTAGAGGTCACTGTTTGAAAATGTTCACAGACTCTGCTTTCACTGTCCTTTAACAACAGGAGTTGCAAAGACTCCCTGAGAGAAGGAACTTCCACTCAAATGGCAACCTCTGTGAACATTTTCATGAGGCTGAAAGTAGACGGATGCTCGATAAGCGAGGGGGTGGAAAGGTTACCGCAGCCACGCTCTCGTCAAATGGCAGAACAGGCTTGAGGGGCCGAGTGGCCTTCTCCTGCCCCTGACTGTGTGGGTGAAGAGTGGAGAGGGATGCACGGGGTGAGGAGCCGTAGGACGGCACTTTCAGACCTTAAACAAAGAGTTCAGCGCAGCGACAATAAAATGGTGAAAGACCAGAGAGCAAGGAAGAGCTGCTGGTGTCTGGTGTCGTCCCATAGAATGCAGGGAGGGCCCAGTAGACAAGTCTCCTCGATCATTCAAAGATACCGAAGGTCCCCAAGGGATGGGTTTGCCTTACCTCTTACAGAAGTGAAATCACTTGAGTGCAGATAAGTGGCCTTCGCTCCCTTACAACTGTAAACAGTGACAGGCAGGACTTCAGTGAATGGCAGTGTTTAAACTGGCCTAACCTTCAGGAGAAGTCCTTCTCCTTGGCGCCCACGTAAATCCAGAATCGTTCGACTTTCCCTGCTTGCTTTGTCGACCCCGGCCCCAGTTCTCTGGATCTGAACCTGCTGGTAGCCGTTGTTCTCTGAAGGCCGAAGCATCTCTGCAGCTTCCCCTCTGCATCCTCCTTCTGATTTTCCTGTACTGAAGAGGCGCAGGAAGTTCACCCTCTTGTTCGGCGCGGTTTGCCTTTTGTGACCGGCCCTCCGTCGGAGGAGGGGAGAGCCGGTCTCCTAACCCCAGAACACCTTCTGAGACTGGTCTCTGTTCACCACTAGGGAGCCCAACTTCTCGAGTGGGGATGAGGCTCCTGTACTCGAATGTTACGCTTCTTGAATCTTTGCCTAATGATCTGTGGAGATTTGTAGGTGGCCCTCCATCCCTCAATGTGCCTTCAGGGTCTGACCTCGGACGAGGACTGTGGCTGGTGGTGTCTTTGGTTGGGATGAGACTACGCCCCCCTGACCTAACACGACAAGTGCCTTGTGGCTCTTGCCCATCTCGAGGTGGCTGTTCCTCTCCTGAATCCTGCGGGCACTTGATTCCTGTTCTCTCCAAGATAGTTTGAACCTTGGTTTTGTGACTAGGGCCAACAGCAGAGGGGTCCATCCCCAGACCTTCACCCCCTGGTGGAGGAGGCAGAGGGTCTGCTGTGTGCTGCATGGTGGATTGGAGCTGAGTGAAGGGCAGGTCAAAGCCCAACCTGGAGCATCCTGAGCCCAGAGATGATGCTGGCTTCAAATCTGACACATCTATTGGCCAATCTTGCTGAGAGTTCTGTCTGTGTTTTCCTGAAGCAGAGCCTGATGGTGCAGAGTGAAGCTTTGAGGTAGGGCCCAGATCTGTCTGTCCTGCTGAACTGTGGCTCAGTAGGACTGCGGCTTTCTGTAGGAGTTGATCCAGGTCTGCTTTTTGTCTTTGTGCTTCTGCAATGGTGATCTCTTTGTACTTGGGGACAGGGCTGGAGGTGGTGATCACTTCTGTCCTGCTGGGCCGTTTGGTCTCGCGCCTTTCCCAAGTAATGCGATGGGCAGTAGCCAGCGAGGTGCCTGACCCTGAATCAGATTGAGGGCAAGACATTGCCATCTTGGTGCCTTCGGCCATCCGACCAGGCCTTGGGCTGATGGGTACGCTGGGGCCCAGACCCTGTCCCGATGAGCCCCCCGTCACCTTGGCCCAGACAGCAGGTGGTCGAGGTGACCCAGGGGTAGGGGCTTGGCCACCATTATCTGACAGGTTGTCAGAATACTGTGAGAAGGAATCGATGGTGATCTTGCGCTTCAGGATGGGAGTCAGGATGTGCTGCCTGGCCCCCTGATCACAGCGGGGCTGCCTCTGGAGCAGGTTGTGTGGTGAGCGCCCATCTCCATGTCCATGGGGCTCCTGAGACAGGATCGGACTTGGCGGTGGCTTCCCTGCAATGCGGGTGGTGAAACCAAACTGCTTCTCCATTTCTGCCACAGTCCACCCACTCTGAAAAAGAAATGAAATGTTAAAGACCGTGGTTAATACCGAGCTTTCAATCCCATCCCAGCACGGTCACAAACATGGAGCATGGGACCCACATGGGGCAGAACAGACACAGAACACAGGGCCCACACGGGGCAGAGCAGACATGGAACATGGGACCCACATGGGACCCACACGAGACAGAACAGACACAGAACACGGGACCCACACAGGGCAGAACAGACATGGAACATGGGACCCACACGGGGAAGAATAGACACAGAACACGGGACCCATTTCATTCATCGCAAAATCACTTCACTTTTACCCATGGGAATAATTTTTTCAGTGAAAGTCTGTCAGATGCCGGAAATCCAGGAAGGGTCATTCTGTGGGATGGGGGTCGTGCAGTCTGGGCATGGGGTCACCCCGACTTCTCCTCAGGATTACTTTGTTAATTGTCTACAGAATGAGCTGGTAATCCCCGGTTAGCACCACCACCCCCGGTGCTCCCGTCGCTACCTTCCCTCGTGAGGCCTGAAGCTGAATCGCTGCTTTCTCACTGCCGGGGTGGCACTGTGGATCAGCAAGTGGAGCTGCTGCCTCCCAGTTCCAGTGACCCGGTTCGATCCTGACCTCGGGCGCTGTCTGTGTGGAGTTTGCACATTCTCCCTGTGACCCTGTGGGTTTCCCCCGGGTGCTTGGGTTTCCTCCCCTGACATGGTGACAGGGTGTCAAGTGGATCAAAGGGGAGGTGGCGGGGCTTGTGAGGGTATTGGAATTGGTTTATTATTGTCACTTGTACCGAGGTACAGTGAAAAACCTGTCTTGCATACCGATCGTACAGATCAATTCATTACACAGTGCAGTTACATTGAGTCAGTACAGAGTGCAATGATGTAGTACAGGTAAAAACAATAACAGTGCAGAGTAAAGTGTCACAGCTACAGAGGAAGTGCAGTGCAATAAGGTGCAAGGTCACAACAAGGTAGATCGTGAGGTCAGAGTCCATCTCATTGTATAAGGGAACCGTTCAATAGTGGGGTAGAAGTCTGGTGGGACGTGCCCTCAGGCTCCTGTATCTTCTACCCGATGGAAGAGGAGAGAAGAGAGAATGTTCTGGGTGGGTGGGGTCTTTGACTATTTTGAAATCAGGGTGTACTGTGGGCAGTTTTCTATAATTGGTATTGGTATTGGTTTATTATTGTCACTTGTAACGAGGTACAGTAAAAAACTTGTCTTGCATACCGATCGTACAGGTCAATTCATTACACAGTGCAGTTACATTGAGTTAGTACAGAGTGCATTGAGGTAGTACAGGTAAAAACAATAACAGTACAGAGTAAAGTGTCACAGCTACAGAGAGTGCAGTGCAGGTAGGCAATCAGGTGCAAGGTCAAAACTAGTTAGATTGTTGAGGTCAAGAGTCCATCTCATCGTATAAGGGAACGGTTCAATAGTCTTATCACCGCGGGATAGAAGCTGTCCTTGAGCCTGGTGATATGTGCCCTCAGGCTACGTTGCAAGCTAAGCAGCCATGATGAGACTTAGAGTCATGGTGTTGTACCTTCGGCCCACCTCGTCCATGCTGGCCATGATGCCTGCTTACACTAATCCCAGTTGCCCACATTACACCAGGGTCCCTCTGCGCATTTCCTATCCTCGTACCTGTCCAAGTGCCTTTTCAATTCTTTGACTGTAGTTTGCTTTTCCCTCTACCACCTCCTCTGGCAGCTCGTTCCACACACCTGCCACCCTCTGTGTGACACACCTGCCCCTCACCTCTCACCAGAACAGTAAAACACAGCTGAATTAACGTCAGTATTTTCACCACCATACGTTTCATATTTCCTTGCAGTGTAGGAGGCCATTCAGCCCACAAAGCTCATGTCAGCCCTCTGAGCAATCTTATCCCCACCACACTCCCATTAATGTTCTTCAACTTCCCCCAGATTCTACCCACCACTTACACACTTGCTACTCACAACAACCAGAATAATTTAACCCTTGTTCCCCTAAAGTCATGCTAGTTAAAGTGGCAACATTCAAACTGCATGCCTTGTCCCCACTGAGATCTCTGACCCCTTACACATAGAAAGCATCCTATCCGGATACATCACGGCTTGGTACCGTAACTGCTCTGCCCGGGACTGCAAGAAACTGCAGAGAGTTGTGGATACATCCCAGCGCATCACAGAAACCAGCCTCCCCTCCAGGGACTCTGTCTACACTTCTCACTGCCTCGATAAAGTAGCCAGCATAATCAATGACCCCACCCACCCTGTTCATTCTCCCTTCTCCTCCCTCCCCTTGGGCAGAAGATACAAAAGCCTGAAAACACATACCACCAGGCTCAAGGACAGCTTCTATCCCGCTGTTGTAAAACAATTGAATGGTTCCCTAGTACGATGAGATGGACTCTTGACCTCACAATCTACCTCATTATGACCTTGCACCTTATTGTCTGCCTGCACTGCACTTTCTCTGTAACTGTAACACTTTATTCTGCATTGTTATTGTTTTCCCTTGTACTACCTCAGTCCACTGATGCGATGAAATGCTCTGTACGGACGGCATGCAAAACAAAGTTTTTCACTGTACCTTGGTACATGTGACAATAATAAACCTATTTACCAATTTACTAGGGACAATTTACAGGGGCAGTTAACCACCAACGCACTTGTCTTTGTGCAACGTTACTTTGACCTCCATGACAAAGCAGTGAAGCACAGGTGGGATTAACGCTGAGGTCGAGGAGGTGGGGGGGATCAAAGATCTCAGTGAGGACAAGGCACCAAACTTGTGTGTTGCCCCTTTAACTAGTGTGGCTTCAGGGGAACAAGGGTTAAACTCGTCTGGTTATTCTGAGTGGCAATAAGAATTGTCAGATGTCAGGACAATGATGTTGAAAACCTCACTGCCGATGAATGTTGCCCTGATGTTATCTGGGGGACATTTACAACAGGGAGAGCAAGGAACCTGGTGGTTAATGAGAAGGTGAACCTCCTTTAGGTGCCGAGGCAGCCAGGAATGTGTGCAAAGTTGCTCCAGTTTTCATTGACATGGCGCCATTTGTTTGAAGCTGTGCGAACAAATTTCTACCCCACGCCTAAATTTATCACCAGCCCTGTTAGGCAGCTCCTCAGACAGTGCTGCACTCCCTCAGCGGGTCGAGCAGCGTCTGCGGAGGGAAAGGAATTGCCGACGTTTCGGGTCCTGATGCAGGGCTTTGACCCGAAACATCGACAGTTCCTTTCCCTCCGCAGACGCTGCTCGACCCGCTGAGTTCCTCCAGCAGATTGTTTGTTGTTCCAGAGTCCAGCGTCTGCAGACTCTGGTGTCTCCTGACTGTCAGCAGAACCTTTCTCCTGGGATAAAGCAACCTCTGATTCAAAGACAAGAGAGCCATGTCCCAGGACAGGGAAGGGAGACACCGGCCCTGTTGTCTGTCGCTCTGATAACAAATGCAACTTAGCATCAAGACTGCTTTAATTAATTAAATCTCAAACAGCACTTGGGACAGAGCTGTGAGTTCAGCTGGGAATCGACACTCCCCCACTCTCTCTGTGAAGTCCTAGAGTTTCCTGGTCACACCATCAATAAGGAGATGCTGTAAAACGTTGCCACAGCATTTACATATCACTTACCTGCTGTCCAACACAAAGCGGCAGTAGTCAGGCAGTTGCCCCCATTCTGGGTCTTTGTTGCCCTGACGTATCCAGAGTGACAAACCACCCCCGAGCCGATTGCCACTCACACACAGCCGAGAGATTGTTCCTGTTGTTGTGGAGCAGCCCAGCTCCTCGTCGTTCTGTCCCCGAGCTGAGACAGCAGAATGTTGGCCTGCACTCCGGGAGCCCACGTACAGCCAGCAACCCTGCACTCATTACCATAAATTTCCACACAAGTAGGGCCTTTATTATAGTTCCTTCCTCTCACAGCATTCCGACCTTGCCTTCCCCCTTCCACTCCAATAGGAGTGACCTGTTGTAAATCTCTGACTTCCAGCTCTTGGTCCCCTTGTTTCCTGAGGGACAGTTGTCCGCGTGGTCCCACCAGCACTGGTCTTGGCGACGTGGAAACTCACGACCCCACAGCAGGCCACTCGGCCCTTGCATCCAGGGCAGCCTAAAATGGGCTTGGTCTGTGGCCCTGCAGTTTACGATTGTTCACCTACCAATCCAGTGGGTCAGGGTTCCTGCCCCCACCTCCCCTCCCAGCAGTGAGTTTCACCCCCCCAAAACACACACTGAGTGAATAACCTTTTCCTCATCTTCCCTCCAACCCTTCTATCTTCAACTGCGGCCCTCCCTGTGAGGGGATGTAGGCCTTTCTTTTTTACCCCGTCTGGCCCTCTCGCTGCAGTCAAATCTTTGCCCCATCTCCTTTGTCTAAAGGAATCCCAGCCTAACCATTCTTCAATTATGTGCCCAAAACACAGCTACTCATATCCAGGCCATCCTATTCAACCAAGGAAAGCATCACAACACTGAAACAGCTGGCACAGACATGATGGGCTGAATGGCTTTCGCTGCTGTGCTGTCGTATGGCCCTTTTGACCTCTGGACACATTCACCTTCTGGCTGGAGTGATATATGGAGGATGATATTGGGGTGGTCCAGAGCGGGAACCTGGTCTGGAACCTGCATGTGTTAACTGAGCTATACCTGGGCCAAACGTAACCCCCTTCACCAGGTTCTTTCCACTACCTTCATACCCCTGGAGTCCTGGAACCAGGACCACAGTGGTTCAAGAAAGCAGCTCACCTCCAGCTCCTCAAGGGCAATTCAGGATGGCAATAAATGCTGGTCAGATCCCAACAAACGACCAAAAAACACACACTGTGAATCAGACTGTGGATATGTTCTGGCCTCCACCATGGAGTGTTGCAGAACTGGCAACTGTACTCAAGGTGGCAGAGATTTCTGGGGGCCAGCTAACTGCCACACCAGACAGGAACAGTGCAGTGTTTGTACTAGGGCCAGACTCTCCCCTCACAACAAGTGCAATCCACTGCCAAAGCACGTGGGGGTGGCCGTCAGTGTGGCCCTATGAAAAGAACAGCACCGAGCTGTGGGGGTGGCTGACCCCACGCACATTGTATCATGAGTAGGCTCAACAATGGCCGTTGCTCAAATACTTGGACCAGGCATTACAACCATTCCTAAGGCCAAACATCAGCAGTGTTTGTGAATGAGGCATTGTGTATTTTTCACGTGTCACACTGATCAGTAAGTGTATTGTTTTGCTGTGAGACTTCTGTTTTGAAGAATGTCAAAATGTGGAAGTTTCTTTTTCCTCCTGGTTTATTAGGTCCAGTCTCAGCCCTGAGGCGGATCCAACCGGGCAGGCAACAGTCAGACTGTTCGGTCTTTGCTGGAAGGGCAGAGCAATCATCAGACAGGCTCTCCTTCTGCAGTCAGAGTCACACAGTATGGAAACAGGCCCTTTGGCCCACCGAGTCCCTGCCGACCATCAACCACCCATCCACACTGATCCTATCCACTGCCCCCAGATTCCACCCCACACTGGGGGCAATTTACTGCAGTCAATTAACCCACCCACCCACTCACAAATCTTTGGGATGTGGGAACAAACCGGAGCACCCGGAGGAAACCCACGCAGTCACAGGGAGAACGTGCAAACTCCACACAGACAGCAGTGGGGGTCAGGATCGAACCCGGTTTGCTGGAGCTGGGAGGCAGCAGCACTACCCGCTGCAGCAGAGCAGAGGATTTACTTCACAGCTGTTCATTGCCTGTAAAATACTTCCGGATATCCTTCGAAGCCACAGCATGGAAAGACATTTTAAAAGAAATAACTTTAACTTGATGATTAAACAGGGTGCAAAGTTGAAAAACACTCCATCACGTTTGTCTCGGTGCCAGGTTCCACAGGAGACGGCATAGCCGTGCAACTGGTAGTGCTGCTGCCTCACAGTTCCAGAGACCCGGGTTCGATCCTGACCTCCGGTGCTGTCTGTGTGGAGTTTGCACGTCCTCCCTGTGACCGTGCGGGTCTCTCCCAAGGTCTCTGGTTTCCTCCCACATCCCAAAGGCACTCTGGTTGGTTGGTTAATTGGCTGCTGTTAATTGTCCCCACTGTAGGTGGCTGGGAGGGATTTAATGGGGATATGAGAGAATAGGTTACAGGGGAGGTGGCTGGGGTAATGGGATTGTTCTGTGAGCCAGCACTGACTTGATGGGCTGATAAGCCTCCTTCAGAGCAGTAAGGTGATATGAACGTGAGACAACTATTGTTTTAAATGCAGGAACTAATCTATCGGACTGGGTACCAAACTGATCTGAAATCCCACCGGGCAGAGCTTCTCCTGACTGCACATGCCACTGAAACGTTCCTGAAAAGCAGACCAGACCCAGCAGGTCAGGCAGTGTCTGTGGGAAGAGAAGCATTGACGTTTCAGATCAGCAATCCTTCAACAGAACTAAGACAAAGCGAAAACAGGTCAGTGCAGGGAGCAGAGAAGGTCAGGGAGGGTGAGGGGTGGAGCAAAGGGGGAGTTCTCAGATCGGGTGAAATCATAGGGCTGTTACAGGGCAGTTTGGCTTCCTTGCCTATGTAACGTGTGGCTCATGTTAACCAGAACACACACATGAAAGGCAGAGGGATGGTGGGCTCGTGCTGACACAGACAGAGCGAGTTATTGAAGGATGGAGAATTGACGCTGACTCCTGCAGGGTACAACAGCCCAGACCGATGTCCAGTCCCATATGCCTCTGCTGGGCAGCTGCTGGCTCTGCTGGTGAGGTTGGATCCTTTCAGCCAAAGAAATTACTTCAGCATAAACCCCAGCTGCTGCAGGAATATGATTGCCACACATTATCTCTGCCCCTGAGGGTGGTGGAGGCAGCGTCATTAGATATATTAAATGTTTGAAAGATCGAGGGATTGAGGGTGATGGGGAACTGGTACAGACGAGGAGCTGAGGCAGCTTAGATCACCTGTGATCGCATTGACTGGCAGGGCAGGTTTGAGGGGCTGAGTGGCCTCCTCCTGCTCCTGTTTTCTTGTGTTCACATACTGCCCTCGAGCTGCACTGGGAATGAGACCCTTTGCCAAGAAGTTTGGAAAGGGATGTAGTGGTTTTTGTTAAAGTTTGTATCACAGGACTCTGTGCTCCGTGAACTGTTCCCGGGGACACACACACAGACGGACAACAACTGCTGCTGGAAGGTCATCAACTCGGTGAAAGACGCCCTTTGGTCTGCCCGAAACTTGTTGATCTCCCAGCACTGCGAGATGTCCGTAGGGGAATGCTGCCGACTGGTGAGGGACGCACTGAAGCTGGGCGCAGCCAGTGCAAGGGCTCGATGGGGAAGGACGACATCTTAGGGTCCTTCTGCCACAGGAGAGGGAGGGGCGGGGTCCTGAGTAAAAAACCTTCTGCAAGAAATGCGTGCAAAGGAAAATTGAAGTCAAACTGACATAATGTAAATGGAATCTCAGAGTCGGAGTCAGATTTATTATCACTGATGTACGACGTGAAATTTGCTGTTTTGCGGCAGCAGTACAGTGCAAGGTATAAAAATCTATAAATTACAAAAATGAATAAATAGTGCAAAAAAAGGGAATAACGAGGCAGTCCTCACGGGTTCATGGACCTGCAGGAATCTGATGGCGGAGGGAAAGAAGCTGTTCCTGAATCGTTGAGTGTGGGTCTTCAGGCTCCTGTACCTCCTCCCCGATGGCAGTAACGAGAAGAGGGCACGTCCCAGCTGGTACAGAAAATGGTGACCTATCAGGGCACTGCATAACATACATTTCCAAATTTTATGCATGAAGTAATATTTTTGAAAAAGTATCTAAAATCTGGGTGCTTCTGGTAGGGAGGCAGGTGAAGGAAGCCCAGCTGTCCTCACAAACCCTGGAGAAGGAACTATTCTGGACCAAGTGACACACCCCTTGGTTCAGGAGGTTACCAGGTGTGAACGTTGCCAAGGACCCACGTGAGCAGAGGTCAGAGTGTGATGCCACCTCCAGCACAAAGAGGGCAGGGAAATAGTTCTCTCAGCTGGAAGGCATCCCCACTACAAACTCAACGGGAGAGTCCGTCTGTTGAAGAGTGACAGCTGGAGAAAATGTGTGTCACACAAAGGGCAGCGGAATCTGGAACTGAGATTGTTCAATGAATGATATTGTGTTGACTATTAAGGTGTAAAATGCTACTAGTTTTTTTTTCACTCAGGGAATTTTTTTTTCTGTGAAATAAATGTTTTTGTAATAAAAAGAGGAAGTAGTGAGGAGGCAGAAGGGTTACCAGCATGGAACCTCGTGGAAGAGGCTGCATCATTTGAGGTTCATCAGCTGATTATGGGTCGGAAAAAATCCATCTTTTTACTGGCAGACAGGAAGCAAACACGATACAGCCGAGAGCTGGTGCAAGGGGAACAAAAGGAGAAGGTAGACATGGAGGAGCACCGGGTGTGGAAAGGCAGGAATAACGAAGGAGAGATTTACATCCAAAATTAAAGCAGAAACGGAGTGAGGAATAAATCTGTGGAATTTTATTTTTTTATTGTGGTTGTGGAACAGGAGAGTGTGAGGAGAGAGTTGTGCTGTTCAGGATTAGGTTAAGAGCAGACATGTTGGGTATCCTGTTTTTCTGTGCTACCTGTTCTCGTCTGTCCACAGAAAGCAGGTCAAAGGCAGTGAAACAAAATCAAGTTACCACAGATTCTTGAAATCTGGTATAAAGCAGAAAATGTGGAACACATTCAGCAGGTCAGGCGGGGAAGAGAAAGCTGATTTATCACTTTGAGTTGCTGACCTTTATCAACCACATCCGATCCTACTCTGTATGTGTGCGTGCACACACACACAGACACACACACACACACACACAGACACAGACACACACACACACACACACACACACAGACACACACACACACAGGCACAGACACACACACACACAGACACACACACACACACACACACACACAGGCACACACACACACGCACACACACGCACACAGGCACAGACAGACAGACACACACACACACAGGCACAGAGACACACACACACACACGCGCACCTACGCACGCACACACACGCACATACTCATGCACACACACATACATGCACAAACACGCATGCACACATACACACACCCACACACATGCACACACACATACGCACGCGCACACATACACAGACACATGCACACACAGGCACTCACACACACTCATGCACACTCACACGCACGCGCACACAGAGGCAGGTGTAGGACTGAAGGGGTTAAATTACAAAGGCAGGTTTCTGAGAGTTTGGCCTCAGATTAAAGGCTGATGTATTTGAATTGATGAAGATTATTTAAGGAAGGGACAGGCAGATAGAAGGAAATTGCCTCAGATGGAGAGGGTCCAGGCAATTGGCTCAATGATGGAGCAACAAAGTGCTGGAGGAACCCAGTGGGTCAGGCAGCATCTGTGGAGGGAAATGGACAGGTGATAGGCAGATAGGGGGTGGGAGGTGGAGGCAACAAAGGGCGGCAGATGGTGGAGTCTGACAGGAGAGGAAGGTGGAGCATGGAACCAAGTGAGGGGGGTGGGGAGGGCAGGTGGGAACAGTGGGGGGGGGTGGGGAAGGGGACCCAGTGGGAGGGGTGTGTGGGTGATGGGCAGATGGCGAGGGTGGGGGAGGGGAAAGAAACAGGGAGATGGGGGGCTGGGGTGGGTGTAGGAGGAACTGGGTAGACCAGGGGGAGAGAGGAAGGGGCCAGAGGGGGAGTGGGTCACCGGAGGCTGGAGGATTTGGTTCCATGCTCCACCTCCCTCTCCTATCAGACCACCATCTGCAGCCCTTTGTCGCCTCCACCCCTCACCTCCCGGCCTCTGTCACTGTTCTATCTGCCCATCACCCCTCCTCGCCTGGATCCACCCGTCACCTGCCAGCTCGTGCCCCACCCCTTCCCCTCCCCTCTTTGTACCGGCCATCTCCTCTCTATCTTTGTCCAGATGGAGGGTCTCAACCCGAAATGTCGACTGTCCATCTCCCTCCACAGACGCTGCCCGACCCGCTGAGTTCCTGCAGCAGTTTGTTTGCTGCTCCAGGTTCCAGAATCTGCCGTCTCGTGTGTCCAGCTCAATGACAGAGGCCGTCTGTGAAGGAACAACGTGGGGGAAGGTGGCGGGGATCTCCCAGTGATGGTGACACTGGCACTCAAACATAAACCTCTGACGTGTGATTGATCAGGTTTTGCCAGGCAGAGGTACCGAGGTCTACTGAACTGAAGCTGGTAAAGGAGTCAAGGTGCAGATCAGTGATCGGGATCGGGAAGGAAGTTTTCCCCGTTTCAGGAAGTCACAATGCACCTTGTGCCCAATGAGGACACAAAAAAATTCTGCAGATGCTGGAATCTGGAGCAACAGTGCTGGAGGAACTCAGCAGGTCAGGCAGCATCCATGGAGGGAAATAAACAGTCGACGTTTCGGGCCGAGACCCTTCATCAGGACTGGAAAGGAAAAGGCCTCAGTGTTGTCACGTAGAAAGTACAGCTGCCAACTGTGCACAGAGAGCTCAGGTTAGCAGCGGTGTGATAATGAGCAGATAATCAATTCTTCCAGTGACATCGGTTGAGGTACAAATACAGTCTTGATACCAAGGGTCATCCCCCACCCCTGCCCCTGCTTATTGTCAAAGTAGTGCTGGGGACCTGTCATGTTTACCTGAGGGCATGGGCAGGGCCTTGGGGTTAACGTCTCATCCACATGGTAGATGGGGGCGAGGCCCTGGAGCCTTGAGTCACAAGAGGCGTAGTGCTGAGGGACCATTGGAACTGTTGCACTCTGGATGAGATGCGAAACCCCTGCCTGCCTTCCTGGCTGGGGATAGAAGTTCCCAGGGTATCAGGTCAAGGGAGATGACGGGTGTCCCAATGTCCCCATCAACATCTGGTTGCTGCCTGTGGGCTCCTGCTGTGCACAGAGAGCCTGCAGCTCCTATAGAAGTGACCTCACTTCCAAAGCACTTTGTTGGCTGGGAAATGCTTCCGAATGACGAAGGACGGTGTGTAAATGTCTTGAAATGTCTTCCATGGTTGGTAGAAATCACCAGATCCCACACCATATGGGCTATAGAACTCTGGTTAGGTCACATTTAGAGTATTGCGTGCAATTCTGGTTACCTCACTGTAGGAAGGATGTCGAGGCTTTAGAGAGGGTGCAGAGGAGGTTTACTAGGAAGCTGCCTGGATTAGAGGGCATGTGCTTTCAGGAGAGGCTGGACAAACTTGGGCTCTTTGCTCTGGAGCGGTGGAGGTTGTGGGGTGATCTGTTGGAGGTGTATAAAATTATGAGGGGCATAGATAGGGTGGACAAGCAATATCTTTTTCCCATTATTGAGTGATCTAATACCGGAGGGTATGCATTTGAGGTGAGAAGGGGTAGGTTCAGAACAGACGTCAGGGGTAACAGAGAGTGGTGGATGCCTGGAATGCATTGCCTGATAGGGTGGTGGAGGCAAATTCATTGGAGGCTTTTAAGAGGGGCTTGGATAGGCACATGAATAAGAGGAAAATGGCGGGATATGGGCATTCTGTAGGTAGGAGGGAGGTAAGAGCTGTGTTGGCACAACACTGTGGGCCGAAGGGTCCGTTCTGTGCTGTACTGTTCTATGTTCCATGGGGGCTTGTGTCCCAAGGCACTGGGGGGGCAACAGTTCTGCTTCCACCACCCCAGCCCCGTCACGGCACACCCGACCTGGGGGCCTTCCCCACAGCAACAGCTCCTGCTGGGACCAGGGAGACCCCGACCACTGGCACTGCTGGTGGTGAGAGGCAGTGCGTGCCTCACCTTTCAGTCTGGCCACAGCTTGAGGGAGGACCACACTCTCCCTCAAGCCGCACCAATGCAAACTTGCCAGCTTAGTGTTGGGAGGATCTTTGATGGGTTCTGATGCAGGGTTTCAACCCAAAACGTTGACAATCCCACCCCTGCCCCACAGATGCTGCTCAACCTGTTGAGTTCCTCCAGCAGATTCCAACATCTGCAACACCCTGTGTCTCCAGACTGTGGACTTTATTGATAAGATATTAAGAGAAGATAAGATTTCTTTATTAATCACACATACATTGAAACACAGTGAAATGCATCTTTTGCGTAGAGTGTTCTGGGGGCAGCCCGTAAGTGTCGCCACGCTTCCGGCGCCAACATAGCATGCCCACAACTTCCTAACCCATAAGTCTTTGGAATGTGGGAGGAAACCAGAGCACCCGGAGGAAACCCATGCAGACATGGGGAGAACATACAAACTCCTTACAGACAGCGGCCGGAATTGAACCCAGGTTGCTGGTGCTGTAATAGCGTCACGCTAACCACTACACCACCGTACCGTGGATTGGCATGGCAAGGAGAAGAATACATGACCTCTTAATTTCTTCAACATAACTTGAAACCTGAAACCATACAGTCTCAGCTCAGGTTAAGTCAGGATTCCCCGGAAAACAGGGCACCTGGATTGCACGGAGGCAGGGATGAGAACAATTGCATCCCAAAGTCATGGCTGGATTCAGCCCTCCCTGCCAGCTCTGTAGTGGCTGCTGTTCTATTTTACACTGGAGGAGAAACAAGTGATTTAATTCTGTATCGGGCCATGGCGGAAGGTGCATTTACTGGTGGAAGGTGCTCAGTGAGGGAGAACTACTGGCTCCCAGCAGAGAGCCAGCCTGGCATTTTCCATTGTTGTTTCTCTCCTACTTTGATTGGTGGCAACAAGGTTAATATGGGAACACGTGCCATGTAACAGGCAATTTTCTGCTGTGTTAAAGGGAAATGGCTGTTAAGAGTTTAACTCTTCTGCCAAATCCTCTTATTTCTTTGCAAGAAATGAAAATAGACCTTTAAGTATCATGGGGTAAGTGATGCCACCCAGGACGTAATAACATGTTGTAATCCACTGGAAGATCAATGCTTCAAAAGCTGACACCCTAACATCTGGATTATTGACACTCTCAAAGCCCAAATGATGGACACATTGAGTGACAACTGCCCAATCCATGGAGAGATTTCTCTGGACAAGGGTAAGGCCGTAAATCTTACTGTTCTGCTTTTTCAGTGATTCTCACTGAGACAACTCAGGAATTTATCTTCATCTGGAGCTAATGGATTCTGTGGGCAGCTGTCTCCTTCCTTTCCCCTCTGTACCAGAAGGTCAATAAGTTAAGCTGCTTGCTGCAATGAGGTGGGTCATATTCTCAATAAGGAGGGAGCAGTTTGTGCCTTATCCTGCTTTAATTTTACCGTTTGTTTTTATATCTCTTTTGTGTAAAGAATTAGAATGAAAGACAAATCAGCTGGACATGACAAATGTTTTAATTTAAGACATGCTTAGATGCTGTCTCACAACCTGTGGACTATTTGTTTTACAAACAGAAAGATATCTTCTTACAAATTGTGAATAAACTCAGATTAAGCAAATGTTGCACACAGCTAGGTATTTGGTGCTGTCTGATGTCAAATGATGTGGATTCAATATTGCACTTGCCAAGGTATTAAAGCAGTGTGGTAAAATGCATTTGTCTCAATGGGGTTATGTAGAGGTTGGAACTAGTTTGAGAGGCTAGATTGACTGGAATTTAATGAATGATGTAACTGGGAGCAGGATTTGTTAAATATTGTTATTCTCTCACCTTTTGATCCAGCTGAATGGGCAACATTGGGCTAAATTACTCAATGTTAACCTAGTGTGGATTGCAATTGTGATTTTCAATAGGATGAATAGATTGGTTTATGCTGGGACTATCTGAATGGTTTGATTTGGATTGGGATTATATACAAAGGTAAATTCTGAACTGAAATTGTCAGAAAAGATAAATTTATTTTGGATTCATCAATAGAGGTATATTTGAATTGTCATTATCTACATGGCTTGGGGTTACATGGCTATCTTAAAACAGGAAGCTTATCCAAGTGCACAGCATGGGATTGCAGCATAAACAGCATGGATTGATTGGGTGTGGATTATTTGGCGGAATGACAGTTTCTACTTAACTAAGATTTACAAACTATTGTGTACAATCTCTATCAATGGCTTTCAAATAAGGATGGTCATTACATTACATTCCAAAGATGACCAAAAGCATTCTAAATTCATTTATATATTTGTAACACTGCTACTTCAGTTAATTTTATGCAAGCAAACTTGTTATACGATTAATGTGCACCGGTAGGAGTCGGAGTATTGCAGAGATAATACTGTGAACTTCAAATGATTGGATTGTGGGTTGCAGTCTGATCATCGGGAAACTCCCCAGACAAAGTTCATGGTCAGTGGATTTGGCATCCAGATCAAAGTGTTTAAACGAAGAGGAATCCACAATTGATCCGGATCACTCACTCAGCCCTGCAAAAACCCACGACATTTTCCGTCAGTGGGATTAGTATCAAATTACTCTTGATTTCCCTTGAAAATAGCAGTGTTTGTAGCAGGTTTGAAACAGGGTCACTGAACGGTGAAGGAGGGCTTGGCTGAAGAATTAGCCCCATCCAAGCATCAGCACAAATCCTGCAATGAAGACATGGCAGAAGATTCACCCTGTTTATCACGTAATGGTAAATTGCATTAAGCCAAGGAGATTTATTGTGCAGCAGTCCCCCTGTGCGTCTGACAGCTTTTAGCCGGAACAATCTGAAACTAAATGGATTTGACCTCTTCTGAATTATTTCTATAGATTTTTTTCTGGGGGTGAGTTATTAAAAGCAATGCCATTCGCTGCCAGCCACTCAGCAGACTTATTACATAGTCTGTAAGAGACAGAGTGCAGAACAGGGAGTTACCAGAGTTGTGGTCTGTGTGAACTCTCGGACTGTAGGGGGGTGCGGCACAGAACGAGACCCTTCATCTGCCTGAGTCTGAGCCCAGTTTATATTTCAACAGGCCCACGGTAGACACGGGAAGGGTAGAGTATACATGGACCTTCCATCTTATATCCACCACATGCATCCCCTCCTACAGTACCAGCATTAGCCTGTTCTCCGCCAAGAACAGGAGATAATTCCCTCTCTAAATATAGTGTACCACCCACCTCCACTTCCTAATGAAACATAACAAAGGTAATAACATTAAACCTTCCCTCCACTTCCAGAAGGAGGTCATATTAACTCAGTTCATGTTTTAGTGTTGAATCATCTGCCAAGTCCAACAAGGAGTGATTTGTTGAGACTGTGCACTTCTTAAAATATTGGAATATTAGCATAGCTTTTTATTTCCATTGACTATATTTTTCAAAAACAAACCTCGGACTGAGCACCTGTTAGGACTCCAGACGGGATCTTTGCTAATCTCAGGGCACTGGCACAAGAGTCAATGTAGTCTCACTTATTGCAGGATATTATCGTCCAGCTGACCTTTCTCTTTATTCCTGTATTTTCTGAAAGTGATATCCCTGCAAAATATCAGATGGCATTCTTTCCTTCCTCTTTGACTTTCTGTCTCCCACGGTGTCCAGCTCTGTTTTGAGTATCACACACACATCTGTCTATTCGGGTTCTGAATATCACATCCCCATTGTCTGTTAAGGTTCTGGGTGTCAAACACCCATTGTCCGTCGTTTCTGGTGGCCTGGACATGATGTGTGATTGCTTCTTTCATAAGCAAGTAGAAAGTAACATTTGTCGTAGAGGAACTTGGATAGAAGTGAGCCAAAATAAAACCAGGAAATGCTGGAAGCACTCAGCAGGTCGGGCAGCATCTATGGAGAGAGAAACAGATCAGATGAAGAGTCTCAGACCTGCAATGTTAGTCCCATTTGCCTGCATTTGGCCCATATCCCTCTAAACCTTTCCTTTCCATCTACCTGTCCAAATGTCTTTTAAATGTTGTAAACCTGTCTCTAACACCTCCTCTGGCAGCTCGCTCCAGATACTGACCCTCTGTGTGACAAACCTGCCCCTCAGGTCCCTTTTAAATCTCCCCCTCTCACTGTAAACCTGTGCTCTCTAGTTTTAGACTCCCCTACCCCTGGGAAATAGACTGTGACCATCTACTTTATCTATGCCCCTCATAATTTTATAAAGGTCACCCCTCAGCCTCCTTCACTCCAGGGAAAACAGTCTCAGCCTATCCAGTCTCTCCTTATAACTCAAACCCTCCAGTCCAGGCAACATTCCCGTGAATCTTTTTTGGACTCTCTCCAGTGTAATCACACCCTTCCTATAGTGTGGTGACCAGAACTGCACACAAAACTCCAGGTGCAGTGAATGACCCTTAACTTTCCATTTCATTGTAAGGTTTCCAGTCAGATCTTGACTTGTAAGTTCAGTTTTGGTGTTTAAGTACTCACACCTTTCGCTCCCTTCCCAGCCTTGTTACTTGGGGAACTTCAAGCATGGTTTGGGCCTTCCTTTGGCAGCTCAGGATCACAGGACTTCTCCCCACAACCCGTCAATAGACCCTCCCAGCTGTGGCATGGTACCTTATCCAATGGCAATCTGTCCCAGAAGGGAGCAGTCGCCATTTGAAGCTGGAAGTAGCAGAAGCAAAATTTGGCAGTCAGAATCTGACTTGTTATCTGCAGGAGACATCTGGTGGCAGAATATAATTTCTACACCTTACTTTATCTTGGTTTACAAAGTTAGACGTTAGTGGCCATTCAACCATCTTATTTCAACCTGCAGACCCTCTTCACACCATCCAACTGTTCTCCGTCACATGGCTCACCCGGTTCTACCTTCTGTGAACCTGAGGTCCTCCAGAACTCTGCCGCCCGTGTCCTAACTCACACTGTCCCATTCCCCCACTGACCGGCCCTGTGCCACCTGACCCACACAGGATGGTGAAAATTGAAGGGACTGCAGATGCTGGAAATCTAAAATCAAAGCAGAAAATGCTGGAAATGTTTGAACTGTGAGTAGTCCCAGCGTTGTGCAAAGGCTTGATTTTAAACCTCTTGTCCTTCCTTGCCAATCTTTGACTTCACCTCCTCTGATTTCCTCTCCACCCTCCCCCCACAAGGTCCTCCTGCAATTCTGCTCATCCCCCAGTTAAGCCCCTCACCGCTGTCAGTAATACCTTCAGCACCTCAGCACGAAGGGCTGCGACTCCCTCATTAACCCTTGCCTCTCCTTCCAGCTTTCAAATCAGGGACCACAAGAGATTCTGCAGATGCTGGAATCCGAAACAACACACACAAGATGCTGGAGGAACTCAGCAGACTTCATTTTGTCCCCCTTGGTCCGGTCCCTTCCCACCTACATCCGTGACACTTCACATATGCCCTCCATCACTTCGACAACTTTCAGTTCCCCGGCCCAGACCGCCATCATTTTCACCCTGGACGTGGAGTCCCTGTACACTTCCGTCCCCCATCAGGAAGGCCTTCAGGCTCTCCGCTTCTTTCTCGACAACAGACCCAACCAGTCCCCCTCCTCCGCCTGGCAGGACTGGGACTCACTATCAACGACTTCTCTTCCGGCTCCTCCCACGTTCTCCAAACCAAAGGTGTAGCCATGGGCACTCGCATGGAGCCAGCCACGCCGGCCTTTTCATCAGCTATGTGGAACAGTCTGTGTTCCAAGCCTACACCGGTAATCCTCCAGCTCTTTCTCCGCTACATTAACGACTGCATCGGGGCTGCTTCCTGCACCCGTGCTGAGCTCATCAACTTCATCAACTTTGCCTCCAACTTTCACCCTGCCCTCAGATTTATTTGGTCCGTCTCTGACACCTCTCTCCCCTTCCTGGATCTCCGGAGACAGATTAACCACCGACATCTTTTACAAACCCACTGACTCCTACAGTTACCTTGACCACACCCCTTCTCACCCTGTCACTTGCAAGGATGCCATCCCCTTCTCCCAGTTCCTCCGCCGCGTCCGTTCCCATGATGAGGCTTTCCATTCCAGAACATTGGAGATGTCCTTCTTTTTCAGTAACCAGGGTTTCCCTTCCACCACCATGAATGCAGCCCTCACCCGCATCTCCTCCATTTCCCGCACGTCTGCCCTCACCCCATTCCCACCCCTCACCCCGACATAACAGGGAAAGGGTTCCCCTTGTCCTCACCTACCACCCCACGAGCCTCCGCATCCAACACATCATTCTCCGTAACTTCCGCCACCTCCGACGGGATCCCACCACCAGGCACATCTTCCTCTCCCCCCTCTGCCTTCTGCAGGGATCGCTCTCGCTGCAACTCCCTTGTCCACTCGTTCCCTCCCCACTGATGACCCTCCCGGCACATCCCTGCAACCGCACCAAGTGCTACACCTGTCCCTACACCTCCTCCCCCACCACCATTCAGGGCCCCAGACAGTCCTTCCAGGTGAGGCAGCGCTTCACCTGTGAGTCCGAGGGTGTCACTTATTGCATCCGGTGCTCCCGGTGCGGCCTCCTGTACATCGGTGAGACCCGACGCAGATTGGGTGACCGCTTCGTTGAGAACCTTCGCTCCGTCTGCCGCAGCAGCCAGGACATCCCGGAGGTCTCCCACTTCAATTCCACATCCCACTCCCATATTGACGTGTCTATCCACGGCCTCCTCTGCTGCCACGTTGAGGCCAGATGCAGGTTGGAGGAACAACACCTCATATTCTGCTGTGGGAGTCTCCAACCTGAAGGCATCAACACTGATTTCTCTAACTTCTGGTCACCCCTCCCGTCTGTTTCCCCCTCCCCCCCCTTCCCCCCTTTGTTTTCCCTCTTTTCCCACATTCCTGTGGCCCCCTCACCCCTTCTCTTTCACCACCTCCCCCTCCCTCACGACCTGCCCTCACCTCCCTCTCACTCCCCACCTCCTTCCCTTTATCCCATGGTCTACTGTCCTCTCCCATTGGATTCCTTCTTCTTCAGCCCTCTGCCACCTCCACCGATCACCTCTCAGCTTCTCCCATCACTCCCCTACATCCCCCCCCAACCCACCTACCTCCCCCCTCACCTGGACTCACCTGTCACCTGCCAGCCTGTGCTCCTCCTCCTACCTTCTTATTCTGGCTTCTACCCTCTCCCTTTCCAGTCCTGATGCAGGGTCTCGACCTGAAACGTCGACTGTTTATTTCCCTCCACGGATGCTGCCTGACCTGCTGAGTTCCTCCAGCATTTTGTGTGTGTTGTCTCAAGTCAGGGGAACCCTGTTCCTACTCTGCCCTGGTTCTCACCTTACACCCTGCAGCCTCCGCAGTCAAAGGGTCACCCTTCACAACTTCCACCAGCTCCAACAACATTCAACCACCGTCCTTACCTTCTCTTCCCCTCCCCTTTCTGAATTCCAAAGGAACTGTTCCCTTCCTGACTCCCTGGTCCTCCCTGCTGTCTCCAGCAGTTTCCTCTGCAACTGCAGGAGGTGCAACAGCTGCCCTTTCACCTCGTCCCTCCCCATCGCCAGGAGACGCGAGCAGTCCTTCCAGGTGAAGCAGGGACCCACTTGCACTTCTTCCCACAAGTGCACTGTGTTTGATTTTCACAACATTGTCTCTTCTACATCGGAGAAACCAAACACAGTTGGGCTGATTACTCTGTGGTAAACTTGCATTCAGTTCACGGGGGCCTATTGCCTGTAGCTTTAATTCCCCATCCCACTCCCAAATGATCTCTCTGACTGTGGCTTCCTGTACTTGTCATAACAGGACCCAACACAAGTTGAGGAACAGCACCTCATCTTCCGTCTGGGCACGTGGCAGCCTTCCTGACACAAGTCTGTTAACTTGATTTCTCTGTCTGTATCACTCATCCGTCTGTTATATTGGCTCAGCTTGTCTGTGTTTCTTTCCATTCTTTTTTTCTCTCATTACTAGGAGAGTCTAGGATCCGAGGGCACAGCCTCAGAATGAAGGGACGTCCCTTTAGAACTGAGAAGAGGAGGAATTTCTTCAGCCAGAGGGCGGTGAATCTGTGGAATTCGTTGCCACAGACGGCTGTGGAGGCCAAGTCATTGGGTGTATTTAAGGCAGAGGTTGACGGGTTCTAGATTGATTAAGGGGGTTAAGGGTTACGGGGAGATGGTGGGAGGATGGGGTTGAAAAAATCAGTCATGATCGAATAGCATTCAGAACACTGATTTAGCCAATTTGGAACTTCTGTGATACCATCGGCATTAACTTTTCAGGGTTAAGTTGTACAATAGATAATCAGGGCAACAAAGGTAGGTTCTTATTTGCTTATTTTTTTTAATGTTTCAATAATTTCTTAGTGTAGTATGTTTTTAGTTAGTTTTTAACTTTTGAACTTCTTGAACAATATTGTTCATTTAAATTATTTAAGGAATCCTATTCATTTTTAAATCTCTCTATATCAAAGACATTTGATACCTTCTTGCTGCCTCGGTAAAACAGCCAGCTTAATCAAAGACCCCACCCACCAGGGATATTCTCTCTTCTCCCTCTCCCATGGGGCAGAAGATGCAAAAGCCTGAAAGCACGCACCACCGGACTCAAGGACAGCTTCTATCCCACTGTTGTAAGACTATTGAACAGTTCCCTAGTAGGATAAAATGGAATCTTGACCTCACAATCTACCTCGTTATGACTTTGCACCTTATTGCACTGCACTTTCTCTGTAGCTGTGACACTTTACTCTGCATTCTGTATCGTCTTACCCTGTACTACCTCGGTGTACTGTGTAATGAATTGATCTGTATGAACAGTATGCAAGACAAGTTTTTCACTGTACCTCGGTACAGGTGACAATAATAAACCAATTCCAATTTAAGAATGCCCCCTGCCTTTGTCAGCCTGACCCCCTGAGGTGCTCATGGAATCTGGGGGTGAAACGTCGGGGTGGTGTTCCAGCTGAATCCCTGTTGGCACAGAGGACCAACAGCCCAGCTCACCAGTCAGCTTGCCCAGCCTCTGCATCTGTGCGCCAGCAGGGTTGGGGGGCATCAGCCTGCGACACATGCCGAATCCAGCTTCAATTGGCTCAATGGTTTGCCATCTGCTGAATAAAATTCCAAAGGCCACGATTTTCCGCGGAGCTACTCCTGATCCATCGCTGCTGCTCGATTAACGGAACAGCCAGCTTCCGGTGCAGTGTTTCCTCCGCCACTGATATCAGTTGGATCCTCGCTCCTCTGCGGAGACTTTGATGAGTTTAAGTGTGAGAACAATTTTTGCGGAGTCCACCATTGACTGGGCTGGTTCCTCTCTAAGGGAGGATAGTGGTAGCTGCAGGAGTAAAGTTAGTTGCCAATTTACCACCTACCTACCATCAGTTATCATTACAATCACACCAAATTCACCCGTATTTCAACTTTAAGGTCAATTTAGCTTGCAAATTAAAAATAAATTGTAGCCGGCATGTGATTGTGAGATGGACAAATCTGGTTTACGGATTGCTTTACCCATAAAGTGCGCTGCCAGTTGACGACATCTGTTGGGTGGTCATGGTGGTATCGCTAGGAGACTCAGACCTCGGGTGGCCTGAAGCCCAAGTTGTCTCGGATCATTAAGGTTTTCCGGACTTCCCTCTCGGTGATGGGTCGCTGCGTGCGCCACTTGTGGGCTTCCTGGAGGCCCGGCTCAAAGTAGTAAATGCAGGCGCCAAATCCGACCAGGATCAGGATGGAAATCATCAAGTAGACGGGAACGAACCAATCCAGGAAGTGAGGCATATCTGAAAGGAAGGGAACGGATCATTGGGATTTTTGTTTGATAAGATCAGATATCTTTATTAGTCACATGTACATCAAAACACACAGTGAAATGCATCTTTTTTTTGCGTGGAACGTTCTGGGGACAGCCCGCAAGTGTCACCACGCTTCCGGTGCCAGCATAGCATGCCCACAACTTCCTAACCTGTACATCTTTGGAATGTGGGAGGAAACTGGAGCACCCGGAGGAAACCCACACAGACACGGGGAGAACGTACAAACTCCTTACAGACAGCGGCCGGAATCGAACCCGGGTTGCTGGCGCTGTAATAGCGTTACACTAACCGCTACACTACCGTGCCTGCCTATATTAGAACATAGAAACAGAACAGTACAGCACAGGAACAGGACCTTTGGCCCACCATGTCTGTGCTGAACACAATGCCAGACTAAACCAAACCCTCCTGCCTGCATGTGTTCCAAATCCCTCCGTTCCCTGCACGTTCACGTGCCTACCTAAAAGTCTCTTCAACGCCTTTATTGTCTCTGCTCCCACCACTGTCCCTGGCAGCCCATTCCAGACACCCACCAGTCTTGAGCAAAAAACCTGCCCCACACATCCCCTTGAAATAAATTGGCAATTGTACACAGGTTTCTAGATGCAGAATCCGTGGCTATCACCTTCTTAAATGACAATCCTGGGTTTGATGGGAATATGGGGAGAATAGGTTACAGGGAAAAGCAGTGGTGAATGAGAGGTTCTGTGAGCTGGCATAGACCGATGGGCTGAATGGCCTCCTTCTATGTTGTGCAGGAAAATGAAAATATGAATGCATCAGTTGGGCATTGTCCATTCCTTGAACTTCCAATTTCTACCTTGCCTGATAGTCAGCAGAAGATTCAAAGGGTGAAGTTTTGTACGGATTTACCCGACGCAGCTGGCTGACGGCCCCTTTTCGTCACCCTGGCTCAAGCTCAATGGGTAGGAAAGGTTGGCAGTGAGAGAAAATTCCTGTCACAGAGGTGATTGGTTGCAGAGTGGATTGTCTTCTTGGAAATTTGTATGAACACATAAGGAAACGGAGACAGGACTAATAGATTGGAATAGTGCAACGTCGGGCGGCACAGTGGCACAGCAGGTAGTTCTGCTGTCACACAGCCCCAAGGACTCAGATTCAGTCTTGACTTCAGATGTTGTCGGTGTGGTTCGCACGTTCTCCCTGTGACCGTGTGGGTTTCCCCCATGTGCTCCAGTTTCTTCCCACATCCCGAAGACATCTTGGTTGGTTAAGCCCTGATGCAGGGTTTTGACCCGAAACATTGACAATTCCTTTCCTCTCACAGATGCTGTTCGACCCGCTGAATCCTTCCAGCAGATTGTGTGCTGCTCCAGATTCCAGTATCTGCAGTATCTGGCTACTGTAAATTACCCCACTTGTAGGTGGGTAGCAGGAGAATCAGGGGGAGTTGACGGGAGTGTTGGAGGGAATTAGTAACAGGGAAACAACTAGGGGAATGGGATTGCTCTGGGAAGCCAGCAAAGACCCTGAATTGTCCTCTGAGTCATTGTGAGCTGAACATTGCAGTGAATATTGGCGGTGAGTATTGATGAGTATTGCTATTGAATATTGAAAGGCCCGGACAGATGGACATGGAGAGGATGTTTCTAATAGTGGGAGAGTCTAGGACCAGAGGGCACAGCCTCAGAATAGAAGGACGTCCCTTTAGAACAGAGATGAGGAGGAATTTCTTCAGCCAGAGGATGGTGAATCTGTGGAATTCATTGCCACAGACGGCTGTGGAGGCCAAGTCATTGGATATATTTAAAGCGGAGGTTGATAGGTTCTTGATCAGTAAGGGTGTCAAAGGTTACGGGGAGAAGGCAGGAGAATGGGGCTGAGAGGGAAAAATAAATCAGCCATGATCGAATGGCGGAGCAGACTCGATGGGCTGAATGGCCTAATTCCGCTCCTATGTCTGATGAAGACTGTGCTTAGAGTGTAACTCTGTTCCTCTCTCCATGGATGCTGCCCGACCTGCAGAGTGCTTCCAACATTTGCTGTTTTATTTCAGATTTTTGGCAGCTGCAGTTTCTTTAGGTTTTAAGGTAAAGGTTTAGCCACCAGGACTAGATGCAGAAAGGGAGGAGATTCCAGTGGGGATTGGAAAACTAGAGGCTAACTAACTGACTCAAACCTGAGAGGAGCCGACTCCCTGTGACAGGGTGGGTAATTGGTAATTGGTTTATTATTGTCACATGTACCAAGGTACAGTGAAAAACTTTGTTTTGCATGCCGTCCATACAGATCATTTCATCACATCTGTGCATTGAGGTAGTACAAGGGGAAAACAATAACAGAATGCAGAATAAAGTGCTACAGTTACAGAGAAAGTGCAGTGCAGGCAGACAATAAGGTGCAAAGTCATAACGAGGTAGATTGTGAGGTCAAGAGTCCACCTTATCGGGCTGAGATGGCTTTGGATAAAATTGCATTGACGTAGGGGGTGGTCGGTGCCCGGAATGTGTTCCCGGGGGAGGTGGTGGAAGCAGAGACTATAATGGCATGTAAGAGTCATTTAAACAGACACACGAACGGGCAGATGGTTGGCACACACATTGTTCCTGTACTCTACTGTTCTTTGTTCATGTTCAGGTAGGAGGAAGCTGGGGTGGTTCTTTTATAAACAATCCTCTAATTACCAGGTCTTCAGATGTAAGTGTTGCGTGACACGTTCACATGTTGGGCCAGTGAGTACGTGACACGTGCTCCATGTCCCAGCCAGGGTGGGACTCTGGGCTGCGGTGGTCGGGTTCCAGTTAAGCTGAGAATGGGAGCATTGAGAAGTCATTGAGTAAAGGCCCTTCAGCCCACCACGTTCATGCCGACCACTCTCGCGGATAGCATAAGTTTCAGGAGGGGGACTGGGAGTGACAGGAGCCAGCGTGGATCCATGGGCTGAATGTGTCAGGGTAAGGAAGCTACCCTTCCGGCTCCTGGCCTGCAGCACTGGGAGGAAGTTCTGGGGTTAGTGGTGTCCTGATCTTCCTACCTCCTGCTCGATTCTGACAATTGCACCTCAATCCTTTTCCTCCTTCCTGCATTAGCTCCTCTGTCTCCTCCCCATCTCCCCCCACAGCATCTTCTGCTCCCTCTCAGTGATGTCATTTGCCCCAGCACCATGGAAGCAGCTCACCATGGAGACTTACATTGTCGCCCTGACCCTACCCGATGCGTACTGCTGTCTCAAGCTTCTGTTTCCCCTGTGTGGTCCTGAAACACACGGACCATACTCCGTGATGTCTTCCCTCATGGGCTGTCACCCTCACCAGCCTCTAACGCTAAATACACAGAGTGAAACATCATAGAATTATCGAATCACGGAGCAATACATCACAGAAACAGGCCCTTCGGCCCACTGGGTCTGTGCTGGCCACCTACCATCCACTTATACTTATTCCATTTTATTCTTCCCACATTCCCATCAACACTCCCCAGATTCTACCACATACGGCCTACAGTGGCCAACTAAGATAGGATTTCTTTATTAGTCACATGTACATCAAAACACACAGTGAAATGCATCTTTTGCGTAGTGTGTTCTGGGGGCAGCCCGCAAGTGTTGCCACCCTTCCGGCGCCAACATAGCACGCCCACAACTTCCTAACTCGTACGTCTTTGGAATGTGGGAGGAAACCGGAGCACCCGGAGGAAACCCATGAAGACACTGGGAGAACGTACAAACTCCTTACAGACAGTGGTGGGAATTGAACCCGGGTCGCTGGCACTGTAATAGCGTTACGTTAACTGCTACACTACCGTGCCTGCCCAACCCACCCAACCACACGCCTTTGGGGTGCAGGAGGAAACTGGAGCACCCAGGGGACTCCCACACGGAGAATGTGCAGACACCACACAGACAGTGGAGGAGGTCAGTATTGAACCCGCTCTGAGGTGGGGGTTCTACTAACTGCACCACTGTGCCTCAATATTTGTGTAGGAAGGTGGGAGGGAGGGAGGTGTGGCCATGGTGAGTGAACAGAGCCTTACCCATGGGCCAGATCTTCCAAAGGCCCACTAGACATGACCTCCTTCATCGTCTTTGCCGAAGATTCCTGCGCTTCCTTCCTCTCCGGCCCGTTCCAACGGCCACCAAGGTCCAGGATCTCGGTACCACCTCAGGTTGGCTGTACTCGGGCGGGCTTTAATTTTATCCCTAAACTGCCTGCAAGAGCTGAGGCCTGTTTGTGGGCTGCATTAAATCAGCAGATGTTCATTAAAGCCCAACTGATCACTTTCACCAATGATTCCTTTGTCTCTCAGTGTTAAATGTGCCTTCAATGCTTCTGTGAAGCCACAGGGGTGTGCTATATTTTCTCATATTTCACAACTGCTTATGATACAGAAGGAGGCCATTCAGCCCTTTAGGCCCTCTCAGAAATTCCCATTCCCCCACTTTTTTTCCCTGTAACCTAATCACCTCTCACATGCTCATTGTGATCTGACTGATTCCCCGCCCGCCACCTACACTCAGGGCAGTTTACAGCAGCTTATTAACCCCCCCCCACCCCACACTGCTTTGTGATGTTGAACGAAATTGTGGGAAAGCCACACAATCAGAGAGAAGACACAAGCAGCACTGGAGGGCAGGATCGAACCCGGTCACCCGCTGCACCTCCCTGCAGTGCCACTATGTGTGTGGCACTGTTAGAGGCATCCAGGTGTGACTTGGATCTGTTGTGTGTGTGTGTGACACTGTTAGATGCACAAAGGTGTGATTAGAGCCTGCCACATGATAGGGTATCACATCTCCTGATCAGACCTGTGGCACTGATGTTTGTCAGAAAGGAAAGACGAATATTCCTGTTGCATTGTGAAGGTCCCTCGTCATTCCTAAGTACTTCACAGTTCCACACAAGTGCAGCCACCATCAAACTACAGGGAGATCACACTGACGACTGGCACAAAGCAAGCTCCCACACCCATGCGATGTTGATTACATGCTCTGCTCTTGGTGTGGTAGATTGAGGTACATTGGCCAGGGTACCAGGGACAACACACTGGTCCTGTGCCACAGAACACTCCTTGTTCACTTGTGGGGACAGATGTGGCTCTGGGTAGGCAGCACTGTGTGATGGGGCTGGGAATCTCAGGGACATGAAGTTGAGGCATAAACTTGCACTGTTAACCCTTACCCTGCAGACCTGATATCTGAGGACAGAACGTGTACACTTTCCTGCAGTAAAGACACCTCATCTGGAAACGTTAACTCTGTTTCTCTCTCCATGGATGTTGCCTGACCTGCTGAGTGTTTCCAGCATTTTCTGTTTTTATTTCAGGTTTCCAGCATCTGCAGTTGTTTTGATTTTCACGGTTGGGCTGGGACAGGGTGGAGACGGGGTCACACTGATCTGAATGTGAAAGCCCAACAGGAACATGGCAGTTTGGTGTCACAGACTCACTTGCTGTCACTGACGTGAATTGTGGGCAACATTGGATGGAGGGGAAGGGTGGTGGGGGCAGGGGGGGATTTGGGGTGTGGGTCAAGCGGATATCCCTCAGAGCTCCAGTGCCTAAATGAAGAACTGTCCCATCACTCATGACCAGGTGGTCAGATTCTGCTCTAACTCCATCTACACGTTTGGAGATGATACCACTGTAGTGGGCTGTATCTCAAATAATAATGGGTTAGAGTACAGGAAGGAGATAGAGAGCCTAGTGACATGGTGTCATGACAACAACTTTTCCTTTAATGTCAGTAAAACAAAAGAGCTGGTCATTGACTTCAGGAAAGGGGGCGGTGTACATACACCTGTCTCCATCAATGGTGCTGAGGTCGAGAGGGTTGAGAGCTTCAAGTTCCTAGGAGTGAACATCACCAGTAGTCTGTCCTGGTCCAACCATGTAGCTGCCACGGCCAAGAAAGCTCACCAGTGCTTCTACTTCCTCAAAGAAATTTGGCATGTCCCCCTTGACACTCACCAATTTTTATCAATGACCATAGAAAGCATCCTATCTGGATGCATCACGGCTTGGTACGGCAACTGCTCTGCCCAGGACCGCAAGAAACTGCAGAGAGTTGTGGACACAGCCTCAATCACGGGAGGCTGGTTTCCATCACGGAAACCAGCCTCCCCTCCATGGACTCTGTCTACACTTCTTGCTGCCTTGGTAAAGCAGCCAGCATAATCAAAGACCCTACCCACCCTGGACATTCTCTCTTCTCCCCCACTCCCATTGGGCAGAAGATACAAAAGCCTGAAAGCATGTACCATCAGGCTCAAGGACAGCTTCTATACCACTGTTGTAAGACTATTGAACTGTTCCTTAGTGCTAAGATGGACTCTTGACTTCACAATCTACCTGGTTATGACCTTACACCTTATTGTCTACCTGCACTGCACTTTCTCTGTTGCTGTAACACCTGCATTCTGTTATTTTACCCTGTACTACCTCAAAGCATTGTGTAATGAATTGATCTGTATGAACGGTATGCAAGACAAGTTTTTCACTGTCCCTTGGTACATTTGACAATAATAAACCAATTCCAATTCCAATTCCCTTCAGCAGCACGGTAATGGAACTGTTGGCTTTGGCTTGTCAGAGTGAAGCAGATTTCACCAGTGCTCTGCAACCATAGAGCTAACATTGAGTTAACATTAAAGAGTTTTGTCGTTCTCCCTCCGCCCCAGTGAGCCCAGCAGTAGCAGTTTCCCCAGGCCAACTGCCTCATTTCTCTTGCTCTAGTGAACTGCTCAGTTGCTCCCTTTTTAAGAAATGACCTTTCTCAAATGTCACATGTGGGGATTGTATTGAAGTCACTTAGTTTCCTTTTAACAGTTAGATTTATCATTTTCGAGGAAGGTGAACTAACAAATGCTGACTGTTCATCCACAATGATTAATGCTACAAAAATGCTCCCATTCTACCAGACTTCTTCTATAATTTCATCTGTTGTGTGGTACATGTAGTGCAACTGTGAGGTCATAGTACTCTAGTTAAAACCCTACCGAACTTAGCCCAGGGCCTGGGTAGGAGAGATATCTGCCCAGCTCATATCAGGCCTTCTCTCTTTATTCCAGCACAACGTGTCTATGACGACATCCCTGGAAAATTGCAGCCTGCAAATACATTGTCACTGGGGAGGTCCAGGCAGCCCCCTGTGTCTCTGAAGGGTCCGTGGGAGCGGGCTCCATGTTGATGGACATGTCTTTGTCCCTGACCCAAGCTGTGTGGCCAACTGTTAACGATGCCGTATCAACGGCGTGCTGCTGCCATGTCACCAGCCAGAGAAACAACCGTCAGAGGAAACACTCCCTTTTACTTGCACCACACTCTGTAGACCCTGGAAGGTGCCTGAACAACGTTCAGTCCCTTGTGAAGGTGGCCAGCATGTTCTCCCAAGACAGTCCCTTTAAGTAGCAGACTAGGATGTGCGCCTGATTCTACTGAGACTGTTACACAATGGGTACAGTGTGGAGTTTTCAGCTACCCTTTATGTCAGCACAGACAAAGTATGCGGGGCATTGACTAGTCAGGTCCACCGAACTCCAGGAGACACCGGGCATGCTGGTGTGAATAGTGAGCAGCAGGACCCAGTCCAAGTCCACTCAGCGTGATCTGCTCTGGGTAAGGTCATGCCCCATATACTGACAGCCACACTATCAGGTCTCCAAGCTCTTTAAAGTGAGATCATTCCAGCTGGCCCACTGTGAATCCCTGAGAGATTTCAGTCCCCTGTGTTCGGAGGTATCACTAGTGTGAGAAAAGGCAAGAGTACTGCAGCATAAATAGAATGGTCTCCTGTGACCTGGACTTAAGAAAGAATTAAAAATCCTGAACTCTGTACTGGGAGTGTTAGTGCCAACACTTTGGGTTAAATGTGCTCTTTGAAACTGCATGGAGATCTGCAAACCAAGCCAGCTGCCCTGGCACCTCCTTTTGCTCTCTCAGTTATAACTTCTTTTAATCCCTCTCAAGATGTGGGCATCACTGGCAAAGCTGGCACGGTGCCCATGTACCCTTGCGTCAGGGTGGCGGGGTGTTGCCTTCCCACTGTGAGGATTCAGGGGCTTCCTCAGATTCTACCACTTTGCCGTCGGTCTGGAGAAAACTTCCTTCCCGTGAGGACATGGGTAGATCACATGGGTTACGGAAGTGGGTTAGGGTAGTGTGGCGGTTAGCGTGATGCTATTACAGCGCCAGCGACCCGGGTTCAATTCCGGCCGCTGCCTGTAAGGAGTTTGTACGTTCTCCCCGTGTCTGCGTGGGTTTCCTCCGGGTGCTCCGGTTTCCTCCCACATTCCAAAGATGTACTGCTTAGGAAGTTGTGGGCGTGCTGTGCTGGCGCCGGAAGTGTGGCGACACTTGTGGGCTGCCCCCAGAACACTCTACACAAAAGATGCATTTCACTGTGTGTTTCGATGTACGTGTGACTAATAAAGATCTTAAAAAAAATCCAACAGAGTGACTGTTACGAACACCAGTTCCAACTTTTAAAGGACAAGAGGAAGTGCCAGAGGAAGTGGTAGAGACGGGTACAGTTACAACACATGGACAGGTACATGGTTAGAAATAGTCGAGGCGGATATGGGCCAAACACAGGCGAATGGGACAGGCTCAGGTAGGCACGATGGTCGGCATGGACGAGTTGGGCTGAAGGGCCTGTTTCCGTGCTGTATAATTCTATGACTCTAAAACTTCGGTCTAGAATTATTTAGTTAACTGAGTTCAGTTGCCCCGGGCTAAGTGTGAGATTTAAATTCATGTGTACAAATCAGGCCACCCTGGCCCTGCGACTACCGCAGTGATGCCTACTACAGATGGCACAGGGATCTGGGGGGTCTGATTCGTAGATGTGGGTTTACACACTGCAGACTTCACAGGAACATCAAAAACCACGAAGTGAAGTGTGCTTCACTCACTTGTGAGCACAGGGCAAAGTTGCCTCACCGAAGAGTAATTAAGCCCAGAGTAACCCAAGCATCTGCTGGTGAGTCAGTTATAAGTCACGGCCCAGAGGGATTCCACCCACCAGCACGATGCATCTTTTGATTTTGGATTGAGCAGGTTGGCCCATACTTTTTTTTAAGGCAAGGAAGGAAAACATCCTGCCCTTCAACTCGATGCCAGGTCCAAGAGAAATCCCATTCCCTCCTTACTTCCCTGCAACCTATTCTCCCCACGCACCCATCAACTCCCCTTCATTCTCCCACCAGCCACTTTACAGTGGCCGATTAACGCACCAACCTGCACGTCTTGGGATGTGGGAGGAAACCGGAGCACCCGGGGGAAACCCACGCGGTCACAGAGAGAACGTGCAAACTCCACAGACGCAGCACCCGAAGTCAGGACTGAACTCAGCTCACTGGGGCGGTGAAGCATCAGCACTACCTGCTGCACTACTGTGTCACCTGATTGACAAACCCCCTCATTCTGTTAATCCTCTGGCCCCACCTGTAAGGATGACAACATGAGACCTTGCTTTAGGAGTTGTCCAGTGACCAAGTTTATCCACCGCACCAAATAAACTTTAAAACAACCCATATAGTTCTTGATTTGAGTTTTACCATCTAACTCCATGAAGGGAAATCATCTGCAAATTACCCTGTGAATGAATATTTAACACATTCCTTTCTTCCTGCATTTTCTTATCAGCATGGGATCTGCTCTGTTCCAATGTATTACTCAAAATTTACTCTCACAATCCAAGATACTTAAATGACCTCGAAATAATTGCTGGGGCCTCCCTGTTCAAAAATGGCCAAGTACTGAATACAAGTGGTATTTAATGGTATCATTGACACCGTCATTTCTGTGGCTCAGATCCTTCCTGAACCCACAAAGTTAGTAGTAGCTGGGCTAGTGAGACACAGCTGCAGCTCTCAGAACCTTCTGAGTTAAAGATACGGTCCCCAAAATGGAACTGGATCATAGTCAACATCAGGCTGGAGGCTCAGGACCAAGCCAAACCACCTGTAGGTTGGCATTTATCTGACAAAACATTCAATGAACAATAACCGGTGGCTGTCAATGCGTCGAACAATCAGCCGGATTCGGTCTATCGGGACTGGCCATCCTGGTCCCTGCCTCCGATCACCGGGTCTGGATGCAGGGCGCCGAATGGGTTGCCCGCTCCAATCCCCTCCACCCCGAGGTGTAGCCAACCCTCAGCTTCCAGGAGACCTCTGGTGCCGGGGTCCTCAGGCCCCAGAGACCCTGACGTGGGCTGGAGCCCTGCCCCTGTCAGAGCCAACTGGGCATCTTCCAGAATCATGGAAAACTATTGAAGTTGCTTTAAACATGAAAAAAGAACTCCAGATAAACAAAGCAATAAATAATTGAGCCTACCTTCCTTTCCTTAGGATCCTCTAAGATGCTGTGGGATCTTCTCCCCTATTGCAGGGAGAGGGGAGAGGGGATTCCCCAAGGGGTAATCCCAACATTCCGGGCTCCACATGGAGCCGGGTAGTGGAGCCCAGTGACAGATGTGCTGGTATTTGTCACCCGCCTTGTTCCAGACTTGTGGTGGGGCCACATGAGTCTGAACCGACTTACTGGCAGTAGCGACCACCATGGGTTGGCCGTAACGTCACTGCCTGCACAGACTTTGTATCATCCACAATATCGTGGACTCAACGCCAATCACCTCATTGCCTGAGATAACTCTGTGCGATTTCTCTCTCGAGATTCAAAGCCAATAAAACGAAAGCATCCATCTGATCGCCCAGCTACCCAGGAACCATCCCACCTCAACCTGTAGCTATCGCCCATCCTGTCTGTTTGGTTAATATTCATCATGGCTGCCCGGCCGCTAGTTTGATGGGACAGTTTGCCTCCCCTGCTGGAACCCACCTGCTCTCCATCAGTTGGATTATACATTAAGCTGCTCCCCCTTTTAATGGCAGTCCCACCACTGCGGGGAGGTTGGCCTGGGTTGGGGATGGTGTTCAAGTTGCATAGCAGAGGCTAGGACATGCAATACAGGTCCAGCTGTTAGTACAGGGAGTACATCTTGTTGTAGGTACTACTGAACATAAAAAAATATATTTTCTAGAGAGTGACCTGGGACGGTGGGTTTTCCACGTGAGGAAAGATTGTAATCTCTGGGTTTGGAAGATGAGAGAAGTTCTCATTAAAACTGCCACATTTCTCAGAGGGCTCAAAAGGGTGAATGCAGGAGGAAGATCCCCCTGAACAAGGAGAAGCTCCGGAACCGAGTAAGGAGACGCCATTTAGGACTGAGATGAGGAGAAATGTCTTCACTCAGAGGATGGTGAACCTTTGGAATTCTCTCCCTGCTTGGGCTGTGGAGGCTTAGTCACTGTTCATTCAAAATAGAGATTGGTACATTTCCGGACATTGGGACTCGGGATGGGGTAGGAAGGCAGCACTGAGGTGGGAGATCAGTCTTGACCATCAGGAACGGAGCAGCAGGATCACTGAGCTTGTTCCTTGCTCTGCTCTTATGTTTTTTGGGCATGGTGTTAGAGTGAGGTTTGGGTAGAAGCGAACAGTCACAGGGGGCTGTTACAAAGAGCACAGCAGCTTCCCTCAGTGTCTTGGCCAACATTTGTCCTGCAGCCAATGTCACCCTTAAAGAAATTTTATCTGGCCATTATCTGTCGCCTCTGTGTAAATCCGCTGCACTTGATTTCTGCACTGCAAGTAAACCGCAAAAAATTATTTCATTGTCTTTAAAATACTTTGTGTTTTCTGGGACAGTGAAAGGTGCTATAGGAATCCAAGTCTTTAAATTCATTTACCATTGAGTTTGTTCCACATGGTGGGGGGGGGGGGGGGGGGGGGGGTAAAACTCGCCTTGCCTGAGGTTTGAGGAAGAGCACTGTTTAATCTGAGAGAGAAACCTTATCAAGATTGGGTCAAGGGCCCTCCTGCAACCCATTGACAGACAAGAGTAACAAAAGTAATGTCGAACTGCATCGTCTCACTTTTCACTGAACTGCAACTCTCCTGACATTAGGGATCGGCAAGCTGCTGCTGATGAAACAATTCATCAGAAACTGCTTTTCTCTCCCCAATTCCACAGAAAACTATTCATTCCTGGGTGCTACTGTCCAACGCCAAGTGTGAAATATAGCTGGGTCAAGTTGTCGCCATTTATTTACTATCTTCCTCTGTGCAATAGTCGCTGCTGTGACTGTGAGAAGCAGGTTGCACATGGATGAACAAAGAGTGCTGTTTATCTGTAGAATAACCTCAGGGGATGTTGGGAGTTTCCCAGGGAAGCTATGCGCGGCTGTTGGGGAGGTGGGATTTTGAGGGTGGTGATTCCCATCTTTGTATCAAAGGTGCCACATAGAAAAATGTTATAATTGTTGAATCTGAGATCTGAAAACAAGAACAAGGCAATAAAGTGTCCTTCACCTTGGGGAGAACAAAACCAGCCCCTGCACCCTCCCTCTCCCTCCAAGAGAAAGCAACCCAGCCTGGAGCAGAGAGGATGTGCATTCGTGAACTTTTCACAGATAGATTTAAGAGTCCATGATCTTATTTCTATTCATTCACGGCTCTCCACCCCGGTTTGGGAGGGGAATGGGTTTCCTCCCTCTGTTCTTTTCACCCAGCCACCCTCCCACAGGATAAATGCCCCTTTGAGGCCCTGTTTGCTCTGGGCAGCCAGGGGCCTGACCCCGGCTCACCACTCAGGCCATTGACGGAGATAACAGTAGATCGGTGTAGAGGCAAATGTCAGCTGGGATACTGACTTTGTTGTTTTCCTCAAAGAATTCCTTCACTGTTGCCGGATCCAAATGCTGGGATTCTCCCAACCTGATGATGCTTCATAACTAGGAGTACAGTGGTTCAGAAGGGAGTTCAGCCCAGAAAGACCAACAAATGCTGGCCTTGCCCGCAATACCCATATCCCGTGAATGAAATGGAGCTCCAGCTCAGACTTCTATCTGTGAGAAGTTTCCAAACATGCATTGTCTCTGCTCTGCCCCAGGTTGTTCTTGATTTAGTAAGGGCAGGAGAGGGGTCTGTTTTTGTTCTCCTTAAAGCAAAGGACATTACCACTTTATAAATGAAACATTTATTACCCTGCTTTGTATCCAAACCTCAGCATCAACAAGAAAATAATTATTCAAAAATGGCAGTCTGGAAACTACAGGCAAGTGGGCCTTCCATCAGCGGTAGGGAGGTTGTTGGAGAAGATTCCAAGGGACGGGATTTATGTTTACTTGGAAAGGCAGGGACTGATTAGGGTGAGTCAGCTTGCTCCTGTGCAGGGGAGATCACGTCTCACAAATCTGAATGAATTTTTTGAGGAGATATCCAAGAAAATTGATGAAGACAAGAGTGCTGGATGTGTTTTATGCGAACTTCAGTGAAGCTTTTGACAAAGTTCCACATGGTCGGCTGGTCCAGAAGATTAAAGCACAAGGGTTCAGGGTGTTGGCAAACTGGATCTGAAACTGGCCTGGTGATAGGAGGCAGAGAGCGGAGGGATGTTTTTCTGACTGGAAATTTGTGACAAATACTGTACCGCAGAGATCGGTGCTGGGACCTTTGCTGTGAGTAATGTACATACACAAATGACTTGGTTGAGAACATTGGTGATCTGATTAGTAAGTTTACAGATGATACAAAAACTTGTTGGTGTTGTAGATAGCAAAGAAGGTTGTCCAAGCTACAGTGGAACATAGATCAGCTGCAAATGCAGTGGCAGATGGAACTTAATCCAGACAGTTATGAGGTAATGCACTTTGTGTTGTCAAATTCTGGTGGGACATACAGAGTAAATGGCAGGGGCCTTTGGAGCGTTTATGTACAGACAGACCTTGGGGCGCAAGGCCATAGCTCCCTGAAAATGGCGATAAGGATAGGGTAGTGAAGAAGGCATTTGGTAGGCTTGACTTTGTAGGCCGAGGCATTGAGATTAAGAGTTGGGAGTCAAGTTACAGCCGTACACAACATTGGTTGGTCTGCATTTGGAGTACTATGTACAGTTCTGGTCACCACACCGCAGGAAGGGCGTGGTAGCAATAGAGAGAGTGCAGAGGAGATTCACCAGGATGTTGCTTGGAATGGAGGGCTGTGGTTATAAGGAGAGGTCAGTTAGGCTGGGCTTGTTCTCACTGGAACGTAGGAGGCTGACGGATGATTTTATGGGAGTTTATAACGTTATAAGGGGCATAGATAGGTTAGGTAGTCAGAGCTTTTTTCCCAGGGCAGTGGAGTCTCTGAAGGCACAGATTTAAGGTGAGATGGGAGAAATTTAAAGGACATTTCAGGACTAGGTTTCTCACCCGGAGGGCGGTGAATCTCTGGAATGAGCTGCCAGAGGAGGTGGGGATACAATTGCAATCTTTAATGGGTATTTGGACAGGTACTTGGATAGGAAAGGGGTTGAGGGATATGGACCTAACGTGGGCAGAAGGGATTAGTGTAGATTGGCATGGCGGTTGGCATGGACGAGTTGTGCTGAAGGGTCATTTCTGAGCCGTATAATTCCATGAGTCTACGAAAAACCTGTTTCCATATGGCACCTTTAATGCCATGAAACATCCAAGTTGCCTTACAAAAGTATTAGTGACCTGCAGAAATCTTTGAGGGTTTTTAGGCTGGAGGTCTCACATCAGGTATGGCTGTACCAACCTTCAAGTAAAGCTCCTTGTATCCCAGGCCATCAATGTACCCCTCCCGACCAAATCTCAAAGGAGGACCATCACATGAATTATTCTGGGTAAGAGGGGGAACCACCATTTCAGCCTCTCTGCAATAACCCATGCTTCTGCCATTTTGTTGTGACCATGCACACTTGCCTTCACTGAACTGTGTTTAATTTATCACAGGTCCTTTATCTTCTCCATTCAAGACAATTCGAGGCATGTCTACGAGTTGGGGAGTTTGCTTATGGGTTTCAGGAACTGCTGAAGGGGATGAGTTCTGTGGTGTAAAATTGACTCCAAAGCAAAACAGAGTCTGACAATCTCCTCTAAAATAGTGGCTCCTGCCTTCAGCATCAGGCTCTGGTTGTAACTGTAGCCTCAGACTAGCTCACATGCAGAGAATGCCGTGAATCGCCAGATAACTTGAGTGATTTTGGTTGGAGTTGTAATTTTGACCAGTTGTAATTTTGCACCACTCAGCCCATCACACGTATGCTGGCCCTTTTCCAGAGCACTTCCCCAGTTCCACCTGCTGGCCCTTTCTCCGTAGCCTTGCCGATTTTTCTTTGCCATTATTTATCCAATTCCCTCTTGAAGGCCACAATGGAGCCGGCCTCCACCACAGCTGCCAGAGGTGCAGTCCAGATTCCAACCACACATGAAGAAAGATTTTTGCTGTCGTTATTAATTAATTTATTTTATACCTGTGACCTCTCGTCTTTGGACTATCCAGCAGAGAGGATGGCCTCCCATCATCACTTTGTCCAGACTCCCCTCATCATTTAATACGATCAGATCTCCCCTCTGCTGCCCACTCCAAAGCCTCTCCTTACATCGTAGACCTTCATCCCAGGAAGCATCCTCCTTAAGTCTCCTCTGGATCCTCTTTTATGCCCTCACACTCTTCCTATAACGTGGCAACCCCAATTGAACACAATACCCCAGCTGAGGTGGGACCAGTGTTTCAGCACGACCTCCCTGATTTAAGCTCTATGTCTCTATTGATAAGACCTAGTATTGTGCGTGCCTCATTAACAACTTTCTCTACTTGCCCTGCCATTTTTAATGCTTGCCAAAGCTCACTGTGGATAATGGCCACAGGGCAACCATGGAGATTATCCCAGCAATAGGCCAAGGCTTGTAGGTGTGGACAGACAGGCAGAAACAGTGCTGGAGAAAACCAGCGGATCGCATTATCAGGATCTCAAAATATGGGTCTTTTCCAAGTGGCAATTTCACTGGGGCCGTACGCAGCGACACCGTGTTAATGTGAGCAGTGTGACGATGAGAAGTTTCTATGAAGGAAGCGAACTGATTCATCCTCATCAAACGGAGGAGTTATGACAGGCATCCTTTAAAGCAGTGGTTTTCAAGCTCTCTTTCAGGGGACGAAATAGTTCACCCACACCACCCAATAATAACTAGCTAACTATAAATCTAATTATAGGTGCGATCAAACCCTGAAAGAAGATGACGTTTCCTGTACATTTCTCTGTCACACATCCTGATGTGGGTGGGACAGTTTGCTTCTCAGCCTCTCACGTTCTCTCTGCCTCTTCTGTGTGGGGTTGAGCTTCAAGTAAAGTTAATTTTGATGACCTTCTTTTCAACATCCTGTGACTAACTGCAAGTTGCAACCCCCACTTTGAAAACTGCTGCTTTAAAGAGACATCATGACCCTGTCTATCTTCCAGTCTTCACTGTGTCCAGGCTGCTCCACACAGTGAGTTCAGCTTTGGGGGGAGACTTTCCTTAAAATCAAAGTCAAACAGTCAAAGTGGAGTTTATTGTCATCTGCACAAGTCCATGTGTGCGCAGGTGCAATGAAAAACTTCCTTGCAGCAGCTTCGCAGGCACAGAGCATCAGATAAGCAGCATTCATGAGAAAAGTATAAATTAAACATAAATTATACACAGTTCTTACAAGGAAGATGATGATCACCCAGCCGTTTTCCTTTGGTTTGAGTGTTCCACCAGGAGGGCATTATGTAACTCGATTACGTTAATTAGTTTGAAGCTACATGGTAGATTCAGTGAGGAGGACAGATTTCATTCCGTTAGCAAATATCAACAGCACTTGAGAATCAACATCGGAGGCCTCCGTACTGACCAGAAAGTTAACTGGATCAGCCCCATACTCACTCTATTAGTGAACCAGCTGTGGTTAGTGGGCATTCATTCAGTTCATGGACACCTATTACTAGTTTATTCCTAAACTATAGAAGTTACTTAATTACTTGAATTAATCAAATTCATTTCTTTGTTTGAAAATTACAGGGGTCAGCATAGCAGTCCAGGAACCTATCCTTTAATGATCAAATAGCATACCCTAAATTAAAGCAGGGGTGTTCCCTCCAATGCAAATAATTATCCCTTAACCAGCACCACTAAAGCAGATTATCTGGTCACTGTTACAGTTTCTGGGAGTTTGGTGTGTACCACAGCTTCCTACACTAACACAGTGACTCTACATCAACTATACTTCATTGCTGTAAAGTGCTTTGGGATGTTCCGAGGCTCTGAAAGATTTCGTTGTTGAATACAAATCTTCCTCCTTGGAATTAATGAATTCATGCTACCTTTTTGACACTTTCCTGAATTACCTTCAGGAACACACATGCATGTGAGTATGTGCAGGCCCAGGTTCCCAGTAATGAGTGGGGATGCTATTGTCACAGACCCGGTGCGGGGTTGGACAGTGCTTCCATGGGGTTCAGGTTCCGGCAGCAGAACTGCCTGTCAAGACCAAGCAATTGTGTCAGTTTGCCACATGTCCTGAGGGTGTAGCAAGAGAAACACATCAGGAAGGCACAGAATTGCATGCACTACATGGAACTGGACTTACTCTTTGTGGAGCCCAAAGGGTCTGAGGATGGAGGGAGGAAGGTCACACAAGAATGGCCACTTCCTGTGTCCTCTTCAAGGTCCCATTTTTCAGTTGAGTTCTGGATCAGCTGGAGCCTGACGCACGCACTGCAGCGACCAGCTGAAGGAGACTGTTCTCTCTGTTTTCTGTATCCTGCTGACAACTTCCCTCTCTCTCTCTCTCTCTCTCTCTTTCCTAAGCCCCTGCCGGTTTCTCTCTCTCTCCCCTATCACTGTCTCTCCCCAACACACCACCAATCTGACAGACCTCCAACCTGAGAAATCCCTCCCTGAATACTTGTCAGCCAATCTGCGCCTTTTCTCTGGCAGGACGATTTTTTTTAATCCATCTGTTGCCATGGTAACCGGCTTGCCGAGCTGTTCCATGTGGTACTGAGGGTAAAGAGAGAGGGAGAGATGAAGCATCACATCAGACAGTGACCTACAAACTCCCAGAGGCACAGCTCACAGAGACATTGATAAGCTGAACATTTCTAGGTCCTGTGAAACTTTACATCATTACCGACAAGGCCTTTTATTTACAAAGTCAGCAATTGATTGCATTCAGCAGAGATTGGTTTCCCTGGTTGAGGCCTGCAGATTTTAAATCCATATGCAGCTTCGAATCAAGATCAAAGCAATGACACACTGTCACATCAGCAGCAGCCCAAGGTGACAAGGCCGTCCACCATTTCCAACAACTGAACTGCATTTACATTTATATGAACATCTTCCAATACTGCAGAATGCCCACAGTTCCTCACAGCATTATCAAACAAAATTTGATCCCAAGCTCCGTTACAGGATATCTGGGTGGATGAGCAGAGAGAAGATAATAGAAGTATTTCACTTTTCCCACACCTCTGCTCCATCACTCAACGATCCCTGACTGGTTTACCTCAGTATCACTTTCCCACACTTGGAATTGGAATTGGTTTATTATTGTCACATGTACTGAGATATAGTGTAAAGTTTTTGTTTGCGTGTCATCCAGACAGATCATTCTGTACATATGTACGTTGAGGGTGTACAAAATGAAAAACAGAATGCAGGATATAGTGTTACGGAGAAAGTGCAGTGCAGGTAGGCAAATAAAGTGCAAGGGCCACAACAAGGTAGATCAGGAGATTGAGAGTTCATCTTTTAATGTTTGAGAGGTCCATCAAGAGTCTGATGACAGCGGGATAGAAGCTGTCCTTGAGCCTGGTGGTACGTGTTCTCAAACTTTTGTATCTCCTGCCTGACTGGAGGGGGAAAGAAGAGAGAATGACAGAGATGGGAGGGGTCCTTGATTATGTTGGCTGCTTTAGCGAGACAGCAGGAAGTGTGGACGGAGTCAATGGAGGGGAGGTTGGTCTGCGTGATGTGCTGGGCTGTGTCCACAACCCTTTGCAATTTCTTGCAGTCCCGGCCAGAGCAGTTGCTGTACCAAGCGGTGATGCATCCAGATAGGATGTTTTCTACAGTGCATCTGTAAAAATTGGTAAGGGTCAAAGGGGGCATGCTGAATTTCCTTCACTTTCTGAGGAAGTGGAGGTACTGGTGTGTTTTCTTAGCCAGAGCATCCTCGTGGCTGAAGCAAGACAACTTGTTGGTGATATAGCCCACATCCTTTGATATCCCTTGATATCCAAAAACTGACTGATCCCTGTCTCCAATATATTCAAGGACTGAACCTCCACAGTCCCCTTGGGTCGAGAATTGCAAAGATTCACCCCCCTACAGCTGAAGAAATTTCTTCTCATAATGGCCGACCCATTACTTTGAGACTGTGAACCCCGCTTCCAGACACCCAGCCTGAAGAAACTTCATCCCCGCATCTCTGCATGAGGTAACCTCTCCCTTCTAAACTCAAAGCAGTGTAGGGACGGTCTACTTAACCTCTCTCATGTGACAAACAAGCCACCCCCAGAAATCAACTCAGTGAAGCTTTGCTGTACCCTTTATATCGCAAGTATGCCCTGAGATAGGAAGACCCAGAGCCATGCAAAAATTACAGATCTGGTCTCGTCAGGGCCTTGTATAAATGGAGAAAAATGTCCCTACTCTTTTACTCAACTCCTCCTGCAACAAAAGCTAACAGTCCATTTGTCTTCCTGACTGCTTGCTGTACCTGGATGTTAACTTTCAGTGACTTGTGTGTAAGGACACCCTGAACATCAACACTTTCCAACCCCGCTCCATTTAAAAAATACTCCACTTTTGTTCTACTAAGGTGGATGACCTCACATTTTTCCCACATTATATTTCATCTGCCTTGTCCTTGCCCTTACACATAACCTGTCCATATCACCCTCTGGATTCACCTCACAGCTCACATTCTCACCCATACTTGGATATATTACACGTAATCCTCTTGTCCAAGTCAATGATGTGCCTTGTGAACAGCTGGGGTTCCTGTACTCGTCCCTTCCAACCCAACAACCTAACCTGGTAGAGGTGTATAAGATGATGAGAGGTATTGATCGTGTGGATAGTCAGAGGCTTTTCCCCAGGGCTAAAATGGTGGCCACAAGAGGACATAGGTTTAAGGTGCTGGGGAGTAGGTATAGAGGAGATGTCAGGGGTAAGTTTTTTACTCAGAGAGTGGTGAGTGCGGGGAACGGGCTGCCGGAAACGGTGGTGGAGGTGGATACGATAGGGTCCTTTAAGGGACTGTTGGATAGGTACATGGTGCTGAGAAAAATAGAAGGCTATGGGTAAGCCTAGTAATTTCTAGGGTAGGGACATGTTTGGCACAGCTTTGTGGGCCGAAGGGCCTGAATTATGCTGTAGTTTTTCTATGTTTATTTCTATTCTCTGAATTCTGTCCATTAACTAATCCTCAGTGGATGCCCAATACTACATGCTCCAGGTTTGTATAATAATCTCTTGTATGGCATTTTATTGAAGGCTTTCTGATAATCCAAATACACCACTCTAATTGGCATGTCCTTACTCTTGCGCTGGCTACATCCTCAAAAAGCTCTAACAGATTTGTCAAAGCTGATTTCCCTTTTTTTTAAGTCCATGTCAACATTGCTCAACCTTTTATTATCATTTTCTGTGTGTCCAGTTACCACTTCCTTACAATAGATTCTGGTCCTTTCCCTACAATGGACGTCAGCTAACTGATCAACGCTTCATCACTTTTTCCCTCCCTGAAGCAGGGGCTCAGCTGGTAGAGCAGAGGACTGTAGGAGCTTCCTGGTAATACTTAGGTCGCTGGTTCAATTTCGGCTCGAAGGACGTCTATTTGGCAGTCACTGTGGTGTAGCGGTTAGTGTAACGCTATTACAGCGCCAGTGACCTGGGTTCAATTCTGGCCACTGTCTGTAAGGAGTTTGTACGTTCACCCTGTGTCTGCGTGGGTTTCCTCCAGGTGCTCCGGTTTCCTTCCACATTCCAAAGATGTACGGGTTAGGAAGTTGTGCGCATGCTATGTTGGCGCCAGAAGCGTGGCGACACTTGTGGGCTGCCCCCACAACACTCTATGCAAAAGATGCATTTCACTGTGTGTTTCGATGTACATATTACTAATAAAGATATCTTATCTTATCTTATCTTACTACCTTCCAATCAAACTGTCGGGAGTCTATGGAGTTTTGGAAGCTGATGATGTGCATCCAGTATCTCTAATGCCATCCCTTCAAATCCCAAGGATCCAGGACATCATGCCTTTGGTCTCACTAACCTCCCCAAAGCTAATTTTTTACTGGTGTTGATTTCTTTGAGGTGCTTGGTCACAATAGACTGTAGTTCTACACTGTTTCTGGGAGTTCTTCTGCTTCTTCTTCCCTGAAGTAAGGTACTTTTGGTCGCAGATCAGGGAAGCAACACTATGTTGCTGGAGGAACTCAGCAGGCCAGACTGAAGAAGGGCCCTGACCCAAAACATTGACTGCCTGCTTTTCTCCACGGATGCTGCCTGGCCTGCTGAGTTCCTCCAGCATCATCGTGTTTTTCATCTGAATTCCAGCAGGTGAATTTTCTGATTCCTCTACTAATCTTCTGGGATGTGGGAGGAAATTAAAGCATCTAAAGGAAGCCACATGGTCACAGGGAGAACGTGCAAACTCCACACAGACAGCACCCGAGGTCTGGATCGAACTGGGGCCACTGGAGCTGTGAGGCAGTGGCTCTACCCACGATAGCACTGTGATATATATCAATGACTTTGACATGAATGCAGGAGGTATGATTTGTAAGGTTGTAGATAACATGGAAGTTGGTGGTGTTGTGAATAGTGAGGACGGTTGTTTAAAACTACAGAAGGATGTAGATCGGATGGAAAGTTGGGCAGAGGGTTGGCAGGTGGAACTTCAGACAAGTGCAAGGAAATGCATTTTGAGAAGTCAGATAGGGGTAGGACATGTACAGTAAATGGCAGGGCACTTAGGAGTAATAGAGTTATACAGCATGGAAACCAAAGCTCTGGATGAACCAGCAGATTTGCAGTCTGCTGAGGGCTTGATCTGTGGCGTTCAAGACTGGCGATCCAGAATCCTACAAGGTGTCCAGGTACGACCTACGGAAGGCCATCGTGACGGCGAAAAGGTAATTTCGTGTGACGTTCGAGACATGGTTAGATGCATGACAGCTGTGGAAGGGTTTGCTTGTCATTAAGATGAAACCTAACGGCATAAATGGCAGTGATGCTTCACTCCCGATCTCAACACTTTTGATGCACGCTTTGAAAGGGAGAATAACACTACACCTGTGTGAATCCCCACAGCATCTGATGATCCTGTGACCTCTGTCTCGGAGGCCGATGTCAGAGCATTCTTCAAGAGGGTGAACCCTTGTAAGGCATCAGGCCCGACGGTGTATCTGGCCGGGTACTGAAAATCTGTGCTGACCGACTGGCTGGAGTGTTCCAGGACATTGTCAAACTCTCACCGCTGCAGTCGGAGGTTCCCACCTGCTTCAAAAGGGCAGCAATCATACTGGTGCCCCAGAAGTGCAGGGTGAGCTGCCTCAACGACTACTGTGATGAAGTGCTTTGAGAGGTTGGTCATGGCTAGAATTAACTCCTGCCTGAGCAAGGACTTGGACCTACTGCAATTTGCCTACCACCACAACAGGTCTACAGCAGACACAATCTCACTGACTCTCCACTCGGGTTTGGAGCACCTAGACAACAGCAAAACATACATCAGGCTGCTGTTTATCAATTACAGCTCAGTGTTAAACACCATCATCCCCTCAGAACTGATCAACAAGCTTCAAAACCTGGGCCTCTGCACCTCCCTCTGCAACTGGATCCTCGACTTCCTTATCAGGAGACCACAGTTGGTGCGGATCGGTAGTAACGACTCCTCCTCGCTGACAATCAACACAGGCGCACCTCAAGGCTGCGTGATTAGCCCACTGCTCCACTCTCTCTACACTCATGACTGTGTGGCTCAGCACAGCTCAAACACCATCTATAAATTTGCCAATGACACTACTGTTGTTGGCAGAATCTCAGATGGCGTTGAGGAGGCGTACAGGAGTGAGATAGATCGGCTGGTTGAGTGGTGTCGCAACAACAACCTCACACTCAATGTCAGCAAGACCAAGGAACTGATTGTGGACTTCAGGAAGGGGAAGTCGGGAGAACACACACCAGTCCTCATTGAGGGGTCAGTGGTGGAAAGGATGAGCAGCTTCAAGTTCCTGGCCATCAACATCTCAGAGGTTCTATCCTGGGCCCAACACATTGATGCAATCACAAAGAAGGCATGCCAGCAGCTCTACTTTGTTAGAAGTTTGAGGAGATTTGGTAGGTCACCAAAGACTATTGCAAATTCCTATGGATCTATAGCAGAGAGCATTCTGACTGGTTGCATTACTGCCTGGTATAGAGGCTCCAATGCCAGAGGCTGCAGAGGGTGCAGAGGGTTGTAGACTCAGCCAGCTCCATCACGGGCACAACCCTCCCCGCCATTGAGGACATCTTCAAGAGGCGGTGCCTCAAGAAGGCGGCATCCATCAAGGAGCCTCACCACCTGAGACATGCCCTCTTCATGTTACCACCATCGGGGAGGAGTTACAGGTGCCTGAAAACCTACACTCAATGTTTCAGAAACAGCTTCTTCCCCTCCACCATCAGATTTCTGAATGGTTCATGAACCCATGAACATTTCTTTTTTATTCTTTTTGATTGCACTATTTATTTATTTTGTAATTTATGGTAATTTTACATCTTTGCACTGTAGGGCAGAAAAAACACGTTTCACAACGTATACATCAGTGATAACAAAACTGATTCTGATTCTGATTCGGAAACAGGCCATTCAGCTCACCTGGTCCACACCAACCAGTGGACACCCAGCAACAGTAATGCCACCTTCCAGCACTTGGTCCATAGCCTTCTATCCCTTCTATACCTGGGCAATTCAAGTGCTTGTCTAGACATTTCTTAAATACTGTCAGTGACTCTGCTTCCATCATTCTCTCAGGCAGCGTGTTCCAGGTACTCACCACTCTCTGGGTGAAAAGGGTCTCCCTCAGATCCCCTCTAAATCTCTTCCCGCTTACCCTGAATCTGTGTCCTCTAGTTTTATCTCCCTCTGATATAGGGAAAGGTTTCCTGCAGTCTATCCTTTCTATACCCCTCACAATTTTACATACCTCAATCATATCCCCTCTTTACCTTCCCTGCTCCAGGGAAAACACAGCTAGCCTCATAACTGTTTACTCCATCCCAGGCAACATCCTGGTGAATCTCCTCTGCACCTTCTCCAGTGCAGTCACATCCTTCCCAAAGTGCGGTGACCAGAACCGCACGCAGTTCTCCAACTGAGATGTGACCAATGTTTTATAAAGTTGGAACATCACCTCCCTGCTCTTGTATTCAATGCCCCGACTAATGAGGGCCAGTATCCCATATACCTTCTTAACCATGTTATCTCACTGTGCTGCCGCCTTCAAAGGACTTGCACACCAAGGTCCCTCTGTTCCTCAGTATTCCATGGGACCCTACCAGTCGTGATGCATGTCCTATCCTCACTGGTACTTCCAAAGTGCAGTCCCGATGAAGGGTCACGGCCTGAAATGTTGACTGTTTATTTCCTTCCATAGATGCTGTCTGACCTGCTGAGTTCCTCCAGCACTTTGGGTGTATGACCTCACATTTACCTGGATTAAACTCCATCTGCCATTTCTCAGCCCGTTTCACCAATACATCGATATCACTCTGTAGCCTAAGACTACCCTCCACACTGTCAACAGCTCCACCAATCTTCCTGTCATCAGCAAACATTTATTATGCCTCCTACATCCACAGCCAAATCATTCGTGTATACCACAAACAGCAAGGGTCCCAGCACCGATCCCTGTGGAACACCACTAGTCACAGGCATCTAATCACAAAAACAACCCTCTACTAACACCTTCTGTCTCCTATTGACAAGCCAATTTTGGATCCAATTTACCAACTTGCACTGGATCCCATGGGCCATAACATTTTGGACTAATCTCCCATGTGGGACCTTTACAAAGGCCTTGCTGTGATCTACTGTATTACCATACTGGAATCAGCCTATCTCCGATTAGTCCTTGCCATTCTGACTGATCATTAATCCTGAACCTCAGAACACAGGGACCTAGGGTTCAAGTCCATAGTTCCCTAAAAGTGGCAACACGGGTCAAAAGAGTGGTGAAAAAGGCACATGTGATGCTTGGCTTCATAAATTGGGCCATAGAATATAACCGTTGGGATGCTATGTTGCATTTTTACAAAACGCTGGTTAGGCCGCACTTGAGAGTATGGAGTGCAGTTCTGGTCACCACGCTACAGGGAGGATGTGGCCGCACTGGAGAGGGTGCAGAGGAGATTCACCAGGATGTTGCCTGGATTGGAGGGCTTTAGTAATGGGGAGAGGTTGGATAGGCTGGGCTTGTTTACCCTGGAGTGTCAGAGGCTGAGGGGTGACCTGACACAGGTATATAAAATTATAAGAGGGTAGATAGAATCTTTTGCCCATGGCAGGGGTATCAAAAACAAGAGGGCATAATTTTAAGGTGAGAGACAGAAGTTTTAAAGGAGATTTAAAGTGTAAGTTTTTTTTTGAAAAGAGAGTAGGTGATAACTGGAACTCACTGCCAGAACAGGGGGTGGAATCAGATACAATCACCATGTTTAAGAGACATTTAGACAGGCACTTAAATAGGCAAGGCATAAATGGGGGTGGTCTACATCAACGGTGCTGAGGTCAAGAGGGTTGAGAGCTTCAAGTTCCCAGGAGTGAACATCACCAATAGCCTGTCCTGGTCAAATCACGTAGATGCCATGGCCAAGAAAGCTCACCAGCACCTCTACTTCCTCAGGAGGCTAAAGAAATTTGGCATGTCCCCCGTCGACCCTCTTCAATTTTTATCAATGCACCATAGAAAGCAGTCCTATCTGGATGCATCATGGCTTGGTATGGCAACTGCTCTGCCTGGGACCGCAAGAAACCTGCGGAGAGTTGTGGACACAGCCCAGTACCTCACGGAAACCAGCCTCCCCTCCATGGACTCTGTCTACACTTCTCACTGCCTTGGTTAAGCAGCCAACATAATCAAATACCCTACCCACTATGGACATTCTCTCTTCTCCCCCCTCCCATCAGGCAGAAGATAGAAAAGCCTGAAAGCACGTACCACCAGGCTCAAGGACAGCTTCTATCCTGCTGTTATAAGACTACTGAACGGTTCCCTAGTACGATAAAATGGACTCTTGACCCTGCAATCTCCCTTATTATGACCCTGCACCTTATTGCCTGCCTGCAGTGCACCTTCTCTGCAACTGAAACACTTTATTCTGCTATTGTTTTACCTTGTACTACCTCAATGTACTTACACATGGGATGATCTGTCTGGATAGCATGCCTTGCATTGTGTAATCAAATGTGCTGTAAAGAAGGATATGCAAGACAGGTTTTTCACTGTACTTCGGTACATGGGACAATCATAAACCAATTCCAATTCACGTGCAGGCAAATGGGATTCGTGTAGATGGGAAAAAATCAGTCTGGACATAGTGGGCCGAAGGGCCTATTTCTGTCTTGTACAACCCGGTATTCTCTGACTTTACAAGTGGGAGGTTAAACTGCTTCTATTTCACTGCTGGGAGCTGACAGGTGAGACTGATGAACTCAGAGCAATGATCAGCACATGGGGATATATCACTGCAGTCACAGAAGCCTGGTAGAATGAAAGGCAGGGCCGGCAGCTCAACTTTCCAGGATTTTGAACGTTCGGACGTGATGGACGGGGGGATAGACGAGCAGAGGCATCGGGACGTGGCCGAAGGACAGCTGCCCCGCGCAGCCCTCGCTCTGCCCGGGAGCAGAGCCCGCAGCCTGCGGTCCGCCCCGCCGCAGGCGTCGCTGTGGCGCTCGCCTCCCGGACAGGCGGAGTCAATGACCCGGTCCCGATGACGTTACGGAATGACGTCACTTCGATTAGCATATCACGTGGCGGCGCGCGGGGAGCGGTTGTTTTCAAACCGGCGGCGGGAGATGGCGGTGCTGCGGCCGCTCAACAAGCACCCGGACCTGAGCACCGCCAGTGTCCTGGTGCGGACCCCCCCCCTCCCCCCTCCCCCCTCCCTCCCCCCTCCCCCCTCCCCCCTCCCCTCCTCCCCCCCCTCCCCCCTCCCCCCTCCCCTCCTCCCCCCCCCTCCCCCCCCCCTCCTCCCCCCTCCCTCCCCCCTCCCCCCCTCCCCTCCCCCTCCCCCCTCCCCCCTCCCTCCCCCCTCCCTCCCCCTCCCCCCTCCCCTCCTCCCCCCTCCCCCTCCTCCCCCCTCCCTCCCCCCTCCCCTCCCCTCCCCCCCCTCCCCCCCCCCTCTCCCCCCTCCTCCCCCCTCCTCCCCCCTCCCTCCCCTCCCTCCCCTCCTCCCCCTCCCTCCCCTCCTCCCCCTCCCCCCTCCTCCCCCCTCCCCCCCTCCTCCCTCCCCCCTCCTCCCTCCCCCCTCCCCCCCCTCCCTCCCCCCTCCCCCCTCCCCCCCTCCCTCCCCCCTCCTCCCCCCCCCCCTCCCCCCTCCTCCCCCCTCCCCCTCCTCCTCCCCCTCCCCCTCCTCCCTCCCCCCTTCCCTCTTCCCCTCCTCTCCCTCCCGTCCCCCTCTGCCCCTTTCCCCCCTCCTCCCCCTCCTCCCCCCTCTCCCCTCTCCCCCTCCCCCCCTCCTCCCCCCTCCCCCCTCCCCCTCCCCTCCTCCCCCCCCTCCCCCTCCCCCTCCTCCCCCTCCTCCCCCCTCCCCCTCCCCCTCCTCCCCCCTCCTCCCCCTCCTCCTCCTCCCCCTCCTCCCCTCCTCCTCCCCCTCCTCCTCCCCCCTCCTCCCCCCTCCTCCTCCCCCCTCCTCCTCCTCCCCCCTCCTCCCCCTCCTCATCCCCCCCCTCCTCCTCCTCCCCCTCTCCCCCCCTCCTCCTCCCCCCTCCTCCCCCTCCTCCTCCTCCCCTCCCCCTCCTCCTCCCCCCTCCTCCTCCTCCCCCTCCTCCTCCTCCCCCCTCCTCCCCTCCCCTCCCTCCTCCCCTCCCCCCTCCTCCCCTTCCTCCTCCTCCCCTTCCCTCCTCCCCCTCCCCCCTCCTCCCTCCTCCCCTTCCCTCCTCCTCCCTCCTCCCCTTCCCTCCTCCTCCCTCCTCCCTTCCCTCCTCCCCCCTCCCCCCTCCCCCCTCCTCCCCTTCCCTCCTCCCCCCTCCCCCCTCCTCCCCTTCCCCCTCCTCCCCCCTCCTCCCCTTCCCCTCCTCCCCTTCCCCTCTCTCCCTCCCGTCCCCCTCTGCCCCTTTCCCCCCTCCCCTCCCCCCACATTCAACATCTGCATACACCCCAGTGTGTTGATCAGAGGCAGGAGGGTGGTGGGGAGGACGTGATCAGGTGTTGTGGTTGTCCTCTTATCTCCGCAGCCTGGTTGGATGTGTCTCTGAGCCTGCTGCTGAGGAGGTGTGAGGGCAGGGCAGGGCAGTCTGGAATTTGTCTTCAATCTGGAAAGCATTACTTCAGGGGTTGCTACCTGAAGGGTGAGTTAAATTTACAATTGAAGTATTTCTCTCTTTGCAGTTAGTTGGAGCTGAAGGTCTTCCTCTCGACCAGCTTGCGGCAATGATTCTGAAGGAGAACAAGTCCTTTGAAGTGAATGTGTAAGTTCTGCTGATTACAGACACTCCAAAATCAGTTCAACTCCGTGGCAGTCTGATAATCATTGAGCCATGTTGGGGTAATGGGTTGTCTTTGTTTCAAAAATACTGCATTTGTGTCAATGGCTTCAAAACTTTGGAGAAAGTATTTGTCCTGTCATTCAATCAAGTCATGGGCATTTCCTGATTTCAATCCTAAATGGCCTAGCTATTACTTCAGGACCTTGTACTCTTGTTCTGGATTTTTCAGCAAATGCTTTATTTATTTTATCTAATTCCTTTAACATTTGAACACCTTTGTGCAAATGACAATAAACTTGACTTGGAAATTAAAAAAACTGCAAGTGCTGGAAGTCTGAGACAAAACAGAGCATGCTGGAAAGACTTGGCTGCTCAGGCAGCATCTGTGGAGAGAGGAACTGAGTTAACATTTCAGGTTGAAAATCCTTTGTCAGAACTGGGAATGTCAGAACAAATTCATTTTCAGTAACAGATGGTGGGGAGGGATGGGTAGAACAAAGAGAATCTCTCTGTTGGGGTGAGACCAGATAACTCGCTGTGGCAGTTAGATTCTGCTCCGTGTGTGGTATATGTTGCTAATGGCAGAGCTGTGGGATGTGCCCAGCTGACCAGACTATTCCAATGGAGAAAAACTGAGCCTAGATCACAGGTGGATGATGGTCAGAAATGGCCAGTTCTGATACAGGCAGCAAGAAAGAGGAAATTGTTAAAAATTTGCAACAAACAAAGTGCTGGAGGAACTCAGTGCGACAGGCAGCATCTGTGGAGGGAAATGGATGGTTGATGTTTTGGGTCGAGACCCTTCATCTGGACTCAACCTGAAACATCAACTGTCCATTTCCACCACAGATGCTGCCTGACTCACTGAGGCACATAAATTATTTTCTCAGAGGGTGGTGAATCTCTGGAATTCTCTGCCCTCAAAAGCATTGTGGAGGCTAGATCACTGTGGTGGGGGGTGGAATTAACAAGGAAATGAAAAAAAATCTTTGAAAATCAGAAAATTGAGGGCCATAGGGAGGAGTTGGGGCCTGGGGAAGATCAGCCATGATCATATTGAGTGGCAGGGCAGACTTGGGGGGGCCAGATGTCCTATGATGTTCTCGTGTTCAGTAAGACATCTTGCTATTAAGCAACCCCAGATGGTATGTCAACACCCTGGTGAGTGCTGCTGTTCCTTAGCAATGGCCTGCACTCACTAGGATGCAGCCATCACTGCCACACCTCGGCGGTGCTCAGTGGCTCATCCCAGTTTTCCCACACCAACCTTCAATGGCAGCTTCTCTGTAATGAGCTGTGGGCAATTCATTGCTGCAAGAGCAACATGAATGGAGGCCCTGAATTCGTGTCGTTTTCCCAGCACAGCAATGGTGAGGACGGGGGATGTCACCAAGTTCCCAGACCAGCATCGCTGTCAGTAAAGCATTTATCTCTCTGTGTACACAATGACCCTTTCAGCACATGCTGGGAGCTAAGCAAGGTACCATTGTATAGACAGGGACTAGATGAAGTTGGATGTAGATCAGCCATAATATCATTGAATGTGGGTCAGGCTGGAGGAACAAGTGTCCTAGTTCTTCATGACTCTGGCTTTGAACCAGCACTGTGTCATCTCTTTACAAAAAGTGAGGGCAGCTTTCTTTGGGATATTTTCTCATTTTAACATTGTAGGATATATAGAATAGATAGAGTGGACAGCCAGCGCCTCTTTCCCAGGGCACCAATGCTCAATACAAGAGGGCATGGCTTTAAGGTATTGGGTGGGAAGTTCAAGGGAGGTGTGAGAGGGAGGTTTTTCCACCCAGAGGGTGGTTGGTGCATGGAATGCGCTGCCTGGGGTGGTGGTGGAGGCTGATACGTTGGGCAAGTTCAAGAGATTGTTCGATAAGCAGATGGAGGAGTTTAAGATAGAGGGATATGTGGGAGGAAGGGGTTAGATAGTCTTAGGTGTGGTTTGAAGGTCGGCACAACATGGTGGGCCAAAGGGCCTGTATTGTGTTGAATTGTTCTATGGTTCTATATATAACAGTATAATTGTTAAAATATCAGGTAATTACAAAAAGCATTCATCCCTTCCCCAATGTAGTGTTTAGCCTGGGCTGAAGGCTGGAAATATACTTCCTGTATACTGGTCTGTTGGGGCTGACAAGTGCGAGTTAACAGTAACTATAGCTGCGGAATTTCCCCTGTTAATTTTCTTTCAGTAAATTCAGTGTTCATTGACCTTTTCACTGAGAAAATATTATCTAACACATGCCTTCAGTTTTATTATAAAACTTACAATATATCTAATTTTTTTTAGCCATTTAGCAAAATGTCTGCCATTACCAGTGGAAAATGACCACACCCGTCCTCGGATAGACCTCATTGTGTTCCTAATGGATATGCGTAGTCAGCACAGGTGAGTTGTAATGATCTTTAAAACCAGAACATCTTTGATCCATTTGTGTAAATCTTACTGAGGTATATTTCACAGTTCCTAGAGAACAGCAATGACAGAAACTCAATCCTCCTCCCCTGGATCCTCTATCACTTGCCAGCTCTTACCCCTCCCCACCCCTCTATATTGGCTATCTCCTCTCCTTCAGTCCAGATGAAGGGTCTTGGCCCAAAACGTCAACTGTCCGTTTCCCTCCACAAATGCTGTCTGACCTGAGTTCTTCCAGCAGCTCGTTTTTTGCTCCAGATTCCAGCATCTGCAGTCTCTAGTGTCTCAATCTATTATTCCTTGGCAGTGGGTCACTGGTTTTAATGAAGCATCTGGGGATATTGTGAGCTGATAAGAAGAGGGATCCGAGCCACTTAATGTGTCTGAACAGACATTGGTCAAGGAAACAACAGTAGTTCGTATCAGTTATGTTGTTGACGTAGGAAGCGGGGACTAGTGTTTCTTCAGTTTATGCCTTTAACTTAATGGATTATTTTGAAACACTTCTGCAACCTTTTGTTGGAACAACACACAACATACTGAAGTAGTAACATATTGGTTTATTATTGGTTTTATTATTGTCACGTGTATCGAGATACAGTGAAAAGCTTTTGTTTGCGTGCCATCCAGACCGACCATTCCATGCATGAGTACATTGAAGTAGTAAAAAGGGAAAACAGAATACAGAATATAGTGTCACAGTTACAGAGAAAGTACAGTGCAGGCAGATAAATAAAGTGTAAGGGCCAGGATGAGGTAGGTTGAGAGATCAAGAGTTCATCTTTTAGCGTATGAGAAGTCCATTCAAGAGTTTGATAACAGCGGGATAGAAGTGTCCTTGAGCCTGGTGATACCTGCTCTCAAACTTTTGTGTCTTCTGCCCAATGAGAGGGAGAAAAGAGAGAATGACTGGGGTAGGAGGTGTCCTTGATTATGTTCGCTGTTTTCCTGAGGGAGTGAGAATTGGGGGCAATCAGTGGAGGGGAGGCCGGTTTGCGTGATGGACTGGGCTGCCTTCACAACTCTATAATTTCTTGCGGCCATGGGCAGAGCAGTTGCCATACCGAGCTGTGATGCATCTGTGTTGTGTTAACTCTACGTTGGCAGAATAAACCTCCCCACTGAATTCATATTTTTGTTGTTTGCTTGTTCTGGTTTTCATTTCTTTTCTTATTTGAACTTATTATTTTAGCTTTACTTTCTCCCAGTTTCTAAGTAACATCCTAATCTCAAGCTTGGTTCTTTTTTTCCTGGTTTGAATATAACAAAAAAAATCAGGCTTGTATCTTAGAACAACTTTCATGGCCTTAGGATGGTCCAAGATGCTAATATGCTTGATGAAATGCTTTTGAAATGTTGTCGTATTTTGTTGTCAGTTTGTCTAGCATAAATAATGTTGGGTTAAATAACTAGTTAGCCAACATTAGTTGGCAGTGAATGTCCGCCAGGAGAGTGCTGCTGGTGTTTAATTTATGGCCTCTTAATACACTGCTGTCAGTTTAGGTTACATACTCACGTTTTGAGGTCTTGATTCCCTGCCCTTTTAGTTCACAGGACAAAAGTTCCATCATTGAGCCAAGGCCTGAAAAATTAACAACTTATTGGTTAAATTATGGTTTTGAATTCAGTGTGATATTTTTGCTTTAATATTATCAGATCCAACACACTAAACTGATGGAACTGAATAATTTGGTATTCCTCTGTTGAAAGGATCACTCTTTTTGCGTTGTTAATTGGTGCCAGAATTAGCTGAGTAGAGGTGATATAGTTTTTCTCATTCACAATGTACTTGAAAGTTTGCCCTGATTTTTTTTTACCTGATAGATTTATGCAGGTTGAGGGCAAGTAGAAAATTCTCATTTGAGATCCCAACAGTGTAATTGCCAATAATAGCGCAACTTATCTGTATTTGAGAATTGAATTTTAAGTATTTGGCAAAAGTGACATTCTGATAAAGATGCTAAGGAAAGGAAGATTTGCCACATCAGACTGCTGACAGTCACTTTTGGCCTTCATGATGAGAGAACAATATAAACATGGAGAATAAATCGAAAGTTGAGTGTTGGGGAGGTGACATATTAACGTGGCTCTGCTTTTACACAAGGAGTACGCTATAAAGTCAGAACCAAACTTCAGAGAACTTCCATCAAATCCATGCATTGTTGTACAGTTTCTCTGTCCTGTCCTATGTAGCAAGTACTAACTAAAGAAATTGAACATTAAACTTTGTTCTTAATTTCAGTGTAGAAACTGTGAGGTCATCATTGGCCTATGTTGATGTGAACTACTTTCTTGGAAAAGTTTGCTTCCTGGCAGCTGGGGGTAAGTTCAGTTCAATGAAAAGAGTGTGAATTTTTTGTAGCGCACTCGTGGAACCCCTTGCCTTTTCATTTCTCTTGCACTCTTCAAGTCAAATTTTACATAATCAGACCACTGGGACTTTTTTTGACTCTTGCCTTCTCAATTTGCTTTTAATCTTGGATAATGCTGACTTCTCAGTTGCAGTTCAGTTTTGAAAATGTAATCAATTGAAATCTAATCTTGAAATCAAACAGACACAAAATCAAATTCAGATTAGTCAAGTTTGGTGAGAAAATGAGTGAAGGCATGGAATGATGAAGCCACATGTGAAGGTCAGATTCTACAGAACAGGAGTGGTAGTAGAAAAGCATTGAGTATTACAGTAGAATTATGGCATCTGTAAAGTTGTGTTCACTGACTGAAGGTTAATTATGGGGAGTCCGCAGTGTAATCAGGAGTTAAAACTCCAAATTTGTATGGGTAAATATTCATTGGCATTGCAATTCAGATGTTGTTTCTGTTTTTTTTTTGTATAGACAAGTCTGTTAAACACCAGTCAGTGGACATGTACACTCTGAAGCAACTGGCAGATTCGTACTTGAGCCCTCTGATTCTCGCTGAGCTTGAGGTATGAATAATTGTGAAGATGGCTCTCATGTTAGCTGTGCCAAATGCATGGTATAATTTCCACTTTGGGAAGATCATCTGTCACTGTAGCTGTTTTCTTTGACTTTTATCCATTCTGTGGGTCTGAGGTCTGTATGGAGGTGTAGTGCTCAATTTTAAAGGGGGGGGGGGGAGGAAAACTTCCTTATTCATTTTAATTCCACATGGCTGATGACGCAGGTGGTGACAGTTGCAGAGAAGCTGTGTTTCCTGCTTGTAGCCTGTGTGAGAAAAAAGAAGTACTATTTTGAGAGTTGTCATTTTAATCACTGGAAGACTGAAATATTTTGATGCCTTCTGGCGGGGCAGTCTTCTAGCTCCAACCTGGGAAGCTGATGTGTTCTAGGATTATTCATTGAGAGCCTCAGCCCTCGGTTGCACTGCTGCAGAGCTACCTCCAGAAGGGAACAATCACTGCCAACAGGACTAGGGGAATCTGCATGAAGAATCTCCCTGGAACAAGTGTTATCTGAGATTGAAACTAGCATTGTTCTCAAATTTTGATTAGAAAGAGGGAGAATTATAAAATGATGATGATGTTCTAATGTTGGAACAAATGCAACGTGAAGTTGTGCTTCAAGGGAAAAGAAATGAACTGAGCTGAAATTTAAGTTTGCACCCAATAATAATAAGTTTGCAACGTTTTCACTTTTTATTGTATTTATTTTTCCATATTAAGACCTGGCTCCCTTGTCAAAACTTAAATATTTTAATTCAGGTTTTGCTTCAAGACTGAAGATTTTTTTTCCCAGCCACTGCACAAACATGTGAATTAGGGGGAAAACAAGTGCTGTGTGGAGATGCTTTTCCACATTGGGGCAGTAGTGGAGGTGAGATTAGCACCAGAACTTGGAATTTAAAAAAATTCAACTCTAGCCAATGAGATTGTCATTTGCATCTTTAGAGCAGAGATCTGCTCTATCAGGAGAGAATTCAAATCAGATGAAAAGGATTGACAACCCTTGCAGGCGATGCAGTGAGATGGAGCAAGGGTTAAATGTCACAAAATAGAGACAAAAAAACTGCATCAGCTTTGTGGTACCTGAGCAGCACTAGGACCTGTTTAGCAAGCTGTGGAATTTCTGATTTTCTATTTCTTTCTCTATGCCAGTTGGACTTGAGTGACATTTGTGTTGTGTATCAGTCCACAGAGAGAAGAGCAGTGATAGCCAAGAGACTTCTTCAGATGTTGAAGGTAGCTGCTGGCCTGGTCCCAGGTGTCTCGGCCCTTGCTCTCAGTTCTCTGATAAGACCTTCCTTCAAGACTGAAGTTGAGAGATGCTAAACAGTCTATTGTGTTATGGGCATCTCCAACTTATGATTGCGAAGCCACCCATTTTTTTCTTAACGTATCTTGTGCAATGTCTTGAACTTAAATTTATATTTGAATTTCCCCCCCCAATAAATGTTTTGGAAGCAATCATCTCAACCCTGTTTCCCTTAAATATAATTGAGATGTCGGGTAATTATTGTGCATGTGGCTGACTTGCTGTCTCACTGTATGAAAAGTCAGAGTTAAAAGGAAGGTTTGGATGCAATGTAAAGCATTTTTGGGGCAACCCTGTTGCGCCAATGAACAATTGGTATTTGACGGTGGGGGTGGGACTTGGAAAGAGGTTGAATTCTGAATGGAGAAAGTTTGAACTAGATTTCAACAAAGAATGAATGTGGATTTTTCAGTCTTGGATTCTAAGGAAATGGTTTCATACTACTCCTATGATGCTTGTAAATAATGCAGTGTGCAGTAGAAACAAAGTATACATTAAACGTTTTGTCAGTCTCAAATTAACTTGTCTGTCTCCATGGGGTTTTCTTAAAGTGCAGCATTTGGGGAAACGGCTGGAGTGGCTGTTTGCTTCAAAACCTTGAAAGAATGTTGGTCTTTTGTACTGAGGTTCTGTAGTGGGCATGGCATAAAAACAGACTGCATTTTGGATCTAGGAATGCTGAAGAATCCAACTGTACTCAACGGGAACATTAACTGTCCTGATATAGTGGCTGAAGGAAGCTTGATGAGGATTATGGTCTCTTCTGAGTGCAGCGTTCCTGACTTCGTTCATGGGGAGGTAGCAGAAGGGGCCTTATCCTTCACTGGTGGTGTATAGTTGCTGCAGCATTAAAAGATTAAAAGGCCAGCTTTCTGCCATTAAGCCCCTCCCCTGCCCCAAACTTAAAAAAAATTATAGGTAAATGTGGAAAAACATTTTCAAAATGAAGTGTCCACTCAAAACTGAAATTATATTACCAGGTATCAGTGAATCTATTCATTTGTCATTCAAAGTGCAGCTGTTAATGGGATTTTATAGTTTGGCTTCTCTGATTTTGACATGAACATTTTGCATACATCCTCTGAGGTGAGTAATAATGTAGTTTGGGCCAATTGACAAAAGCCAGTTCACACAAGCCAAATGTGGGCACCTAATATTTTCCTGGATGTGGTAATTTCCAGGTTTCTTCACTGCTGATCAACTTGGACAGTTGTTAGAATTTCAGCTCCAAAATTCTGTTGCTATCACCTAGCTATTACTTACCTTGCTTTCAGCTATTTAGCCATCGATGTTGTTGTTTAAAATGGAAATAGATGTTTTTTTTTAGTTTTCAGATACACTGTAGTCAAATTGGATTAAGGATTAGAAAATGGATTTTAATGGATTTGAGATCAATTAGATTGGCATTAGCTGGTCAGCACAGACATCGTGGGCCAAAGGGCCTGTTTCTGTGCTCTGCTGTTCTAAACTAAGTGAAATTGGACAAGTTTTTGCTGATCAAGGATCCATCATTGACTCCCTGGTCTACTCTTCCATCTCCACCAACTATCTTCTCCTCTCGGCATGGCATGACACCACAGCAATCCAGGCCGCACCCTGTCAGAGATACTTGCTGTCTTGTACATACCTCCCCAAACCCCTCTGCTATTTAAAACAAACCTTGTTTTCTCTTTCTCAATTCTGATGAAGTGCCTTTGAGCTGAAACGTTAGTTGTTTCTGTCTCCACAGATGCTGCCTGACCTGCTGTGTGTTTCCAGCATTTTCTGTTTTATTTCATTCATTGGTTAGTGGCTGGAATATTATTAACACTTTGTAGGGATCTAGAATAAAGACGTGTCTGTAGCACCTTCACATGAAATGTTCCACAATGGTTTATGTAGAGCCTGATTATGCATGAAGTTATGATTATGCAAAAAATGGACCTTGTGTTTAAATTGGATAGGGTGAGATTGGCTCTTTGTAAATGAGTGTGGCAAAGCTCAGGGTTTTATATGAAATTGTACAACTCTGTAAATTAACACATTAGTTGGGATTATATGTTGGCTGAGACTGATTAATGTTCATTAATCGAATGAAATGCTCGGTTAGTGGTGGGCTCTCAATCCTAGACCAGTCCACGGCATCCATCTGTTGTAAGAAAACAACATCAAATGATTTCCCTAATTCACTTTCCAAAGATTCTTGCAAATTTCTCCAGATGTACGGTGGAGAGCATTCTGACTGGTTGCATCACCGCCTGGTACGGAGGCTCCAATGTGCAGGATCAAAAGAGGCTGCAGAGGGTTGTAGACTCAGCCAGCTCCATCACGGGCACAACCCTCCCCGCCATCGAGGACATCTTCGAGAGGTGGTGCCTCAAGAAGGTGGCACTCATCACTGAGGACCCTCACCATCTGAGACATGCCGTCTTCATGTTACTACCATTGGGGAGGAGGTACAGGAGCCTGAAGACCCACACTCAATGTTTCAGGAACAGCTTCTTCCCCTCTGCCATCAAATTTCTGAACGGTCTTGAACCCATGAACTTTACCTCATTATTCCTCTTTTACACTATTTATTTATTTTTGTAATTTATAGTAATTTTTATGTCTTGCACTGTACTGCTGCCGCAAAACAACACATTTCACCACATATGTCAGTGATAATAAATCTGATTTTGGTTCTGTTCTTCATCCTCAACAGCACCATACATTGCACAAATGTTGGTTTGTGAGGCCTTATTGGAGGCATTTATTTTTCTGATTATCTAATTAATCCTGTTAGTATATGACTTAAATGCTTAACAATCTTGTAAATGAAAAGTTGTGATTTAATCTCTTTATTCCCCACCTTCCACATCACTCATTTTTCATGAAATCTTCTGTAGGTGATTTTTAACTTGGGACACTTCTGCTAGATCCTGGTTATAGTCATTTCTGTCTTAGACTAAGTCAGCTTTGTGACTTATCACAAATACCGCTTCATGGTTTACATTTGATGCAGTACCATTCTGGCTGCACTAGCTCACTGACTGGTCCAAGGCCATAGCTGTCGTGGTTTAAGCCTTTCTTACACCAAATGTGTAGTTAAGTTCCCACTACTATACCCATCACATAATAGGAATTGAAACACAAACTACCCCATGTCTAAGGTTTGCAGTTGATGGTGAGCCAGTGGTAGAGATCATCATATGTTGGGTCCTCACATTATTTATCAATGGGATTTCTGTCCATGTCCTCGGCTGCTCGTTTTCCACACATCCATATTCCTGATTGTCCCAACAATGGGACCAATGCAACATGGTGCACAATCTGACATCGTTTTGGAGTTCCCAGATTTCCTTGACGAGCTCCCAATTGGCATACTTTACCTTAACCCCATTTCTATGGATGACTATTAGTAGCCCTTTTCTCACACGTAAAAATATACAGGCAACTCCCGCACTATGGCAATTCAGGTAACGGAAATTCGCCCTTACAGAGTTTGTAAATCACCACCTGAAAATTTGAGATACAAAATAAACTTCACTCTCTCAGAATTTGTGGAAGAAATTGTTTGTTAGGAATGCAACCCCACTAACACCCCCCCCCCCCACTACCCCCGGACCACTGAGCTTGTCTGTAATAATCCTGATTAACCTTAAAACTTGCCACCTTCAGCAACTCTTCATCTCACAAACCTGTGATGTTCTCAATTCCTCTTTATCACAAGCTAATTTTTGCTCATAATCTAATCTACAATATTCATTTGACTAAAGCTAGTGTTTTAGTAAATATTTCAATTGATTCTAAGAACTATTTTAATTTGCATTCTACAAGACAAAGAATTCGTAACTGTTAATGAATCAAAACAAAAGGTTCGTTTAACAAGTCATTTGGTTTTAGTCACCAGTCCATAACTGCAACTTTTAACTTAAAGTTGAAACTGATCTTTGTAATACAAACTTGTAATTCTTTAAAATGGTCTACAGGAAAACACTTTTGTCAGAGTAGCCAAGATCCTTCATTTCAAATGTAACTCAGTATTTTCCAACACAGTGTATAGTCAGAGACATAACAATATAGAGAGGGTTTTTTGATTTTAATTCATTAATTTTTTACTTTTCTTCAATCAGAGCTATTGTGACTTCTGAAACTTCCACAGATTTTACTATTAAGACCCAAAAAAGTTAGTTAGGATAGCAGAATTAATGGGTAACATCAGGATCAATCTCCTGTTTGGCGAGCCAGCACTTGAGATCATGGAGTTCAAGTCTGGCAAAGGACCTGCACACAACCTCAGTTAATGCCACAGGGCTGCCCGGAAGGAGCTCTCCTCACATATTGAGTCTTCAACCTGTTGTGCTAAAACAGAGTATCAGGATATCAGCCCCTTGTTGTTTTTGGGAGCTTGCTGTGCAGAAATTGTCAGGTACTTTTTCCACATTGCAATAGTGACTCCAAAAGTATTTCATTGGTATGTTGGGATGTACTCAGTTCGTTGGGATGCACTGAGGTCACGAAGACTGCCACATGAATGCAAGGCTTTGCACTAGTGGAAGCATTTGAATCTTTGGATTGTTTTGATGAGGGAAGCTGTTCAAGAAATGCCTTACTTCAGAGGCTGGTACACCAACAAAGCAAGGGGAATGAAATCCACCCAGTGTTAATGAGAGGATATAGGGAAGCAGAAGAAACCCATAACCTAATGAACATAGGGCAGAGCACTGGGACTGGAAGAGGCCATTCATCCCCTCAAGCCTGTTCAACTTTTGTTTAGATCAGGGCTATGATGTATCTGGAAGATCTACCCACCAATTAGGGATGTTAAATTGAAGAGAAGAAGGTTGATGGGAAACATCTCAGGACTCGAATGGAGCAGGCAATGATAAGTCAACAGAGAGAAGCAGAAAAGGGGAGAGGATTATAATTTGACAGCTTTATTATCTCGGTTTTGTAGAGACATGCTCTGTCCTGGTCTCAGGAATCTCCCACACCTCCACATCAAAAGCCATATCTTGGACCGTCATAATCACTCTCTCTTCTGTGATCGCCTGTGTGTTTCCATTTGCACGGCTGTAATTACTGCGTGGAGGTTTCTGAAAGAAACCTTTCTTTCCAAAAGCAGTGTGAACGCTGCAGTAAGTGCAGGTTGTCAGAAGGTGGTGGTATTGCACTTTGGTCTATCATGGGGGTGCGTGCAAGATCAAAGAAAATGTCTGCAGTGCCATTTAATTGACCCTCATAAGCCCTACATACAGTAAGTTTGTATTCTCAAACCACAGATAATTGATCAAACTGCAACCACATGTGGGTGAGCTCTTCCACAGTTTCCTTGTGAAGGATACAATTATACTCTGAATTCAGTTCATTGACTGAGGTGGCTGTACACATGAAGGGTGAGGGCCAGATATTGGTTTGCAGTCTTCTTAGATGTTACCTCGGGATCGAGGATGTTTTGCTTCCAGTCTAGGTCTGTGGTTTCTGAGGTGACTGATGAGGCAGTGGAGGACCTGCAGACCCTGCCAGGGCCACAGCAGGAGGTGCTCGGTGGGGCGGGCAGGTGCCTTCCTTCCGCCCTTTGTGGTGGACTTTTGACCACTCCCCATGCCAGCTGAGGGCTGCCCCTCCTCCACGAACCATGCACATGGGGGTGCCGTGCTTTCTGAAGGGAAGTTTGTGGACATCTTTGAATCGTTTCTTCTGTGCACCTGGTAATCCCTTCCTCTGACAGTGTATTGGTTTTGGGAGTCTGGTCTTGGGCACGTGAGCCTGGCCAGTGAAGCTGACTGAATGTGATAAGGGCATCACAATGTTGTAGAGATATACAGCACAGAAACAGACCCTTCGACCCAACTGGTCCATGCTGCCCAAGTTGCCTACCTGAGCTATTCCCATTTGCCTGTATTTGGCCCATGTCCCTCTGGACCCTACCTATCCACGTACCTGTCCAAATGTCTTGTAAACATTGTAATTGTACCCTTCGGCCCAACTTGTCCCTTCTGGGTTCTTGATCTGGGGAGCGCATTGGCACTTATCCTGCCAGTGTAAGAAGGTTTTGTGGAAACATCAACGGAGTGGTTTTTCCAGTGTCTCGAGGTGTCTGCTGAATGTAGTCCAGGTCTCAAAAGCATACAGGAGGACAGGGATTACTTCAGCTCAGTACTCCGTGAGCTTTGTGCTGGGTTTGAGGTAATGGTTTTCAAACACGTTTGCTTGGATGACCAAAGGCGTACTAGAGCAATGGTGAATTTCATTGGTGGCTCCTGAGATATGGGAAGTGGTCCAGGTATCATTGTGGACTTCTACTGTTGGAGGGCGGTCTCATACAGTGATGGCAGGCTGGTGATCTATGGTTTGTCGACAGTAAATGTAAGGCCTGTACTCCTGTATACTTCAGTAAACGAGTTAGTGATGTATACTGACTCATTATTGGGGTGACCGTGGTCTTGGAGTGGGGGTGATTAGGTTGAACAATCTCCCACAATTCTGTCGATTAGTTCCGCTCGACCAGAAAGATTGTCGATACTGAGTTGCAATGTTGCAATGAGAAGGATTGAAGGGAGTGTTGGGGCAAAGACAACAACACTGGGATTCAGTGTGTTGTGGACTCAGTGGTCAGGGTAACGGCTTGCGTGGCATCGTGAAGCAAATCTAAGAGGAAGATGGATTTCTCTGAGCAGCAAAGTTTGAAGCGGATCTCCAGGACCCCTCTCAATTGACGGAGTCAAGGTCTTTAATAAGGTCAAAAAAAGGCCATGTTGGTGCAGTTCCTCTGTAATTGGTTTTTATTTTATTTTATACTACCTAGATGTACTGATGTATGGAATGATCGGTCTGGATGGCATGCAGACAAAGCTTTTCACTGTCCATGTGACAATAATAAACCAATTACCAATTTCTCTAAGAGTTTCTCGGAAAAGATCATATCCAATTTATCCAAGCTCTGGCCACTGGAGATGGCTAAGGATGACACTGGTGACCACTTTCCCTGTGTCACACAGTTAAGAGGCTCCTCTGGTTCCTGCAATTAGATCTGTCTCCTCTCTTGAAAATAGTCACGATGATGACTTTCCTGGAATGTCATCTTCTTCCCAAATGTAGGAGATGACGTTGTGAACTTGTGACTCAGGTTCCTCTGCCAGGTTTTAGACCATCTTTAGCAATCGGTGGTTGTTAATGTGATCATCTTAGTTTAGTTTTGACAGTTACCCCTAATTATAGCAAATTTCATCACAGCTTTCCAGCTTTGTTGTTTCTTGTGGTTTCCTGTTTTGCTTCTTCACCTAGCCCATATTACAAGACACAGAGCAGTCACACTCACTGGACCCAGTCATTCCCAAGTCACAATTACCATAAGTGAACCTGTCCTCTAACGTAACTGGTCATAGCAGGTCTTACAAGACCTTGGGCCAAGGGATGTGAGCAATCTAACTTGACACTGCAGAGTGTACTGAGGGATCACCATGTCATCAGAGGTGTCAACTTCAGAAGAGATTAAAGAGAGGCCCCGACTAAATGAGGTTGCCATAAAAATTCTCACTGCTGCACGTTTAGGGGAGATGACCCCTGACCCTGTCCTCACCAGTATTTAGCCCTCAGCCGGTTGTGGTAGAACAGGTAATCTGGTGCATGAGAGCTTGTTGTGCAGAAATCAGTTCCTACTTTCTCCCATCCCAACACTTAAAGTATTTTGTGAGCTGTAAGGTTGAAGTGGACTGAGATCTTTCACACAGTTACATAATGCAAGGCTTTGAGTTATTGGGAATATTTGACTTGTTAGACTATTTTGAGATGGTTGCATGGCATTTTTACTTGAGAGGCTCAGTGCCACATTTTCAATATTAATTCTGGATTGATGATGGACCTCTGACTTCTAACAATACTTTCCCCAAGTTATGGAAAGTATGACAGCAGAGTCCATTGCTAATCCTGTCTCACATACATCCAGTCACATTGTATCCGGTCTCCATTTGAGGGACAGTGGATTAACCCACCTTATGTCTTGGCACATTGAGCCTCAGGACCCGATGTCCTGTTGTCACTCGTGCTCCACTGTGGAAGGTATGTCTCCCCCACCCACACCTTCTGAAGGGACATGGACACGGACAGGGATTGAGCAGAAGAGGAGAGAGAATCAGGGAGGTGATATCCAACATGGCTTTTAAAAACAGGAAATGGTGGAAACACTCCACAGGTCAGGCAGCATCTGTGGGAAGAGGAACAGAGTCAATGTTTAAGTTGGAGGTCCTTCATCAGAACAACTGCTCCTCTTCCCACAGGCGCAGCCTGACCTGCTGAGTGTTTCCAGCATTTTCTATTTTTATTTTAGATGTCCAGCTTCTGCAGTTTTTTTAAGTTTCACTTGGTTTTTAAACAGACTGGAATCTTATTGAAGCCCCATCCAGCATCCCAATGCATATTACAACCCATAGAAGGGCTTTTTAATACTTTTTTTTATCTTATTCTCTGTTGAAGTACGGGAAGCAAAGCAGGGGTTTAATGTACAGGATGCAATATGTGGATAGCAGTGGCCTGAAATGTTACTTTAAAGCATTAGTTGAACAATAAGTGTTGGCTAGAACAGAGAGCGCACTTTCCATCAACCTGACCGTGATGTCCTTTGGGAGTAATTAGGAAGTTATAATGGGGGAACAGTAATCAATTTGTACAGAGCAAGCTCCCACAGGTAGTTTCATGGCATGGATTGGGCAGGAAATATTAGCCAGGACATAGGGTGTAATTTAGGATATTCCACGCTCATTTGTGAGAGAATGTGTTTGTGTGTGTGTGTGTGTGTGTGTGTGTGTGTGTGTGTGTGTGTGTGTGTGTGTGTGAGATGTGTGTGCGTGTTAGGTGTGTGTGTTTGTGTGTGAGATGTGTGTGCGTGTCAGGTGTGCGTGTAAGGTGTGTGTGTGAGGTGGGTGTGAGGTGCGTGTATGTGCCTGTAAGGTATGTGTGTGAGAGATGTGTGTGAGGAGTGTGTGTGCATGTAAGGTGTGTGTGCACCTTGGTACATCTATGTACGCATATATGTGTGTGTGCGTTGTGTGTAAGGTGTGTGTGTTTGCTGCAGAAGCAGCGTATCGGATAAGCTGTGTCTTTGCCAGGAGAACGATAAGCAGGCTTCGAGGCTTCCCAGCCATGGGTATGTGGCCAAATCTTAGCTCCTTTGACCTCTATGTAGTGTTTCCTTAAAGTAACAACATGTTTTCTCTGTAAGAGGAAACATTCTTGAAGCTGGTGAGTGATTTGTGGGGGTGGGTTTCTGTTGAAGGTGGTGCTTGTAGTGAGGGCATGATGTGGGAGTTAGTTTGACATCAGAAGTGGGTGATTAAACGTATACACGTTAATGTCATTTCCACATCGTATTCTGTGCACAAATGACTGTCGTATTCTTGGTTCTTGGACTATTTTTGTCCTGAGCTGCTGTTTACTACATTCAAATTCATTTCAAAACTTTTTTTTATAAATTTGGGTCAGTGTAGTTGACCTCAGCTGCAGTGGGCAGAGTAGAAGCGACAGATGCGCTGGTGTTTCTAAGGGCTTGAGGGGGGAAGTGGTCAGTGCTTGGCCAGGGTCTCCCGTCAGCTCTAGTGTAGGAAGCACGGCAGGCATTTAATGTGGCAGATGATCCCACAACATGACAACAAACCAGTGACCGTCCTGACCATTGGTGTTAGCTAGAGCAGGGGGAGCTCTTCTCATGAATCCGACTGTAATGTACTTGGGTGTCCAATGGAATAATTGGAAGCTATAACGGGGGAAGTGGCAATCACTCTGCACGTAACAAGCTCCTACAGGCTGCAATGTGATACGGAGCTGGTAGTTCCTCTTAGTAATGTGGATTGATGTTAGCTGGGACATTTGGTACAATGTTGGATTCTATACCCATTTGAGGGAATGTGTGTGTGGCTGGTTGGTTGCACAACCAAACATACTAAGTAACAGTCTATCATATGAGCTTCATCCTGGCCCCAGGAAAGGATAAGGTGGCTTCCCAGCCTTCTCTGTAATGTATAAATTCCACCATTTCTTCTAACCCAGACTTCTGAACTACTTTACCAGCTCTTTTATGCTTGCCTCTCCCGCTATCTCTTCACAAGTGTCTTTCATTTCTCTCCTTGTGTCTCTGGTGTTGATATCATTGGCCCAGTGGCACAGCTGGTAGGGTTGCTGCTTCACAGCTCCAGACACCCAGGTTCAATCTTTACCTCCAGCGGTGTCTGTGTGGAGTTTGCACATTCTCCCTCTTACCACGTGGGTTTCCCCTGGGTTCCTCCCACCTCCCAAAGACGTGCGGGTTGGTCAGTTAGTTGTCTGCTGTAGATTGCCCCTATTGTGCAGGTGAGGGGTAGAATCAGGGGGAGCTTGGTCGGGGAGCGGGGAGAATACAATGGGTGGGGGAGGATTAATCTGCATTTGAATGGCTGATGGTCAGTGTGAAGTCAGGGGGCCAAAGGACCTGTTTCCATGCTGTATCTCTCTCTAATTCTGACACAGAAGATAATGCCTCTGCTAACTCAGTGAAAACACTATCCAATTAGACCCACCAGATCTGTAAAGTTTCTCCTCAGTTTTAACTATTTTGTTAGATCTGGGTGTTGCTGGCAGAGCCAACGTCTACTGCCCATCCCAAATTACCCCTGAACCAACCTGAACTGCTGCTTTGCTCCTGGAGATCCCAGAACACTTCCGGTGTAACACTTCCATTCTAACGATGGTCATTGCCTGACAATTTTATGATATAAATGTTACATGCCACTTAAGTCAATAAATAGTAGTCTGACATAGGTGGCTTTACTGTCCAAATGCTCCAGAGATGAGTGTAGGACTGGTGGGGGTGTTTGCAGACATCGTTAACCTCTCCCTGCTCCAATCTGATTGTGGTCTGTTGGTCAGGAAGTCAAGGATACAGTTGCAGAGAGAGGTGCTGAATCCAAAGTCTAGGAGTTTGGAGATGAGTTTGTTTGGAATTATGGCACTGAGGCAGAGCTGTAGTCAATAAATACGAGCCTGAGTAGGTGTCTTTACTGTCCAGATGTTTCAGAGTGCGTGTAGGGCCAGGGAGATGGCGTCCGCTGTAGACCTGTTTCATTAATAAGCGAATTGCAGTGGGTTAAGATTGTCTAGGAGGCTGGAGTTGATGCGTGCCATTACCAGCCTCTCAAAGCACTTCATGATGGTGGATGTCAGAGCCACTGGTCGGTAGTCATGTTATCTTGTTTTTCTTCGGTACCGGGATGATAGTGGCCTCCTTAAAGGAGGTGGGAACCTCAGACTGAAGCAGGAAGATGTTAAAAATATCTACAAGTGCCCCCACCAGCTGATCCATGCAGGATCTGAGGACACGGCCGGGGACACCATCCGGGCCAGATGCTCTCCGTGGGCTCACTCTCCGGAAGACTGATCTGGCATCTGCAACGGTGACTGTGGGTTCAGGTGCAACGGAGGCTGTCGGGGTGCGTGGCGTCACCTCATTTGCCTCTGTCCAAAACGTGCATAGAATGCATTGAGCTCATTGGGGAGGGATGTGTTATTGCCACTGATGCTGCCTGACCTTGTTTTGTAGCGTGTTGCAGCACGCAAGCCCTGCCACAACTGACGGCTAGTCTGGGTGGGCAAGAACCTACTTTGTCAAGCCCCGTGCCCATGTATCATGAATGCTGCCAACACTGGGTAAGTTGTTACTAGCACAAGGAGTGAACTGTAAAGGAGCTGCAGCTAACCTCTAGCTTGGGCAGACTCTCTCAGGGTCCCCTGCTGATCTGATTTTCCTGCAGATTTAGTCCCTCATCGATTTTCTGTCTTCTAGTTCACTTCCTATGCTATCCTGTGTCGTTCTATATCAGGCCCAAGGCACAAACGGCCGTATTCATCTAGTTCTGGAAGGACGTTCCATAGAAGCCTCTCAGCTGAAGCCAGTTTCCAAAAGCAGTGTGTGTCTGGTAACAACTCGGTGGATGAGTTTCACTTTGTTGGATCATCCAACACCACAGGAGGTGACACAATTGCTGGAGCTACTGCCTCATAGCACCAGCAGCCAGGGTCCATCCTGAGCTCCGGTGCCATCTGCGTGGAATTTGCACGTTCTCCCCGTGACAGCGTGGGTTTCCCCCGGGTGCTTTGGTTTCCTCCCACATCCCAAAGACGGGCAGGTTGCTAGGTTAGGTGCTGGCTGTAACTTGCCGCTAGTGTGAGGTAGGATCGGGGGGAGTTGATGGGAATGTGGGGAGAATAAAAAATAGGATGAATGCAGGATCAGTGTCAATGGGTGGTTGATGGTCGGCACGGACTCGGTGGGCCGAAGGCCCTCTTTTGTACCGAACATGTCACTCAGGTTCCTTGTTTTACCAGCCACTGCCTATAACAGACAGCTGAAGCACATCCGTTAGAAGTAGCAGGGACTGGACTAGGTTCATATCACAGCATGATCATGTGCCAATTGCATCTGCCATTTTATAATGTAATAAAGAATGAAACTTGCATTCATAACGTCCCTCTTGGGAGCTCTGGAGCTGCCAAAGTGCTCTATAGCCTGTCAAATGTTTCTTCAAGTATAATCACTGCTGTGACAAGAGGAAAGATAGCAGCCAATTTATATCATGCTTACTTCCACAAACGGCAAGCAGCTCACGATCAGATAGTTAATGTTAGTAATGTTGGCTGAGGAATAAATATTGGCAAGATTGCCAGGGCTAACTACCATTCTGAGGCAGTGCCATAGGGTTTTTTTTGCATTAACTTGGTGAGTCAGGGACTTAGGTTTAATGTCACATCACTTCCTCAATCCCAGGCCAGGAGTGTCAGCACCAGCTTGTGGTTACATCCCTGCAGTGGAAAATTATGACCTTCTAACTTAAAAGTGAGTGCACCAACCATTGAACCATGGCTGACATCATTACATACAATGACATGAAATTCAGCCAGAAAAGAATCTAAATTGAAATCCTTCACATTATTTTTTAAATGGACACATTGTACAGAACTTTTGTTAACTAGAGCAACTTTGCAATATACTATCTTTGTCTGTATGTAATTTTGGGAGAATTGGCCTCCTGAAGTTGTTCCAACAAAGTACTGAAGTGCAAATTTTGCTTCTGATTTCAGTGAACCCTGACAAATGCAGCAGTCAGATTGAAAGTAGAAAGACCTTATCTGAGTCTCGCTGTGGACTTCTCTGTCTTTACCTCCTACCAAGGACCTGGGCTCCTCCTGCAGTCTCAGGCTCTTCCTGTTATAGTTCCACGAAGACTGCACCACACCAGAGTGCCTTCTCACCCACTGGTCCAGGGAGCAGCTGGCTATATCCACAGGCTCCTGTCTGGGAAGAGGTGACTGAGTGAAGAAGTTGGGATCTGTGGAGAGGCTGTCATGGAGGCTTGGATGGGGAATATTGCAGGGGCAGGCCTGGGGTAGGGAGGGGCACCTGGGGATGGTGGTAGGGAGGAAGGAGGTGATCATGTGAAAATTCCTTACCTTGTACAATGCTTCTGATGTGAACCGATTTCAGATTTGAGATTAGTGTATTGTCATCTACACCAGGCTACAATGAAATTCCTTGCTCGTGTGAAGCTCACAGAGTAAACAGTGTACACAGTAATAATAAATACAGCAATAAATAAAGGAACAAGGGCAAAATAGTAGAATAGTGCAGAGGTTGTAGTGCAAAAAAACACTGAATAGTGGAATAGCCGAGAGAGGGAGGGTTAATGTGACAGCACCGCCGGGAAGGGGGTGTGAGAGAGGTGATTGGTACAGGAGTCTGATGGCAGTGGGGAAGAAACTGTTCTTGCATCTGGATGTCCGGATGTCTAAGCTCCTGTGCCTTCTCCCAGAGGTAAAATAGAGAAAAAGGAATGGCCGGGGTGGCAGGTGTTCTTCACTGTCAAAGAGCACACAAGAGGGAATGCCAGTGGAGAGCATTTGGAGAGCTTTGCCTTTAAAGGAGATCTGCATTAACGTCAGGTTCAGCTGTGGCTGGGTAGAGGGGGAGGTACAGTAGGGGACTGCGCTTGGCTCTGAATTAGGTTGAGGGTTTCAGTCCCATTCTGGAGACTTTGGCACATAATCCAGGCAGGCAGGCAGGCACTCCGACCTTTTCATCGGAAGTGCTGCACAGTTTGTTGAGACCACACTAAGACCATATTTCTCCTCATGAATGGAAATTAAAGATCCCCTTGCAGCATCCCAGCTTATCTCAGTTCCCTGCCTAATTTTTACCCCCCCCCCCCCCCCCCCCCCCCCCCCCCCCCCCCCCCCAAATCACCAAAACACTGGAACTGGCCCTTGTTACACTGGTGTTTGTGGGAACTTACTGCACACAAGATTAGCTTTCAAATTTCCTAAGTTACAGCTCTTCAAAATGACCTCACTGGCTGTAAGATGTCCCGACGTCCTGAAAAGTGATAAAGGAACATTCATTTTGTAATACCATAGATAGTGGCAAATTTGAAATAAAAAGAATTTAAATGGATAATATAGGCATCAAAGTAATTGGTCAAATCGAAAGGAAACTAATAACTTTGAGAGTACAAAAAGCAAATTGCAAGGGGTGTCAATATTATCTTAAAATATTTTAAATTATGTGAAGAAGTAGGGGGTGACCAAGGGTAATATGTGGTCCCTGAAAATGAGGACAAGACAGATATGTTGAATATTGTTTTGAGTCAGTATATACAGATGAGGATCATAGAACACAGAGGATCGAGGATCAACTGCTGAAAATCTCAATTGAACCATAGAGGCATAGAAACATAGAACACTACATCGCAGAAAACAGGCCATTTGGCCCTTCTAGTCTGTGCCGAAACTTTATTCTGCTAGTCCCATTGACCTGCATCCAGTCCATAACCCTCCAGACCTCTCCCATCCATGTATTTATCCAATTTATTCTTAAAATTTAAGAGTGAGCCCACACTTACTACATCAGATGGCAGCCCATTCCACACTCGCACCACTCTTTGAGTAAAGAAGTTCCCCCTAATGTTCCCCCTAAACCTTTTCCCTTTCACCCTAAAACCATGTCCTCTCATACTTATCTCTCCTAATCTAGGTGGAAAGAGCCTACTCGCATTAACTCTGTTGGTACCCCTCATAATTTTGTAAACCTCTATCAAATCTCCCCTCATTCTTCTATGTTCCAAGGAATAAAGTCCTAACCTGTTCGATCTTTCCTTGTAACTCAACTCCTGAAGACCCGGCAACATTCTACTAAATCTCCTCTGCACTCTTTCAATCTTCCAGAACTGCACACAATACTCCAAATTTGGCCTCACCAATGTCTTATACAACCTCACCATGACATCCCAACTCCTGTACTCAATACTTTGATAATAAATCAAAATACTGCGTATAGGAGTTGGGATGTTATGTCTGGGAACCATGCCTGGGAATTTATTCAAACTCACAGGAGAAGTAGCAACATAGAGACAATCCCCATGACTGGTTGACTTCTTTCCCAGGGCTTTAAAGGAAGCAGATGGGAACATGGTAGAAACCCAAAGTGTAGTTGTCCTAAATGCTCTCCATACAGAAAATGATTGTTCAGATTGGAAAATCATGTATATCATCCTTCATGTAAGAAAAGTGAAATAGAGAAATCAGAATATTATGGTTCAGTTGGCCTGACATTTGTTGTGAAGAGGTTATTACAGTCTGTAGTTAAAACTAAAATCTGAAAAATTTGACTTGAACCACAAGTCAGCAGATGTTCATATTATCTTCATTTTCAGTGAGGGAGTCCAAATGTCATGGTTTTATTGACTAACACTTCTGATACCATATTACCAGTATCTCTTATAGATATTAAAGGATAAGCAGTGAGTTAAGCTGAGTATACTATTCTAAAGAATTTACAGAAAGGAACTGAGCCAGACTAGCAACAAATTCCAACCTTTTCAATACCAACCAATGCTGTGATAACGTTGAACTTTTTAATAGGCTTGACTCCCCTAATACAATCTTTCGAGAACACACATTAGAACCATGGAACAAAACGGCACAATACAGGCCCTTCGGCCCACCATGTTGTGCCGCCCTTCAAACCACACCTAAGACTATCTAACCCCTTCCTCCCACATATCCCTCTAACTTAAATTCCTCCATATACTTATCGAACAATCTCTTGAACTTGTCCAACGTATCAGCCTCCACCACCACCCCAGGCAGCACATTCCATGCACCAACCACTCTCTGGGTGAAAAACCTCCCTCTGACATCACCCTTGAACTTCCCACCCAATACCTTAAAGCCATGTCCTCTTGTTTTGAGCACTGGTGCCCTGGGAATGAGGCGCTGGCTGTCCACTCTATCTATTCCTCTCAATATCTTGTACACCTCTATCATGTCTCCCCTCATCCTCCTTCTCTCCATTGAGAACAGCCCTAGCTCCTTTAGTCTCTCCTCATAATCCATGCTCTCTAACCCAGGCAGCATCCTGGTAAATCTCCTCTGCACCCTTTCCAACGCCTCCACATCCTTCCTATAATGAGGCGACCAGAACTGGACACAGTACTCCAAGTGTGGTCCAACCAGAGTTTTGTAAAGCTGCATCGTCACTTCGCAGCTCTTAAACTCGATCCCCCAATTTATGAAAGCTAACATCCCATAAGCTTTCTTAACTACCCTATCCACCTGCGAGGCAACACATTGTGTAGTAATGTGTCATAGAGTCATACAGCACAGAAATTTGGCCCATCCTGTCTCTGCCGACCATCAAGCACACATTTACACAAATTTTACACTAATCCCATTTGATTTTTCCCATGTTCCCATCAACTCCCCCTCAATCCTACCAGTTACCTACACTCGGGAAAATTTACAGCAGCCAGTCAACCTACCAACCTGTGCATCTTTGGGACATGGGAGGAAACCGGAGCATCTGGGGGAAACCCATGTGGTCTCAGGGAGAACGTGCAAAGTCCACGCAGACAACACCAGAGATGGGGATCGAGCCTGTTTCTCTGGAGCTATTCAAACCTATTTGGTCACAAGGTACAATTCTTACTGGGATATGCGCCCAACATTATATCAGCTATATAGGCTATTAGTCAAGCTCAGATTTTAGACCATGCCCCTTGCTCCCCAAGTAATAGAAATACTTTCTATCCACCTTATTTTCCCTTGACTTGAAAACATAGATCAAATAACCCTTCGCTGCTCACTGTGCTCCAGGTATATTCTGCCAAGGCTGTGCATGGTCGAAGCCCCATTACATTCTAGTCCTTTGGATATCAAGATCAGAATTCTACTGGTCATTTTTATCTTTTATATATCTGCCTCTAGTATTTTAATAATCTGTGTACATGCATCTCTCTTTGGGTCTCCACTGCTTCTAGCTTTCTATTACTTTGAAGGTATTGTGTTTTGTTGTTTATAGATCCAAAGTGGCTGTACTTCCTATATTGAATTCAATTTGCCGAACTCTGTTTAATTGGTTAATGTCTCTTCACAACTGTGTGCTTCCACAGAAAATAAAAACAGAGAATGCTTTCAGCTTGAGCAGCATTCATGGAGAGAGAAACAGCTGAGGTTTCAGATCAAGAACCCTTCCTCAGAATTGGGAAGGTGAGAAGACAAGAGAAATAAAGTACCGCAGATACTGGAATCTAGATGTAAAACACAACGATGCTGGAGGAACTCAGCAGGCCAGGCAGCATCCGTGCAGAAAAGCAGACGGTCAATGTTTTCGGGTCAGGACCCTTCTTCAGGACTGAAGATAGGAAAAGGGGGAAGCCAGATATATAGGAGGGAAAAGCAGAGCAGTGATAGGTGGACAGAAGAGGGGAGGTGGGGTGGGCACAAGGAGGTGATAGGTAGATGCAGGTAAGAGATAGTGATGGGCAGGTGCGGGGGAGGAGGGGAGAGCAGATCCATTGGGGGATGGGTCAGAGGTAAGGGGAGAGAGGGAAAAAAAAGAGGCTGGGGGTAGAAAAAGGAGAGACAGGCTAGGAAAGGGAAGAAGAGGAGAAGCATGTTGGGGGTGGAGGGAAGAGGGGGAATGTTTGATGACGTGTAGACCAAAGCTGTCAAAGTAAAAATTACTTCAAAAAGCTAGTTGGAACAAAGTGATCTTGAGACAAACTGAAACATACAAATTGAAACATCTGTGGAAAAATAATGAAGTTTACCTGAAGTTGTTAGGACGGGAAAGGACAGAGAATATAAATGCCAGAGTAGAAGTACTTCTGCCAGCGGTTCTCCAGTCTGTCTTTGGTTTCCCTAATGCAGTGGAGTCCATGTCATGAGCACTGAACTTGTAGAGATTCACGTGAATTGCTGCTTCACCTGGAAGGAGTGGAGATGGCCCCTGGATCAAGGGAAGAGAAGAGGTCACTGAGCTGGTGTTGGATCTCCTGCAGGTGCACAGGCAAGTGGTTGGTGGAATTGGAGCAGTGGACCAGATCATTGCAGAGGGAACTGTCCCTCACAATGCTGGAAGGGGAGAGGGGTGGGAGAGGTGTCTGCTGGTGGAATCCCATCAGACGTGGTGGAAGTTATGAAGGATGACCTGTTGAATGTGGAGGTTGATGCAGTGGAAGGTGAGGCCTCTCCACGCTCTGACTGGGAGGAGAGAGAACGTGGACATGTGGGGCAATGAAGAAGATGCCAAATACACTGCTCATGAAAAAATGTTCAGTGATCTCACTTCTCTCTGGAGATAATATTTGAATATTCTATCAACTTAGTCAGAAGTAAAGCATTGAACAATTAGAGCACCAAGACTGAAGCTTCACCACCTACTAGTCATATTCTCCACTGGGGAACTCTGCTGATGGTCCCTGCTCCTGCTGACCAGCCTGATCATTTTCCTTTGTCTACAGTCTCTTACAATGGACCTTACTGACTGTCTGGCTGTAAATAACATCTTGCTTCCACTTTAGACACAGCTCATCAAGTTCTGTGAGGTTCCCCTGACAGACATCAACGGTTCTTAAATCATTCAGATCAGCTGAGGACTCCATCCCTTACTGTACATGGTAATTATCCACAGACCACAGAGAGATGGCTAACTGAACCATCACTTCCTGGTCTCACTATTAACATTACGGCCATTTTGCTCACAACAGCTTTGACCAATGGAAAAAAACTGATTGGGATTTGCCCCAAATGTCATTACTTTCAAGGATCACACATTGCACTCTGTTCCGTAATGCAATTGCGAAATATTTTCAGTTGATATCAATATCACGGAGGAGAACATTTGTCTGAGGCAGCCTCAGAATAATCGATTCCTTTCAACGTGATCACTGGCATTAGTAACTTTATCATGCATTCGGGGTATTTTTGTCAGAGATGTTCAACTCATTGGTAAAAGGAATTGCAAAACAGGCACCACTGCATCAGCTTACAGTCCACCCTACACTGTGACACCCCGCACTGTGCACCCACACTGTGACACCACACACTGTGACACCCCGCACTGTGACACCACACACTGTAATGCAACACACTGTGAACCCCACACTGTGACACCCACACTGTGACACCACACACTGTGACACCCCACACTGTGACACCCTGCACTGTAACACTCCACACTGTGACACCCCACACTGTACCACCCCACACTGTACCACCCACTCTGTATCACCACACACTGTGACACCCCACAATGTAACACCCCACACTGTAACACCCCACACTGTAACACCACACACTGTGACACTACACACTGTGATACCCCACACTGTACCACCCACACTGTAACACCCCACACTGTGACACCCCACACTGCACCACCCACTCTGTATCACCACACACTGTGACACCCCACACTGTACCACCCACACTGTAACACCACCACATACTATGACACCCTGCACTGTAACACCCCACACTGTGACACCCCACACTGCAACACCCCACACTGTGACACCACACACTGTAACACCCCACACTGACACCCTGCACTGTAACACCACACACTGCAACACCCCACACTGTGACACCACATACTGTAACACCCCACACTGTAACACCCTGCACTGTAACATCCCACACAGTGACACCCCGCACTGTCACACCACACACTGTAATGCAACACACTGTGAACCCCACACTGTGACACCCACACTGTGACACCACACACTGTGACACCACACACTGTAATGCAACACACTGTGACACCCCACACTGTGACACCCTGCACTGTAACACCCCACACTGTGACACCCCACACTGTACCACCCACTCTGTATCACCACACACTGTGACACCCCACAATGTAACACCCCACACTGTAACACCACCACATACTGTGACACCCTGCACTGTAACACCCCACACTGTGACACCACACACTGTGACACCCCACACTGACACCCTGCACTGTAACACCACACACTGCAACACCACACACTGCAACACCCCACACTGTGACACCACATACTGTAACACCCTGCACTGTAACATCCCACACAGTGACACCCCACACTGTGACACCACACACTGTAATACCCCACACTGTAACATCCCACACTGACACCCTGCACTGTAACACCACACATTGCAACACCCCACACTGTGACACCCCACACTGTGACACCCTGCACTGTAACACCACACACTGTAACACCACACACTGTGACACCCCACACTGTACCACCCACACTGTAACACCACCACACACTGTGACACCCCACACTGTAACACCCCACCCCGTAACACCCCACGCCAACAGCCCACACTGGCCCCTGACTGTGGGCGCCGGCCTGTACGATATGTAACATCACAATGTGCATGTCTGCAGTGTCAGGAGGGAGCGGCCGAGCTGCATCGGGCAGTCCTGTTGTTTGCACGTGTCCTGGTTGTCATTTTGAGATGTGTGGGTGGGCCCCATTAGGTCACCTCACAGTTCTCCCAGTGTCAGGACCCCCACAGTGAACCTCAGGGATTTTGATAACCAAGGGTATTGTTTGTAATGTTATTTCCCCATGGCAGTGGGAGCACCAGAGCTGGACTGGATGCACTTCATCCCACCTCAAGCAACACCAGGAGACCAACCTTCAAGTTTCTGACTGAATGTGACTAATCGCTCCATAAAGTTGAGAGATTATGAAAATTATTTGTAACTTTGCCAGGAAACATACCCCAATTTAACCTTTACTTTGCTCAGTAAACAAGAACTTCATGGTCAGAAGGTGTCAGCAGCTGCTCAGCCGCAACCTTTATCTGCTGAGTCAGAAGGTTGTGTCTTCAAACCCTGGTCCAGGGGCATGTGTTCGAAGTCTAGCCCATACCTCTGGTCCAGCAAGGGGGGATAAGGCACGGTCCAACTGAACTGAGGCCCTGTCTGCCTTCGCTGGTGGATGCAGAAGATCTCACGACATTATCTGAAGAACAGGGACATCCAACAAGACAAAAGAGCTGGTCATTGACTTCAGGAAAGGGGGCAGTGTACATGCACCTGTCTACATCAATGGTGCTGAGGTCGAGAGGGTTGAGAGCTTCAAGTTCCTGGGAGTGAACATCACCAACAGCCTGTCCTGATCAAATCACGTAGATGCCACGACCAAGAAAGCTCACCAGCGCCTCTACTTCCTCAGGAGGCTAAAGAAATTTGGTTTCTCCCCTTTGACTCTCACCAACTTTTATCGATGCACCATAGAAAGCATGTATCATGGCTTGGTACGGCAACTGCTCTGCCCAGGACCGCAAGAAGCTGCAGAGAGTTGTGAACACAGCCCAGAGCATCATGGACACCAGCCTCCACTCCTTGGACTCTGCCTTTACCTCTCGTTGTCTTGGTGTGGCAGCCAGCGTAGTCAAAGACCCCACCCACCCGGAACATTCTCTCTTCTCTCCTCTGAGGGCACGTACCACCAGACTTAAGGACAGCTTCTACCCCACTGTGATAAGACTATTGAACGGTTCCCTTATACAATGAGATGGACTCTGACTTCACGATCTACCTTGTTGTGACCTTGCACCTTATTGCACTGCACTTTCTCTGTAGCTGTGACACTTAACTCTGTACTGTTACTGTTTTTACCTGTACTACATCATTGCACTCTGCACTAACTCAACGTAACTGCACTGTGTAATGAATTGACCCGTACGATCGGTTTGCAAGACAAGTTTTTCACTGTACCTCGGTACAAGTGACAATAATAAACCAATACCAATACCTTGTCAATGCTCATCCCTGCAACCAACACCACTGGGTCTGGCAGCTCGCTCCATACACCCACCACCCTCTGTGTGGAAAATCCTGCCCCTCGGGTCCCCTTTCAATCTTTCCCCTCTCACCTTCAACCTCTGCCCTCCAGTTTTAGACTCCCCTTCCCTGGGGAAAAGACTGTGACCGCCCACCTTCTCTCGGCCCCTCTGTCAGGTCACCCCTCAGCCTCCAACAAGTGAACGTACAAATCCGGTGCAAAGCTGGCCACCCACCCCCTCGGGCCCCGCTCTGCCATTCAATATCATGGATGAAAGTGACCTTTCACCCACCCCCTGACTTATCAAGAATCCATCTGCCCTCATCTTAAAAATATTCAACAAATTTGCTTCTCTGCATCTCCACCTGAAAGGGACAACCCCTAATGTTGAACATCTCCAGTGTAGATTCTCCCTCAAGAAGAAACACGCCGACCCTGCTGAGACCCCACATGTCTGTGTGGGGTTCTCTGAATAGGCAGTGGGCTGGGGTGGGTGGGGGTGGGGGTGAGGGTGGGGGTGGGGTGTGTGGCCCGGTCGGGGATGCTGTGAGAACTTTATCAGCTTGTGTGTGGAATGAGAGGAAATATTACTGGTTCACTTTCTGGAGTCTGGGACAGTATTTTTAAAATTTCAAAATAAACTTTTTTCATACAAAAATTCAACAGTATGTAACACAGGACATCCAAATCAATATTTTCATAACAGGTCATTCTTTCTTAAAAGTTGAAGGAGGTTGGGCAAACTTCTACCGATGTGCGGTGGAAAGCATCCTGACTGGTGGCATCACGGCCTGGTGTGGAAGCTCCAATGCAAGAGGCTGCAGAGAGCGGCGGACTCAGCCAGTTCCATCACAGGTACGGCTCTCCCCACCATCGAGGACGTCTACAAGAGGCGATGTCTCAGGAAAGTGACATCCATTATCAGGGACCCCCACCATCCGGTCCGTGCCCTCTTCTCGATGCTGCCATCAGGCAGGAGGTACAGGAGCCTGAAGACCCACACCTCAAGGTTCAACAACAGCTTTTTCCCCACTGACATCAGGCTCTTGAACCGAGCTGAGAAGCCCAACACTGCCACAGACTGGATTTCCCTGAACTTGCACTGATGTCATTATGCTTTTTGTTTACTGTGTCATGTAAGTTATGTGTAATTTATTTTAATTTAAGTTCATGTAATTGATATTTGTCATGTCCGTAATGTCCTGTGCTGCCGTTGCAAAAGCTAATTTTCATGGCATTTATACCCTGGGTACGTATGCCCATGACAATAAACTTGAACGAACTTGAACCAAAAACAAATAGAACATGGGGCTTTAACACAGATTTCGGTGACTGTGTGTGGAGTGGTTGGAGGCCCCGAACTGTGGCCCTTCCCTGTGGAGTCCCTTGCCACGGCTGTTCCCCAGCTTCTGTGTGCCCCTCAGCACGTGACCCTGGACCTGAGAGCGGCTGGTCTGCAGTCCCTGGTCACAGACAACGCCTTACCCTGGACAACTAGTGAGTCTCAGAAATTCCAGGGGGCACCCATCACTGTGTTGATGACTTTCCAATGTGTCACGGCCACAACCCATACATCTCGGGGCCCTGTGATATACTGAGCAACAAACAATCTGCTGGAGGAACTCAACAGGTCGAGCAGCATCTGTGGGGGGGAAGGAACTGTCGACATTTCGGGTTGAGACCCTGCCTCACCACAGGTGTGTCTCCTGTGTTATACAGCTGTTTGGGGTGAGCCTAGCCAATTACCCCTGCATCTTTCTCAGTTCTTGAAATTGCAATGATACCAGGGGGCAGGGTGTGGTGTGGCCAGTAGAGAGACACACAGAGTCAGACAGCACATAAACATGTCCTTCAGCCCACCCCGCCCATGCCGACTATGAGGAACCCACCCATGTTTATCCCATTTAACAGCATGTGCTCTGAGCCTTAAACCTTGGCAATTCAAGTGCTTGTCCAGAAACTTCTTAAATGTTGTGAGAGGCCTTGCCTTTACTGCCCTATCGACGGGTGCATTCGAAATCCCAGCCACCTCCTGGGTGAAAGGTCTCTTCCTTATATCCCTGCTAAAGCTCCTCACCTTTCCCTTAAACCTAGGCCTTCTAGTTCCAGACACCACCGATGTGATGATCACACATGATAGATCAAGGCGAAGGCCTTTCTTGCCTCATCTTGGTGCTTGCTTGAAAGCTTTGACGATGACAGATTTTGCCCACACACTGGCGGTCTGCTCAGGATAGCATCCCATTGGATCCTTCACCTCTTTTTCCTGCAAGGCTCTGATCAGATTTTTTCCAATCACAGCCTGACTAACTTGTAACCAAAGGGGTCCCATCGGAGGAAGTGTCCTGTATGGGACAGGTGGTGCTGGGTGGTCCAGCTAGAAGGAATGATGTGCTGGATTAGGGTCTAAATTGCTATTTAAATTTTTTTTTAACTTGTTTAAATTCTTAATGCTTTCTTATATCTGTGTTTGTATAATCACCTGTTTAAGAACATAGAACATAGAACATTACAGCACAGTACAGGCTCTTCAGCCCACAATGTTGTGCCGACATTTTATCCTGCTCTAAGATCTATCTAATCCTTCCCTCCCACTAGCCCTTCATTTCTCTATCATTCATGTGTCTGAGTCTCTTAAATGTCTCTATCTGCCCCCACAACCTCTGCTGGCAGTGCGTTCCACACACCCACCACCGTCTTTGTAAAAAACTTACCCCTGACATCCCCCTTATACCTTCCTCCAATCACCTTAAAATTATGCCCCCTCGTGTTAGCCATTGTCGCCCTGGGAAAAAGTCTCTGACTGTCCACTCGATCTATGCCTCTTATCATCTTGTACACCTCTATCAAGTCACCTCTCATCCTCCTTCTCTCCAAAGAGGAAAGTCCCAGCTCACTCAACCTATCATATATAAGGTTTGTCTTCTCTTATATTGACTGTTTGTCTGTAAATTTTTAGTAGATTTTTAAGTTCCTTTGTAAGCCTGAGATGTCAAGGCAGCATAAATCATGACCGTCCTTGTTGTCTCACGGGCTGTTCTTATCGGGGAAAACCCCTTATCTATCCCGCTTGAACTAGTTTGCAGTATAAAGGGAGATCCCTCAAGGTTGCTGCACAGGTCGATAGGGTTGTTAAGAAGGCATATGGTGGACTGGCCTTCATTAGTCAGGGTATTGAGTTCAAGAGCTGTGAAGTGACAGCTCTATAGAACTCTGGTTAGACCACACTTGGAGTATTCTGTTCAGTTCTGGTTGCCTCGTTATAGGAAGGATGTGGAAGCTTTAGAGAGGGTGCAGAGGAGATTTACCAGGATGCTGCCTGGATTGGAGAGCATGCCTTGTGAGGATAGGTTGACTGAGCTGGGGCTTTTCACTTTGGAGAGGAGGAGGATGAGAGGTGACTTGATAGAGGTATTCAAGAGGCATAGATCAAGTGGCCCGTCAGAGACTTTTTCCCAGGGCGAAAATGGCTAACACGAGAGGACATAATTTTAAAGTCATTGGAGGAAGGTATAAGGGGGATGTCAGAGGTAAGATTTTTACACAGAGAGTGGCAGGTGCGTGGAACGCACTGCCGGCAGCGGTTGTTGGGGCAGATACGTTAGGGACATTTAAGAGACTCTTAGATAGACACATGAATGACAGAGAAATGGAGGGCTATGTGGGAGGGAAGGGTTAGATAGATGTTAGAGCAGGATAAGATGTTTGCACAACATCGTGGGCCGAAGGGCCTGTACTGTGCTGTAGTGTTCTATGTAACACGAGGTCTCTAGCCTGTTGTTACTTCTCACTCGCCGTTCTTTCGCTGTTACTGTGCTGTTACAAGCTGACCCTGTCTGACCTGGACTTTGATGAACATCTAATGAAACAGCTGTAACCATAGGATTTGCACATCATTCTTGACTTCTGAAGAACCTTCTGGACAACATCATCTCCAGAACCAATCACTGCTAGACCTATCCTTCGCAATGTTGGGGATGGACAGTGTCTCAACATAATGGCAGTACTCAGGCTCTAGGCACTGCCTGATGCAGCCATATACGAAGGTAGCCATCAGAATGACGGCCAGTTTGGATACATTTTCTCCCCTTTCTCTGAACTGCCATAATTCAGGGGTCACCTGTATCAAAGACGTGACATCAGGACACTTTGAAAATGTCAATGGGATTGGCCAAAGTTAGCATGGGTTTATGGAAGAGAAGTCATGTTTGACAAACCTACTGAAGTTTTTCTTGAGGATGTAACTGTAGAATAGATGGCGCAGAAGCCATGATGTGGGGTATTTGGATTTTCAGAAGCCTTTGGTAAAGTCTCACACAAGAGGCTAGTGTGCAAAACTGAAGCACATGGGATTAGGGGTAGTGTACGTGGATTGAAAACTGACTGACCAATTTTAAGGAACACCTGAAGGTGTGGGCCGTGTTTTTCAGCAGGTTACAGAAGCACAGTGTCCAGCTGGGACAGAATGGGCCTGCATTTATGTAGCCTGAAAATGCCTGTCTGTGATTCAGAGTTGCCTAGACCAGGCAGAGCCACACCCAGGAGAAGGTGGTAACTGTGTTGGATGCAAGGGAGCTGACTGGTGTTACTGAGCTGTGTCTACCTCTGGATGCTGTTTGGCCACAGCGCTGAATCCTCCCCCACCCCCACAGCTGACTGCACGGAGGCTTGTAAACCACGTAAACCTTGTAAACCTTGGAGGGCTTGTAAACCACGCAGCACAAAGCCATGTCATGAGTCTCTGCTGGTGAAGTGTGCCTTACGTAAGTTGTCACAGCTGCTGGTTGAGTCCTCCAGCAGTTTGTGAGTAAAGTTATCACCCACACAACAGAGTCAGCCTTGAGTTGACCATCGTGTGATTTCCTACACCTCACCCCTGATCTATGGTAAACAAGGCTCTGACTGTCGTCTCTGGGGTTTCTGGGGTTATGGAGGTTTCCAGCTGACATTTCCCCACTGTCACGGACTGTACACTGCGGGTGGTGACCTTTGGGTGAAACTTGGCCATTTCAGCAAACGCAGCTGTTCATTTGTAACACCCGGACCACTCAGCACATGGAACCAGAGGTGAACACAGTCTCCCCTGTCTTATGAGGAAGCAACAGCTACCCTGGTCTTTGCCACTTTACAACTGCAAGTTATTCAGGATGATGTTCCAGTGACAGCTGATGATTGGGAGGGCCACCATGCAGGGAAGGGGCATGAGGATCCTTTGTCGGTGAAGCAGTGATGGAGACAAGTGAGGGGATCAGAGCCAGGAGGGAGCAGCACGAGGGATCGGGCAGCCTGAAGCAGGACTGCAAAGTGAAGGATGTCTGTGCTCTGCACACGGAAACTGTCCGCTTGTCAGTAGTGGCCAGAGGCTGCACTTCAGGGTTCATTTCCTTTTTATACGGGAAACCATGAAGTGTATTTAAGTATAAACCTTTAAGAATCGAGTGCACCACCCTAATGGGACCTTAATATATGATTGTACCAGACACTGTCCTACAGGTGAGGGTTGCTGCCTTCAGTGAAGGATGTTTGGCTCTTGTCTAGCTACACAAACAGCAGAGAGCCTACAGACCCTGGTCTGGCCGGTATCTGTGTCCAGACGCAGCAGTGTGGTGGATCCCACAGTCCAGCGGTGTGAAAGTCGACCCGCGCTCTGTAATAAATCAGACAACAGCAGAACCAAAGAACTTGCGATCAATGCTTTATTAGTTTAACACTAGTAGGAGTGAGGGATACAGAGAAAGAGTAAACAGTGTAACCCGAGCTCTGTATTAGACCCACTCAAAGATGCCCCAGTTAGTGTGTACCTTTATACCCCCCTTGTGAGACACCTTCGTGGGAAGTTGCACTCACTACGGCAATTGCTTACAGCAAGCTTTAGCAAAACAAGATATGTCTAAAAAAAACAAACCCACACCTAGCCTCACTTCCAGCCATAACGATAGTCAGCCAATGGCTGAGGTAATTTCATACGATGGGAAGAATACCTGACTATGAAGAAAATAGCTGCTTACCATTAACCCTTACATTGCCGGTCATTAACCCTTGCATTCCCAGTTATCTTTTACAAGGGATGAAACGCACAGATACCAACCTCAGGCAGTACCTGTGATGTTCATATCCTGTGCTTGAATAAATCGAACAGAAACAGTTTGTCTTCAGGTTTGTTTGCAGTGTCCTACTCTTCAGTTGCAAATGTCAGCCCAGACTCCGAGGGGAGACTGTGGGAAGTGCTGGGGGATCCTGATGCGTTTTCTTTCCTTGAGTGTACTTTCATTTTTCAGACCTAAGTAACCAGAGCCGTTTCTTGGCCACCTACTCACACCTGGCGATGTGTGACCCTGGTGTGCAATGCGTGAAGTCTGGTTGGTTCAGACGGACCAGATGTCTGAAGGTGAGGCAAGAGTCCTATCGCTGACCCAGTCCTCGCACCCACAATCTCTGTCACCCACCTGTGTGGTGCTGATGTTGGTGACTTCACGTTTCCCAGGCAGTGTACATTTCAATCCTTTGCAGTCCAGGAGCAGCCCTGAAGGTCAGATGGTCAGATGGTGACCGGGACCGTCTCCAGTCCCAGGCAGCAGTCCCCTCCCCTCTGCCCCAGCTGAAAACCCTGCACTGCCTCTCCCATCCCTCCTCCCTCCTTATCATCCCTGTAACCTCCTTCATCCTACAAACTCTGTGGTCTTCCCATTCCCATTTCTTGAGCATCCCGATTGCCATTACCCATTAGCCTTCAGCTTCCGAGGTACTAAACTTTGGAATACCTTCCCTAAAGCCCTCTCTGTCTCACTCTCCACTTTTAAGGCAGTCCTTAAAAGCAATGTCTTTAATGACACGTTGTCAACTGCCTGAGTACTTGTTATGTGGTACAGAGCCGCGCTTTATTTGTTAATGATTCCACAGTGCGAGTTCAATGGTTAACCACATTAACTAATCCACAAGTGACCATCCACACGTCTCTGACACCAAGGAGCCCTGGTGTATAATTAGAACCGTACTCAGAACTGCCCGATCTGCCCACTCTCAGCAGAAGGGTGGGAGGTGTTGTCAACAGTACTGCCCAGTGGTAGGTCCTCACCGGTGACCTGCCGACTGAGTATATGCCCAGTGCAGTACATAGGAGAGGTGAGCAAAGCACCAGGGAAGGGCAGTCTGTGGACTGAGGAGTCCACAGACATGGTCAGATCAGAATCACAGGCTGGAAATTCATAAAGCTGCAGATGCTGGAAATCCGAAACAAACTGCTGGAAACACACAGCAGGTCAGGCAGCATTTATGGAGAGAGAACCACAGTTAATGTTTCAGGTTGAGGGTTTCCAGCATTTTCTGGTTTCCACAATATTCACGGATAAAGTTGGCTGCCACATCTGCCTGGGATAACTTGAGAAAGCGTGTCCCGGCGGAAGTTACGGAGAGATAAGTGACTCCCTCCCCAGATTACAAAGTGAGGAAGGGTTGGAGAAACTATGCACTAGGACCTGTGCAGACAAAGTTTGATGTTGGCCCATCTGCGGAGAAATGAGAAGCTAAAAAGTAGCTAAAGAGGAGAGCTTCCCAGGAGAAGGTGAGACAGAAGGCAGGCCAAGGCTGGCAGCAGGTACAGGGCTACATATAGGTGTATAAAATCATAAATGAACGTGGACGGTCACGGTCTTTTCCCCAGGGCAGGGGAGTCTAAAACCGGAGGGCAGAGGTTTAAGGTGAGTGGGGAAAGATTTGACGGGCACCTGAGGGGGAACTTTCCACACAGGCTGGTGGGTGTATGGAATGACTTGAGCTGCCAGAGGAAGCGGTAGAGGTGGAGACAATTACAAGAGACATTAGGACAGGTGCGTGGATAGGAAGGGTCTCGAGGGATATGGGACAGATGCAGACAAATAGGACCAGCTCAGGAAGACATCACGGTCGGCATGGACCAGTTGGACCGAAGGGCCTGCTTCCCTGCTGTATAACTCTATGATTTGATAGGATTCGGAGAAAAGACAGTGATAGAGCCGAGAATTGTGGTGGGATTCAGAGTTGGCAAGTGGAGAGGCAGTTCTCAGCCGTGCAGTAGTAACATCAACTGACCCTCGAAAGAACGAGAATATGAATAATGTGGTTTTGAAAGCTGTGGACTTGCAGCATTTTGGTCTCGTTACTAGATAACTTCATCAACAGCATCACCATGGCAACCCTGTTCTCACCCTATCGAAGATATTCCCTCTGTCCTATCATCATTCTCTCTGCAACTGAAAACTCACCTGTTTTCTATCTTTCCCAGTTCTGATGAAGAGTCTCAGACCTGAAATGTTTGCTGTTTCTCTCTCCACAGATGCTGCCTGACCTGCTGAGTGTTTCCAGCATTTCTGCTTTTATTTCAGATTTTCAGCCTCCGCAGTATTTTGGTTTTTGCAGACTATTCTAGCACCTGCCAGCAAGAAATGTGCAGACGTTCTCTTCACTATGAGACAGCAAGGAAAGCAAACAGTAGTGAGATCCTTGGGCAGAATGTGTCCCCATGGAAGTACCAGTGGAGGACACCACAAGGGAGAGAGGCAAGTCCACAGAGGATTGCAACAAATAGACCACCATGTGATGTCTCCGAGTTCGAAGTATCATTTAGTCAGTGACTGGGTGTTTTCAGATGACTGGGAAGCTCAGATTTCTCAAGGGCAAGCAGCTTGGAGACTATACTCTGTATTGATAGTTTGAGATGCAGGGTATCAGGTCAGACATAAGGCAGATCTGGAGAAGCTCAGTGTGGGATACGGTAACAAGGTCAGATCGTGCAGTCGTGGTGGGAGAGGCTGCACAATGTGTAGGAGAGTGATGTTCACAGGGTTTTCGTTGTTTCTGGAGTTATTGGGTGTGCCCAGGGAAGAATGCATTGCTTTCTGGAAGCAATCCAAAAGTTCGGAGAACATTGGGTTGTTTTCTCCAATGCATCGAAATCTGAGGGGAGAGCTGACAGAAGTATATGTGACTATTGGGGAGGCATAGATAAGGTAGAGAGAGTCTCTTTCTCAGAGCAGAAATGACAAATAGTCAAATACCAGAGGGCATAGCATAAAGGTGAGAGGGGAAAGATTAAGGGAGATGTGCAGGGCAGGGTTTTCACACAGAGAGTGATGAGTGTTTGGAACAGGCTGCCAGGGGAGGTGGTGGAGGCAGGTACAATAGTGGCAGTTCAGGGGCATTTTGACAGGCATGTGAATGTGCAGGGAATGGAGGGAATATGGATCATGTGCAGGCAGAAGGGATTGGTTTAATTTGGCATTATGTTCAGTGCAGACATCACCGGTGCCAACACAGTCAACGCATCAACACCAACAGCATCAACACTGACACCAACACCAGCACCAACACGAGCACCAACACCAACACCAACACGAGCACTAACACCAACACAAACACTAACACCAACACGAAAACCAGCACCAACACTAACACCAACACCAACACCACAACCAACACCAACACTAACACCAACACTAACACCAACACCAATACCACAACCAACACCAGCACCAGCATCAACACCAACACCAACACCACAACCAACACCAACACTAACACCACAACCAACACCAGCACCAAAACCAACACCAACACCAGCACCAACACCAACACCAACACCAGCACCAAAACCAACACCAACACCAACATCAATACCACAACCAACACCAGCACCAACACCAACACTGACACCAGCCCAGTTTTGTTCAGTGATGGTGATTATTCTTGCTCCTTCGAGAACATCGTTAACCACAGCTTCCTATCCAGGTTGTTTACAGTCCTTCCAATCCCCATTCCCTTATCCTCAAGCAGCTGTGTCTCTGTGGGCTGTAAGTTTGCCTGTGGTTCCGGAGTTTCTGGGTTCATGACAAACCCCCAGAGTCTTGAGCGCTCTATCTTGGCGGATGCATTCACTTGTGGAAAGGGACAGGGCACAGATCTGCCATCGAATGAACAACAGCTGGCCTTTGAAACTAGCTGTTACCATTCAAAGCCCAAAGTGGAGCAATGCAGCTTCCAACTCCACAGCTGACTACAAGAGCAGGGAAATTAATATCGCTCAGTCCCCATTCCAGGGACTTTGTCTCTGATATTGTCAGGGTAGATGCGTCAGAGGTGGTGGGGTTTTTGTGAATGAGCTACATGATCTAGGCTGACATTTCACACTCTTGGATGGTTTCAGCTGGACGTCGGGGATCTCATTCAAGGGCAAGTGAGCATCTCCCGAAAGCCCAACCCAAGACTCAGGCATCAGGGGGTAACAATTACCTAGTCAATTATACACTTTGTCTTGAGAGGTATAAATTCCTGGTCACACGGCTTTGAAGCAGGACCTTCGGCCCACTGAATCCATGCTGACCTCAGCCACCTATTTACACTAATCTTACGTTAATCCCATTTAATTTTCCACATATTTCTCATTAACCTCACCACCCCCCCCCCCCGCCCCCCTAGATTCTACCCCTCACCTACACACTTGGGGCAATTTACAGCAGCCAATGAACCCACCAATCTGCACATCTTTGGGACTACCCGGTGGGAGACCCACACGGTCAGAGGGAGAACGTGCAAACTCTACACAGAGGTTGGGATTGAACCGGGGTCGCCAGAGGTGTGAGGCAGTGGCTCTCCACTGTGCCGTCCTTGCCACTGATTGAGAGCTCAACCCGCGAAATTCATTTCACGAATGGGCTCTGCAGCCTCAGGATTTTGTCCCCGTCCATGCAGGACACACAGGGACTGACAGGACGGATTCCCCACAGTTCCCCCTCTCCTCCCCCTCGCACACCATCTGTTGCTGCCCCTGCTGGTGCTTTTACTTCTCTCTGTTTCTACACAATGGTTGCCTGAGCCTCTTGTGCTGATGCCTGTCCAGCTCTGGAGCTCAGGAAACATCTGCACAAGACTGTCAGGCCCGGTGCAGTGCTAAATTGGGACCACAAGCCTTTTATATATTAGTAATCACCTGCATCTTGCAGCTTGCTCCTTGCCCCAGAGGACACAGAAGGGTTTCCATTGGCTGGTGAATGAAGATATGTAAAAGCAAACAAAAGATAGCCTGGGTGCAGAAAGTCTGCCAGCCGCTTTACAAGTGTGCGCAGCTTTGTGACAGATGCTTTGCATTGTCTTTCTGTTTGTGTAACCTGTGCGTCTTGCTGAGTTGTTGCTTGATCCCCTGAGTGTTGTTACATGGCTAATGTGCTGTGACGACACAATTAGTTTTGACAAAAAGAGGGTAAAACAGACGTCAGGACCTTCATGCCCTGTTCCCCCGCTCCATGTAACGGGAGACGCTCACCTCTCTTTAATACAATGCCAGGTTTCGCATCAGTGTAAGCAAGTTTGGTGTCGGCTGGAGCTGAAAAACCTCTGCATTTATATAGCGCCATCACAAATGCAGGCCATTTCAAAGTGCTCGTTGGAGTTTGGTCACCACTGGAGGGTAGGAACTGCAGTGGGTGATTTGTACACAGTAAGATCCCACAAACAAAAGTGAACTAACTGGAGATGAACGACCTGGATGAGGAGGTGGAGGGGTGGGTTAGTAAGTTTGTGAATGACACGAAGGTTGGGTGTGTTGTGGATAGTTTGGAGGGCTGTCAGAGGTTACAGAGGGACATAGATAGGATGCAGATTTGGGCTGAGAAGTGGCAGATGCAGTTCAATCCAGATAAGTGTGAAGTGGTTCATTTTGGTAGGTCAAATATATTGGCGAAATATAGTATTAATGGTAGGACTCTTGGCAGTGTGGAGGATCAGAGGGATCTTGGGGTCCGAGTCCATAGGACGCTCAAAGCGGCTGCGCAGGTTGACTCTGTGGTTAAGAAGGCATATGGTGTATTGTCCTTCATCAACCGGGGAATTGAATTTAGGAGCCGTGAGGTATTGTTGCAGCTATATAGGTCCCTGGTCAGACCCCACTTGGAGTATTGTGCTCAGTTCTGGTCGCCTCACTACAGGAAAGATGTGGAAGCCATAGAGAGGGTGCAGAGGAGATTTACAAGGATGCTGCCTGGAATGCGGAGCATGCCTTATGAAAGCAGGTTGAGGGAACTCGGCCTTTTCTCCTTGGAGAGACGGAGGATGATGGGGGACCTGATAGAGGTGTATAAGATGATGAGAGGTATTGATAGGGTAGATAGTCAAAGGCTTTTCCCCAGGGCTGAATTGGTGGCCACAAGAGGACATAGGTTTAATGTGCTGGGGAGTAGATATAGAGGAGATGTCAGGGGTAAGATTTTTACTCAGAGAGTGGTGAGTGCGTGGAATGGGCTGCCGGCAACGGTGGTGGAGGCGGATACGACAGGGTCTTTCAAGAGACTGTTAGATAGGTATATGGAGCTGAGTAAAATAGAGGGCTATGGGTAAGCCTAGTAATTTCTAGGGTAGGGACATGTTCGGCACAACTTTGTGGGCCGAAGGGCCTGAATTGTGCTGTAATTGTTCTATGTTCTATGTTCTATAACCTGTAGTATTAACTGACAGGTAAACATTGGTCAGGCCACCATAGAAGAAGTATAAGTGAGAGAGCATTTTGGGAATAGTGGTCATATCTCAGTAAATTTCAACATGGCTATAGAAAGGCATAAGGGTAGTCTGGAACTTGTGCCTCAATTGGAGGAATAGCGATTTTCAATATCGTTAGACAAGACCTGGCAAATGTAGACTGGGAGAAGCTACTTACAGGTGAGTCTGCATTCAGGCTGTGGGAATCTTTTAAAAGTAAAATAGTGAAGTTCATGGCCAATGTTTTCCTGCACGGTTTAGAGTAAGATTGGCAAGTCCAGGGAACACTGGATGTTGAGGGTTATTGACGGTTTGATAAGGGGAAAAAAGGAACATCGGGAAGTTAAAGTGTACTGAAAATGAGGAGAAGAGAGAGTGTAGGAGGAGTGCTTAAAAATCTGTCACGGCAAAGAGGACCGTGAAATAATACTGGCTGATCAGAGGAAGGAAAATCCCAGGGATTTTATTTTAATACATTGTCAGCAAAAGAGTAACCAGGGAAAGAATGGGCCCATTAGGGACCAAGGGGGCAATCTGTGTGCGAAGCCCCTTGTGGATGTGGATGAGGTCTTAAATGAATACTTCTTATCTGTATTCATCAAGGAGAAAGATATTGTACATAGAACAGTACACCATGGTTTACAGGCCCTTCAGCCCACCATGGCTTCGTGGGTTTTACTTTGGAAGACGTCGGGACTTTGGAGCAGATAAGTTTTTTTTATTTTTAATAGGGTTTTTATTATAAGGGTTAGATTTTATAAAGTTTTTTTTTAAGTTGTTTTATAAGTTTTTAGTCGGGAATAGTGGGGGCTGGACTGCGCAGGCGCGTGACGTCGGCAGGTAAGGCGCGGGCAGTTTAAAAAGCAAACCGCCATATCCAGCGGGCAGCGGAGTGAGAGGGAGCAGAGTGCTCGGGCTTTGGCTTAAGGGGCTTCGGCATAAAGGGGCAAGGCAGGTGAGTAGCTGGTAGGTAGGTAAAGGTTAAGTTTACCTGTTATCTGTTATAAATTTTTAAGTAGAAAAACTAGGGGGAAGAAAGAATTAGTTCAGATGGAGGACATTGTGGTGTGCTGCAGCTGCTTGATGTAGGAGATCGTGGACCTTGTTGTGGTCCACGATGGCCACATCTTCAGTAAGTGCTTGAGGCTGGAGGAACTTCGGCTCACAATCGATGACTGCGCAGCATCAGGGAGGGGGAGAGTTTTTTTGATGCTGTACATAAGGAGACGGTTACCCCCCTTAGAGCAGGTACTACTGGGGTCCAGGAAGTAGATAGAAGGGTGACTGTCAGGGGAGGGAAAAGGGAAAAGAAAACGAACAGGCAGATAGAGCAGAGGACCCCGGAGGCTGCTCCCCTCAGTAACAGGTTTTCCGCTTTGGAGGCTGTTGAGGGAGATGATCTGCCGGGGCCTAGCAGCAGTAGCCAGGTCTCTGGCACTGGGACGGGTCCTGCTGCTCAGAAGGGAAGGGAGGAGAAGAGGAAGGCAGTAGTGATAGGGGACTCGATAGTCAGGGAAACAGATAGGAGGTTCTGTGGCAGTGAGCATGAATCCTGGATGGTATGTTGCCTCCCAGGTGCCAGGGTCCGGGATGTCACTGATCAGGTCCACAGGATTCTAGAGCGGGAGGGAGAACAGCCAGAAGTCGTGGTTCATGTTGGTACCAACGACATAGGTAGGAAGATGGATGAAGTCCTGAAAAGTGAGTTTAGTGAGCTAGGCAGAAGGCTGAAGAACAGGACCTCAAGGGTAGCGATCTCGGGATTGCTGCCAGTGCCACATGATAGTGAAGGTAGGAGTAGGAGGAGATGGCAAATAAATGCGTGGCTGAGAAGTTGGTGCAGGAGGGAGGGTTTTAGATTTTTGGATCATTGGGATCTGTTCTGGGGAAGGTGGGACCTGTACAGAGAGGACAGGTTACACGCAAACCTGAGGGGAGCCAATATCCTTGCAGCCAGGTTTGCTAGGGTGGTTCAGGAAGGTTCAAACCAGATTGTGAGGGGGATGGGAACCAGAGGGGTAGGTCAGAGGAAGAAGGGGATGGGGAAAAGGCAGATCTGACAGGTAGGGAGGCTTTGAGGAAGGAGAAGCAGAGTACAGGCTAAAGTGCATTTACTTAAATGCAAGAAGCATCAGGAATAAGGGAGATGAACTGAGAGCTTCGATAAGTACATGGGACTACGATATTGTGGCTATTATACAGAGACATGGCTGACATCGGGGCAGGAATGGATATTGAATATTCCTGGTTTTCAGTGTTTTAAAAGGGATAGGGAGGGGGGGAGAAGAGGAGGATGGGTGGCGATAATGGTCAGGGAAAGGTGGATAATGTAGGAAGGGTGGATAATGTAGAAGGATCCTCTCTAGAGTCAATATGGGTGGAAGTTAGGAACAAGAAAGGGGCAGTTACCCTCCTGGGAGTATTCTACAGGTCCCCTGGTAGCAGTAGGGATACTGAGGAGCAGATTGGGAGGCAGTTTTTGGAAAGATGCGAAAATAACAGGGTTATTATAATGGGAGACTTCAACTATCCAAATATTGATTGGCACCTGCGTAGTGCCAAGGGTTTAGATGGGGTGCAGTTTGTTAGGTGTGTCCAGGACGGATTCCTGACACAGTATGTTGACAGGCCGACTAGAGGGAATGCCATATTAAATCTAGTTTTAGATAATGAACTGGGTCAGGTGACAGATCTATCGGTGGGTGAGCATTTGGGGGACAGTGACCATTGCTCCATAACCTTTAGAATGGTCATGGACAGGGATAGGAGCAAAGAGGACGGGAAGATATTTAATTGGGGAAAGGCGAATTATGAGGCTATAAGGCGAGAACTTGAGAGTGTAAATTGGGATGACATTTTTGAAGGGAAATGTACTATGGAGATGTGGTCGATGTTCAGGGATCTTTTGCAGGATATTAGGGATAAATTTATCCCGGTGAGGCAGAGAAGGAATGGCAGGGTGAAGGAACCGTGGGTGACAAGAGAGGTGGAACAACTAGTTAGGAAGAAGGCAGCATACATAAGGTGTAAGCAGCAAGGATCAGACAGGGCTTGTGAGGAATATAGAGTAGCAAGGAAGGAACTTAAGAAAGAGCTGAGGAAAATGAAAAGGAGACATGAAAAGGCTTTGGCGAGTAGGGTTACGGAGAATCCCAAGGCTTTTTTCTCATACATGAGGAGCAGAAGGATGGCTAGGGTAAAGGTAGGTCTGATTAAAGACAAAGGTGGGAGGATGTGCCTGGAAGCTGTGGAAGTGGGTGAGGTTCTCAATGAATACTTCTCTTCAGTATTCACCATGGAGAGGGGTCTTGATGATGCTGAGGACAGTGTTGGTAAGGGTAATGTTCTAGAGTATGTACATATCAAGAGAGAGGATGTGTTGGAGCTGTTAGAAAATATTAGGACAGATAAGTCCCCGGGGCCTGACGGAATATTCCCCAGGCTGCTTTGTGAGGTGAGGGAGGAGATTGCTGAACCGTTGGTTAGGATCTTTGAGTCCTCGTTGTCCATGGGAATGGTACTGGAGGATTGGAGGGTGGCGAATGTTGTCCCCTTATTCAAAAAATGTAGTAGGGATAGTCCAGGGAATTACAGACCAGTGAGCCTTACGTCTGTGGTGGGCAAGCTGTTAGAAAGGATTCTAAGAGATAGGATCTATGAGCATTTAGAGAATCATGGACTGATTAGGAACAGCCAGCATGGCTTTGTGAAGGGAAGATCTTGCCTCACAAGCCTGATAGGGTTCTTTGAGGAGGTGACCAGGAAGATTGATGAGGGTAGTGCAGTGGATGTGGTCTACAGGGATTTTAGTAAGGTGTTTGACAAGGTTCCACATGGTAGGCTTCTTCAGAAGGTCAAAGGCCAAGGGATCCAGGGAGGCTTGGCTGTGTGGATTCAGAATTGGCTTGCCTGTAGAAAGCAGAGAGTTGTGGTGGAGGGACTGCATTCAAATTGGAGGGCTGTGACTAGTGGTGTCCCACAGGGATCGGTTCTGGGACCTCTACTTTTTGTGATATTTATTAATGACTTAGATGAGTGGTTGGAAGGCTGGGTTAGCAAGTTTGCAGATGATACAAAGATCGGTGGTGTTGTGGATAGTGTGGAGGGCTGTCGAAGCTTGCAGAGGGATATTGATAGGATGCAGAGCTGGGCTGACAAGTGGCAGATGGAGTTCAATCCAGAGAAGTGTGAGCTGGTACCCTTTGGAAGGACAAACTCCAAGGCGGAGTACAAGGTAAATGGCAGGATTCTGGGCAGTGTGGAGGAGCAGAGGGATCTGGGGCTTCATATCCACAGATCACTGAAAGTCACCTCACAGGTGGATAGGGTAGTTAAGAAAGCTTATGGGATGTTAGCTTTCATAAGTCAGGGGATCGAGTTTAAGAGCCGCAAAGTGATGATGGTTAGGCCAAACTTAGAATACTGTGTCCAGTTCTGTCGCCTCATTATAGGAAGGATGTGGAGGTGTTGGAGAGGGTGCAGAGGAGATTTACCAGGATGCTGCCTGGATTAGAGAATATGGATTATGAGGAGAGACTAAAGGAGCTAGGGCTGTTCTCATTGGAGAGAAGGAGGATGAGGGGAGACATAATAGAGGTACATAAGATATTGAGAGGAATAGATAGAGTGGACAGCCAGCGCCTCTTTCCCAGGGCACCAATGCTCAATACAAGAGGACATGGCTTTAAGGTAATGGGTGGGAAGTTCAAGGGGGATGTCAGAGGGAGGTTTTTCACCCAGAGAGTGGTTGGTGCATGGAATGTGCTGCCTGGGGTGGTGGTGGAGGCTGATACGTTGGACAAGTTCAAGAGATTGTTAGATAAGCATATGGAGGAATTTAAGTTAGAGGAATATGTGGGAGTAAGGGGTTAGATAGTCTTAGGTGGGGTTTGAAGGGCGGCACAACATGGTGGGCCGAAGGGCCTGTATTGTGCTGTATTGTTCTGTGGTTCTATGGTTCTATGTCTATACTGATGATGATGTCAATCTAATTCATTCCATCTGCCCGCACGTGTTTGATATTTGTCCCTTCCCTGCTTGTTTAAGTGGCCGTCTAAATGCCCCTGAAATGTTGCGGTGGTATTTGCTTCCACACCACCCCCCGCAACCCCAGACAGCACGTTTTAGGCACCCACCACTCTGTGTAAAAAACTTGTCTCGCAAATCTCCTTTAAACTTTCCTCCTGTCACCTTAAACCTATATTCTTTGATATTTGACATTTCCACCCTGGGAGAAAGGCTCTGTCCGTCTACTCTATCTATGCCTCTCGTAATTTTAAATACTATTGTAGTTGGAGATTGCAGATGGGGACAGTGAAAGCCTGGAGCAAGTTAAGATTAAAAGGGAGAAGGTATTAGATATCTTAGAGGCCTTAATAGTGAATAAGTCCTCAGGGCCTGATAGGATATATCCTGGACTGCTATGGGAGGCAAGGGAGGAGATCGCTGGGGCCCCGATGGAGATATTTATATCTCCACTGGCCGAAGGTGAGGTGCCAGATAACTGAAGGGCAGCAAATGTGGCCCCTTTATGTGTGTGATACCAAATGTGGCCCTTTTATTGAAGAAGGCCAGCAAGGATAAGCCAGGTAATTATAGGCCAATTATTCCAACAACAGTGGCGCAGAACTTATTAAGAAAAGTTCTGAGGGACAGGATTAATTTACACTTGGAAAGGCAGGGATTGATCAGGGATAGTCAGTGCGGATTTGTTGGTGGGAGGTCCTACCTGATTAATTTCACAATGTTTTTGAGGATGTAGCTGAGGGCAGTGCACTTGATGTGGTTCACACAGACTTTGATAAGGTCCCATATGGAAGGATGGTCTAGTAGGTTAGTGCCTATGGGATCCAAGGCAAGTTGGCAAATTGGATCCAAGATTATCTTGATAATAGGAGACAGAGGGTAATGGTGGAGGGTTACTTTTGTGGTTGGAAGCCTGTGACCACAGGGATGGACCACAGGGATTGGATGCTGTGACCCTTGCTCTTTGTTACATACATGTGACTTAGGCGTGAATTGAGGACCTATAATTCATAAGTCTACAATGACACAAAAACCGGTGGTGTTGTGGATAGTGAGGGCATAGTCATCAGCTACAGGATGACATTGATCAGCTGGTAAATTGGATGGAGCAACGGCAGATGGAATTTAATCCCGATAAATGTGAGGCGATGCATTTTGGGAGGCCTCATAACGGTAGGGCATCCATCATGAGTGGTGGGGCCCTTGAGGAACAGAGGGATCCTGGTGTACAAGTCCAAGGATCCCTGAAGATGGCAGCACTGGATGACAGGGTGGTGAGGAAGGCATGCAGGATGCTTAGCTGCATTAGCTGGAGCAGGGAGACCTTAGTACAACTTTACAAAACATTGGTTAGACCACAGCCGGGGTACTGTGTACAGTTCTGGTCACCACACGACAGGAAGGATGTGATTGCACTGGAGAGGGTGTAGAGGAGATTCCCCAGGATGTCGCCTGGGGTGGAACATTTCAATTATGGGGAGAACCTGGATAAGTTGGATTTGTTTTGACAGAGGTACAGATAGGGTGAACGGTAAGAAACTTTTCTCATGGCAGAGGTGTCTAGGACCAGAGGGAATAGGTAAGAGGTTTAGAGGAGATGTGAGGAATCTTTGTCAGCCAGAGGGTGGTTGAAGTCAGGAATGCTCTGCCTGAGAAGGTGGTGGAGGCAGAGACTGTCGCAACATTTAAGAGGCATCTGAATGCAGCACATGTGAATCGCCAAGTCGTAGAAGGCTGTGAACCAAGCGTTGGTGAATGGGATCAGGATAGAAGGGTATGATGGCCAGCATGGACAGGGTGGGCCAAAGGGCCTGTTTCTGTGCTGTGTGATTCTATGACAAACACACGGACACAGACACACAGACACACAGACACACTACAGACACACATACACTTGTGCACACACTTGTGCACACGCACACACACAGACACACACATGTACACACACATGCATGCGCACACGCATGCACACACATGCAGGCACAGAAACAGACACAGGAACGCACACATGCACAGACACAGAGAGAGACACACACATGAACACACACAGACACACGTGTGCACACATACACACACGGAACCAACACACACACACACACACACACACACACACACACACACACACACACACACACACACACACACACACACACACACACACACACACTGACTGGACTAGATCCAGGGTTGGATCTGGAATTAATGCAAAGTAGTTTCCCCAGTCCCAGTTTTCTGATGGGAAGCCTAACTGCCGGTGACACAGATACACCAGATACACTTTGCAATCTTGCAAGAAGTTGGTGATAAGATTAGTTTCTGGACTGGTTCGTTGATGCATTGTTGCAAGTTAATTTATTTGATCAGTTGGGAGATTGCTGTAAGTTCACCATTTGGTTATTGAGGGACAAGTGGATTTTTGAATAAGAGGGTTGCAGTGTGAAGCTGCTGGGCATTTCAGTCCTTATCTGTTTCCTGTTCTGTTTTTCCTCCTTTTGCATAGCAGCTGATTTGCATCTTTGTACTTTTGTGAGAGATTGGAGCCCCTCTGAAACTAATTCCAAAAGTGTTTTCTTCCTTTGGCCATTATCAGTGTTGATGGTCTCCACCGAAAATATTGCTTCTGCTTTCGTTCAAAGCTCCCCAGGGCCGGTGCCAGAAAGACAACCAGGAAACAGGATGACCTGCTGCAGAGGTTTCCTATGACCGATGGCCACGGGTTGTTAATCAGCCAGAAGTAGTGAGAGCACAGGAGTGTGGGAAGATCGGTCTTCTGAAGCAGGGTGTGCGCAGTTAGCCGGGGACTGCCAGCCTGAAGGCCCTTTCCAAATAAAGATCATTGAGACATCATCTACTTTTGCAGCTTCCAGAGTGTCTGTGTGACTCAGTCAACATATCTAAGGAACTGCCACTAAGCTCAGCGCAGAAGGATTCCACATAAACCAAGACCGCAGGAGTTGTTAGAGTCACAGAGCAATACAGCACGGATACAGGCCCTTCAGCCCAACCAGTCCATGCCGACCACGGTGCCCACCATTTTTCTGCGTTGGGCCCATGTCCCTCCAAGCCCCGCCCCACCATTTACCTATCCAAGTGCTTCTTAAATGCTACTGTTGTACCTTTCACAACCACTTCCTCCGGCAGCTCGTTCCATACACTCACCATCCTCTGCGTGAAAAAGTTGCCCCTCAGGTCCCTTTTAAATCTTTCCCGTCTCACCCTAAACCTACACCCCCTAGTTTTGGACTCCCCTACCCTGAGGAAAAGACTGTTATCTATGCCTCCCGTAATTTCTATAAGGTCACCCCTCATTCTCCTAGCTTGGCTGACCTCTCCCTATAACTCAGGCCTTCTAGTCCTGTGAGAGACTGAATTAGATCATCTGATACATCAGGAGCTGTAGGAATCAGTGTTATTCATCAAGGGTAATGGGTATCAGGGGATTCTGGGAATCATGATCTCTGGATGTCAAGGTTACAAGAATCAGTGGTTGTGGGATTGGGAATCAAGGGTCACAGGAATACCAACTACAGGAATGTTCGGTGAACTGTGTGCATCTATTACCGAGGTGTAAGGCATCATTGCTGGGTCTTCATTGTCTCTGGCTACACATCTGGAATTGGAATTGGTTTATTATTGTCACATGTACTGAGGTACAGTGAAAAGCTTTTGTGTGCACCCAGAGAGATAATTCCATACATGAGTATACTGAAGGGCCTGTTTAGTGCTGCATGACTCAATGATGAATTGGAATTGGTTTATTATTGTCACTTGTACCATGGTTTAGTGAAAAACTTATCTTGAATACTGTTTATGCAGATCAATTCATTACACAGTGCATTGAAGTAGTACAAGGTAAAACAATACAGAATGCGGAGTAAAGTGTTACAGTTACAGAGAAAGTGCAGTGCAGGCAGACAATAAGGTGCAAGGTCATAACAAGGTAGATTGTGAGGTCAAGAGTCCATTTTATCGTACTAGGGAACCGTTCAATAGTCTTATAACAGCGGGATGGAAGCTGTCCTTGAGCCTGGTGGAACGTGCTTTCAGGCTTTTGTATCTTCTGCCTGATGGGAGGGGGGAGAAGAGAGAATGTCCGGGGTGGGTGGGGTCTCCAGCTGTGGTTAGGGAACCCTTTCCTGAGGCAGGCTGGGAAGCGTTTCAGTGGAGAACAAGTGATACAGGATTGGAGTCAAAGGTGTCCAGTTGGAGGGACGCGAGGGAACCGGTTGCCCATTGAAGGTGGACCTCAGAGGCTGCACGCTGGCCCAGTAGATTGGCCAAATGTGGAAAGTGTGCACAGCACCCTCTACCTGGGACAGTGAGACAGGACAGCCGGGTGGGCCCATCCATTGACCCATCTGCTTCCTGTCAGATATCCTGTCCGGGGAGGTTCCGTGCCCAGCAGGGAGAGGGGTCGCAGTCACTATATGTGAGGTCCGAGCTAGAGATTGGATGAGTACACTGGAGCCTTGTTGACAACCTTGGGAGTGGGGGGGAGGGGAGGCGGGAGGGGGAGCCACTACATAAAATGGTCGCTCAGTCAGTGGTGCACACCGAGAGAAGGATTGGGCCTGAGGAGACAGCTTCCTTGTGTCACTGGAGAGCAAATGTCAGATCCTTCCAGATCCTCAGGCCTTGCCTGCCGAGCTGAGGAAGTCTCCACCAGGGTTCCCTGGTCTGTAATGAGTCAAATTAGTTCATCTCTGCTGATAAATAGCAAGTTTCTGGGCAATCCCTCTACCTTCTCTGTCAGGGAGCAGTCCAAGCTGAGTTCCCACTCTCGCCTCGTGTTATCAGAGGGCAGTACAACAGTGTAGCAGGTAGAGCCACCTCACAGCTCCAGCGACCCGGGTTTGATCCCGACCTCAGGCGCTGTCTGGGTGGAGTTACAGGCACCTTCTCCCTATGACCGCATGGGTTTCCCATGCTCCGGTTTCCTCCCACATCCTAAAGTCATGCTGGACTGTAGCCTCACTGGTTCCTGTAACTGAGCTCAGGTGGGGAGAGCTGAGGGGCACATGAGAAGGAAGAGTATACAGGGAAGTACGTGGGGGAAGGGGACAGCCCCGGTAGTGGCATAGACTCGCTGGACTGTGGTTAGAGCATGAGAAGAGTAGACCAGGCACCTGTTTGTGTTGCCAGTTCAACGTCACAGCTGGTTGGCCCGAGACTCTCCACAAACTGATTTCACTTGATACCACATAAAGTTCCCCAGGAGGATGGAGTTACAGCATGCTTAACCAGGGTGTCCTCAGCCCCATCCTGTGCTGGAGGCAAGGACCAAGATGAGCAGAGCTCCCTGTTTGTGTAGGGTACAACTGGTCTGCTGTGTCACTGATGAGGTGCAGAGGGGGAAGCCCATATCAGTACTCACTACGGGGCCTTCACTGCATGTGATACAGCCACAGCTGTAGGAATGGAATTCCTACATGTATGAACGATACTGTGTGGTCAACAGCCTTGAACCGGGATAACCTGAGGCCCACTTCATCATTGCAGCTGAATTCAACCAGGCCAACTTCAAGAGTGTGTTACCAGAATACTACCAGCACATCTCCTGTCCCACCAGGGTCCCAAACACCCTTGACCGTTGCTATACAACCATCAAAGATGCCCTCCGAGCCACTCCTCGCCCTCACTTTGGGAAATTGGACCACCGGGCTGTTCTCCTTCTCCCTGTGTACAAATAGAAGCAGAGGATCCGGTACGGAGAGTCGTGCAGTGCTGGTCTGAGGAAACAGATGAGCTTCTGTGTGACTGCTTTGAGTCAGTGGACTGGTCCATGTTCAAAGACTCAGCTGCCAGCCTTGATGAGTACGTCACCACCATCACGGACTTTATCAGCAAGTGTGTTGAGGACTGTGTACCAAAGAGGACAATCCGGGTGTTCCCAAACCGGAAACCATGGATGAACCGGGAGATCCACTCCCAACTGAAGTCTAGTACTGCAGCATTCCAATCTGGTGACCCTGACCTTTACAAGAAATCGAGAAACGACATCCGTAAAGCTATCAGAGATGCAACAGACAATATGGAGGTTGTTTAGGGAGTAATTGCATGGGGTTCTGGATAGGTTTGTCCCATTGAGGCAGGGTAAGGATAGTAGAGTGAAGGAACTGTGGTTGACAAGAGACGTAGAACATCTTGTCAGAGGAAGAAAGAAGCTTACCTGAGGTTTAGAAAGCATGGATCAGACAGGGCTCTGGAGAGTTACAAGGTAGCCAGGAAAGAGCTTAAGAATGGACTTAGGAGAGCTAGAAGGTGGCATGAGAAGTCCTTGGCAAGTAAGATTAAGGAAAATCCCAAGGTATTCTACACGTATGTGAAGAATAGGAGGATGACTAGAGTGAGGGTAGGACCGATCAGGGATAAAAGAGGAAGAGGTAGGGGAGGTCCTTAATGAATACTTTGCTTCAGTATTCACCAGTGAGAGAGACCTTGACATTTGTGAGGATGGCGTACGACAGGCTGATACGCTGGGGCATGTCGACATGAGGAAAGAGGATGTGCTGGAACTTTTGAAAAACATCAGGATAGATAAGTCACCGGGGCCGGACGGGATATATCCAAGGTTATTACGGGAAGTGAGGGAAGAGATTGCTGCGCCTTTGGCGATGATCTTTGCGTCCTCACTGACCACAGGAGTAGTGCCAGATGATTGGAGGTTTGCAAATGTTGTTCCTTTGTTTAAGAAAGGGAGTAGGGATAACCCTGGGAATTACAGACCAGTGAGTCTTACTTCAGCAGTGGGCAAATTACTGGAGAAGATTCTTAGAGACAGAATTTATGGGCATTTGGAGAGCAAAGGCTGATTAGAGACAGTCAACATGGCTTTGTGAGGGGCAGGTCGTGCCTCACGAGCCTGATTGAATTTTTTGAGGATGTGACAAAGCACATTGATGAAGGGAGAGCAGTGGGTGTGGTGTACATGGATTTTAGTAAGGCGTTTGATAAGTTTCCTCGTGGAAGGCTCATTCAGAAAGTCAGGAGGCATGGGATCCAGGGAAACCTGGCTGTATGAATTTGAAGGCAGAATATAGGTTAATGGCAGGACTCTTAGCAGTGTGGAGGAACAGAAGGACCTTGGGGTCCTCATCCATAGATCCCTCAAGGTTGCCGCACAGGTTGATAGGGTTGTTAAGAAGGCGTATGGTGTGTTGGCCTTCATTAGTCAAGGTATTGAGTTCAAGAGCCACGAGGTAGTATGGTGTAACTCTGGTTAGACCACACTTGGAGTATTGTGTTCAGTTCTGGTCACCTCATTATAGGAAGAAAGTGGAAGCTTTAGAGAGGGCACAGAGGATGCTGCCTGGATTGGAGAGCATGTCTGATGAGGATAGGTTGAGTGAGCTCAGGCTTTTCTCTTTGGAGAGAAGGAGGATGAGAGGTGTCTTGATAGAGGTGTACAAGATGATAAGAGACATAGATCGAGTGCACAGTCAGAGACTTTTTCCCAGGGCAAAAATGGATAACACGAGGGGGCATAATTTTAAGGTAATTGGAGGAAGATATAAAGGGGATGTCAGAGGTAAGTTTTTTACACAGAGAGTGGTGGGTGCGTGGAACACACCGTCAGCAGAGGTTGTGGGGTAGATACATTAGGGACATTTAAGAGACTCTTAGATAGACGCATGAATGATAGAGAAATGGGGGGCTATGTGGGAGGGAAGGGTTAGATAGATCTAAGAGCAGGATAAAATGTCTATGTTCCATGTTCTCTACTTCCGCAGGAGGCTAAAGAAATTTGGATGTCCCCTTTGATACTCACTTTTATTGATGCACCATAGAAAGCATCCTATCTGGATGCATCACGGCTTGATACGGCAGCTGCTCTGCCCAGGACCACAAGAACTGCAGAGAGTTGTGTTCACAGCACAGCACATCACGGAAACCAGCCTCCTCTTCATGGACTATGTCTATACCTCTCACAGCCTCAGTAAAGCAGCCAGCATAATCAAAGACCCTACCCAACAGGGACATTCTCTCTTCTCCCCCCTCCCATCGGGCAGAAGATACAAAAGCCCGAAAGCACGTAACACCAGGCTCAAGGACAACTTCTCTCCCGCTGTTATAAGACTATTGAACGGTTCCCTGGTATGATAAGGTGGACTCCTGATCCCACAATCTACCTCGTTATGACCTTGCACCTTATTGTCTGCCTGCACTGCACTTTCTCTGTAGCTGTGACACTTTACTCTGCATTCTGTATTGTTTTACCCTGTACTACCTCAATGCAGTGTTGTAATGAATTGATCTGTACGATCGGTTTGCAAGACAAGTTTTTCACTGGACCTCGGTACAAGTGACAATAATAAACCAATTCGATCCGGACTGCACCAGGATCCACCTGCCCGGTTACCAGAGAGACAGGCTGATCTGTAAACCCCCACCAGAATATTCATCTGCTGTCACATCGTCAAAGCCTGACATCTCAACCCAGAAAACCAGTGAACGTGCCGAAACGCCTTCAGAACAGCTCAACCCCCGAAACTTTTCAACTCGAGGACACAAACGTCATCACTTGGTGCCTGTCTCACCCCCTCACAGGTCAGTGATTGGATCCCAAACCGTTGTTCCAGAGGCAAAGGCGGCAGCCAATCCGTGTACAGAGAGGCCTTACAATGACCAATGAGGGGAAAGCCCGCAACATGTTTCAGGAGGTAATCCCGGACACAGGAAGACTCCACATGCACCCATCTACCCAGGCAGATGGGGGTCACAGCATCACCCGACATTGCAGTGTTCCTCCAGCTTGCACTGAAGGCTCAGACGATCATGGGTGCTCATGTCCACAAATAGATGAGAAAGCACGCTCTCCCTGTGACTGAGTGGGTTTCCCCCCCGGGTGCTCCAGTTTCCTCCTACATCACAAAGGTGTAGAGATTGGTTGGTTAATTGGCTCCATACACTGAACATGGTGTGTAGGTGAGAGGTGAAACCTGGGGGGGAGATGATGGATTGCAAGGAGAATCGTATGGGATTGGTGTAGATTAGTGTAAATTGATGGTCACCACGGACGGTGCGGTGAAGGGTCTGTTTCCGTGCTACCTCATTCTTTGACAGCCAAGGTCGTGGCTTTATAGCGAATGCTTCTCAAGTGGGCGGTTTGGACTTTCACTAATGCGGTCCTCTGTACTCTGAAGGCAACTGCAGCCTCGGAAGACTTTGTGTGACATAACCGGGGATCGTTGGACGAGGACCACCCAGTCGGCTCTCGTGCCCTGTGCCTGTGATCATGGTCCACACCAGCTTCCTCCACGCCTCGTCATCTCAGTCCTGAACAGAAACCTTCTAAAAACTTGGAGTGGTGGAGGTCTACAGCACATTGCCGCCATCCCAGCACTTCAGCTTAATTCTGTTTGCTGGCCCTTGGTCAATAGCCCAAGAGGTTTCAGCCTCAAGTGCTCATCCAGCTACCTCACAGACGTCACAGACAGAAAGAGAGTTAGAGTGTGGGAACTGACCCTTTGTCCCACTGAGCCCACACTGTCCATCAACCACCCATTTATACTGATCCTACATTCCCATCAACTACCCCCTGATGCTACCATTCACTTACATACTAGGAACCATTGACAGTCACCATTTAACCTGCCAAACCGCCTCAAGAAGGCAGCATCCATCAGTAAGGACCCTCACCATCTGGGACATGTCCTCTTCTCATTACTATCATTGGGGAGGAGGTACAGGAGCCTGAAGACCCACACTCAACGATTCAGGAACAGCTTCTTCCCCTCTGCCATTAGATTTCTGAACGGTCCACGAACCCATGAACACTACCTCCTTATTCTTTTTTTTGCACTATTTATTTATTTGTGTAATTTCTAGTAACTTTATGTCTTTGCACTGTACAGCTGCAAAACAACAGATTTCACGTCATCTAAGGCAGTGATAATAAACCTGATTCTGACTCTGTTATGGGATGTGGGAGGAATCAGGAGCTCCCAGAGTAAATCCACGCAGTCACAGAGAGCGCGTGCAAACTGCACCCAGGCAGCACCCGAGGTCAGGTTTGAACCGTGTCTCTGGCGCTGTGAGGCAGCAGTTTTACTAACAGTGTGATGCGGTGAGGGTTTCTGCCTTCAGCCAGTGGACTCCAGGCCCTCAACACGTGTTGAGGGAGATTAATTTTCCTCAACTATTCTCTATGTTCTGACCAGCTTAAATCTCTGCCACCTTCTGCCTTCCTCCAACACTCAGCTCATTGTCCCTGCGGCTGGGGAGCACAGGAGCACCAACTCTGGGCTGAAGGATGACAGGGAGTGAGTGGAGAGCTCCCCTTTCACACTCCTGCCCCAAACTCCTCAAAACCAACAGAGGGTTGGTGTGCAGGGGAAAGCAGGAACCAATCCAGACCCACCAGGGTCCCACTCACCAGCAAGGGGAAGGGACATTAAATGTGTTTAATAAGTTCATTTAATGACTGTATTTTTGAGTTAATATTTATTGTTGGGGGGGGATGGGTTGCTTTGGTTTCATAGAACATAGAACACGACAGCACAGTACTGGCCCTTCGGCCCACGATGTTGTGCCGACCTATATAAACCTACTCCACGATCAATCCAACCCTTCCCTCCTGCACAGCCCATGACCCTCCATTTTTCTTACATCCATGTGCCTATCTAAGAGTCTTTTAAATGTCCCTATTGTATCAGCCTCTACCACCACCCCCAGCAGTGCGTTCCAGGCACCCACCACTCTCTGTGTTTCCTGAAACCAGATTCAATAATACTTTTCAAAATGGGATTAGATGAGACACTTGGGAAAGATGCAGTTGTAGGGGGAGGCATGCCTTGTGCTGAGATATAGCACAGGTCCAATACGCTGAATGGCCGCCTTCTCTGTCACAAGTTCACGTCTTACCGTTGAGGCAGTGGTTTTATCTGTTTTATCACAGACCACAGGTGCATTGTACTTACTCCTACTGGCCAGATGCCAGTGAGTGCAGATGTGGATCCACACCACACCCAGGGAAGCCTCAGCAGCCAACTTAAACCGTCTTAACGGGCAGCAGATCGGTACTGAGGCTGCTCGGCTGGTGCATCAACTGCCATCTTAGACCGAGCCATTCCCACCTCCATCCAACTTCAGCAGGCAGCACATGTCCACGAGCCCAAACCTGCTGTGGTGGCAGATCTGACCCAATTCTGCTGGGGTTGTTCTGCACTGACTCTTAGCTTGGCGGGGGGTGGGGGTGTAGGGGTTTGGGGATAAGGAGGCAGGTTCTTCCCAGTTATCGATAGGGAGCACTCTTCCCACAGTCCCAGTTTCTGCTTCACCTTCCCAATCCGCTCCCATCAATTCTTGTTACCTGGCTCGGCCCCTCCGAACCAGATCCCCAGCACCTTCAGAAAGTCAGGCCTGATGGTGAAGGGGACGTTGGATCGGTCGGGCCACTTGCCGAAGAGCATGGCCTCGCTCTTCGCGCAGTTGACTCTGGCCCCTGATGCCGACTCAAACTGGTTGCAGATGCTGATCAATCTGCCGACTGACCTCAGGTCCGAGCAGAAGACGGCGACGTCGTCCATGTACAGGGAGGTTTTTACCTGGGTGCCCTCACTGCCTGGCAACGTCACCCCTCTGATGCTCTCGCCCTTCCTGATGGATTCGGCAAAGGGTTCTACACAGCACACAAACAAGACAGGGGAGAGAGGGCAGCCCTGCCTGACTCCAGACTTGATGGGGAAGCTGTCTGTTTCCCACCCATTGATTTGGACTGCGCTACGGATGTCTGTGTAGAGCAGTTGGATCGAATTCCTGATTCCCTCCCCATTTTGGAGAGCACATCCAACATGTACGTGTGTGATATCCTGTCGAAGGTCTTCTCCTGGTCCAAGCTGACCAGGCGGGTGTCCACCCCTCTGTCCTGCACATAGGTGGTGGTATCCCTGAGCAGCACAAGGCTGTCAAAGCAGGTACAGCACAGGTTTGGTCCGGGTGGATCACCTGTCCCAGAGCAGACTTGACCCTGTTGGCGATGGCCTCGGACAGGATCTTATTATCCACATTCAGCAGTGAGATGGGTCTCCAACTTCTGATATCCTCCCTCTCTCCCTTCTGCTTGTAGATGAGGGTAACGGTGCCCTTCCTCATGGATTCTGACATGCTGCCAGCCAGAAGCATAGCGTTGTACACTTCCACAGACTTTGCAGACCAGCATAGAAGGATCTACAGATCCTTGATATGTTCGTCTGCGATGCAGTTGAAGTCACTGGCCAGAACGACCGGCCGGGACACCACCAGCAGCGGTGGGAGCTGCTGGAGGACGGCCAGCCGCTCGCTCCGCACGGGCGAGGCGTACGCGTTAATTAACTGGAGTGGAGTGTTCCGGCACATCGTATCTGCCACGAGGAGCTGCCCCCCCCACCACCTCTTTGATCTTATAAAAGACTCGCAGTGTTAATGTGCTGAGTGACTTGTTCGCCTTATTAGGGTGTGATTTGTTAGTTGTGGGTTCTGCCTCTGGTTCCCCTGTAACTACCGGTTAATTTAACAAGAATAAAGTTCAGTGCACTCCTGGATGTATTAGTCAAATTCTTGTGAAGAGCTATTTTTGTTACATAAAACTGCTGAAAATTTTAAATGAATTCTAGTAATTCTGTTGTGTTCCTGCCTGTCATCAGAAGGTCAGAATTTAAATAAAGAGCAAATGAAAAGATTAAAGCTGACACTCCCAGCCTGTCCAGTCTCTCATAACTCAAGCCAACCGGTCCCAGATACATTGTTTGTTAATCTTTTCTGTATCCTCTCCAGCTCAATCACATCCTTCCTATAATGTGGCGATCTGAATTGCACACAGTACTCCAAGTGTGGCCTCACAAATGTCCCCTACGTCTGTAACAAGACGCCCCGACTTTTGTACTGTGTGTCTCAACTGCTGAAGGCAAGCATGCCGAACGCCTCCTCCACTACCCTGTCTAACTGTGTCTCCACTTTCGGGGAACGATGTACTTGTATCCCATGGTCTGTCTGTTCTACAACACTCCCCATGGCCCGGCAAATCACAACCCTGGTTTAACTTCCCAAAATGCATCACTTACACTGTCTGAGTTAGATCCCACCTGCCGATCCTTTGCCCACTTTCCACTTGATCTATATCCTGTTGTAACCTGAGACAATCTTCTTTCACTGTTGCCTATAGCACCAATATTGGTGTCATCTGCAAACTTACAAATCATTCCACCTACACTCTCATCCAGATCATTAATGTATACGGCAAACAATAGGGGACCCAGCGCCGATCCCTGCGGCACACCACTGGTCATAGGCCACCAATCTGAAAAACAATCCTCCACTTGTAGCACCAGGCCAATTTCGTATCCAGTCGGCTACCTCACGCTGAAGCCCATGTGATCTAACCTTCAGATCAGTCCACCATGCGGGAAAAGGCCTTGTGAGTCCACACAGACAACATCTACCATCTCATCCTTCTGAATCTTCTTCGACACTTCTTCAAAAAACTCAAATTCATGAGATATGATTTCCCACACAAAGCCAAGCTGATTATCCCTAATCACTTCTTGCCTTTCCAGATGCAGATAGATCCTATCTCACAGAATCCCTGTCAATAACTTTCCCACCACTGATGTTAGGCTCACCAGCCTGTAGTTCCCTGGCTTGTCCTTGCAGCACTTCTTAAATAAAGGCACAGCATTAACCACCCTCCAGTCTTCTGTAATATCTGTAAATTTAGTTAGTAAACCTCTTATCAAAGACCATCTGAATATCTATTGGTTTCCCCTTATCTATTCAGCCAGCAACAGCTTATCAAACATGAGTTCCCTTTGATAGTTCTGTGTTTATTCTGTCACACTGATAACAGATTAAAATGGTAACGTCTTGAAGGGGAGCAGGAGGTGGTCTCCTCAGTGTCCTGGCCAATAGTTATAGGTTAACAAGGCTCACTAGCAACTAATAGACATATTGGGTTGGATTGTCCTGGAGCAGGCCCACACCTCGCCTTGGCCACACAGCTCACAATGCCCCGTAGACATTCTGCAAGGTGGAGAGAGAGGTGAACGGCAACTGGGCCACAGGCAGCGAACCTGTGCTCCCACACCTACACCCCAGACATTAAGAAAGAAAGGGAAGTTAGGATACAAGAGTAAACTAACAAGGAGCTTGGAAAATGGAGTGTGGCAACTATAGAACCATAGAACAATACAGCACAATACAGGCCCTTCGGCCCACCATGTTGTGCCGAACTTCAAACCACACCTAAGACTATCTAACCCCTTCCTCCCACATATCCCTCTATTTTAAATTCCTCCATATGCTTATCCAACAATCTCTTGAACTTGCCCAACATATCAGCCTCCACCACCACCCCAGGCAGTGCGTTCCATGCACCAACCACTCTCTGGGTGAAAAACCTCCCTCTGACATCTCCCTTGAACTTCCTTAAAGCCATGCCCTCTTGTAAGGAGCATTGGTGCCCTGGGAAAGAGGCGCTGGCTGTCCACTCTATCTATTCCTCTCAATATCTTGTACACCTCTATCATGTCTCCCCTCATCCTCCTTCTCTCCAATGAGAACAGCCCTAGCACCTTTAGTCTCTCCTCATAATCCATACTCTCCAAACCAGGCAGCATCCTGGTAAATCTGCTCTGCACTCTCTCCAATGCCTCCACATCCTTCCTATAATGAGGCGACCAGAACTGGACACAGTACTCTTAAGTGTGGCCTAACCAGAGTTTTGTAAAGCTGCATCATTACTTCGCGGCTGTTAAACTCGATCCTATGACTTATGAAAGCTAACATCCCATAAGCTTTCTTAACTACCCTATCTACCTGCGAGGCAACTTTCAGTGATCTGTGGATATGAAGCCCCAGATCCCTCTGCTCCTCTACACTGCCCAGAATCCTGCCATTTACCCTGTACTCCGCCTTGGAGTTTGTCCTTCCAAAGTGTACCACCTCACACTTCTCTGGATTGAACTCCATCTGCCACTTGTCAGCCCAACTCTGCATCCTATCAATATCCCTCTGTAAGCTTCGACAGCCCTCCACACTATCCACAACACCACCGATCTTTGTGTTATCTGCAAACTTGCGAACCCACCCTTCCAACCCCTCATCTGTCATTAATAAATATCACAAAAAGTAGAGGTCCCAGAACCGATCCCTGTGGGACACCACTAGTCACAGCCCCTCCAATCCGAATGCACTCCCTCCACCACAACCCTCTGCTTTCTACAGGCAAGCCAATTCTGAATCCACACAGCCAAACCCCCCGGATCCCATGCCCTCTGACCTTCTGAAGAAGCCTACCATGTGGAACCTTGTCAAACGCCTTACTAAAATCCACGTAGACCACATCTACTGCACTACCCTCATCAATCTTCCTGGTCACTTCCTCAAAGAACCCTATCAGGCTAGTGAGGCAAGATCTTCCCTTCACAAAGCCATGCTGGCTGTCCCTAATCAGTCCATGATTCTCTAAATGCTCATAGATCCTATCTCTTAGAATCCTTTCCAACAGCTTACCCACCACAGACGTAAGGCTCACTGGTCTGTAATTCCCTGGACTATCCCTACTACCTTTTTTGAATAAGGGGACAACATTTACCACCTTCCAATCCTCCGGTACCATCCCCGTGGACAAGGAGGACTCAAAGATCCTAACCAATGGTTCAGCAATCTCCTCCCTCGCCTCGTGAAGCAGCCTGGGGAGTATTCCATCAGGCCCCTGGGACTTATCTGTCCTAATATTTTCTAACAGCTCCAACACATCCTCTCTCTTGATATCTACATACTCTAGAACATTACCCTCACCAACACTGTCCTAAGCGTCATCACCACCCCTCTCCTTGGTGAATACTGAAGAGAAGTATTCATTGGGAACCTCACCCACTTTCACAGCTTCCAGGAGCATCTTCCCACCTTTGTCTTTAATCGGACCAACCTTTACCCTAGCCATCCTTCTGCTTTGCACGTACGAGAAAAAAGCCTTGGGATTCCCCTTAACCCTACTCGCCAAAGCCTTTTCATGTCCCTTTCTTGCTCTGCTCAGCCCCTTCTTAAGTTCCTTCCTTGCTACCCTATATTCCCCATGAGCCCTGTCCGATCCTTGCTGCTTACACCTTGTGTATGCTGCCTTCTTCTTCCTAACTAGTTGTTCCACCTCTCTCGTCACCCACGGTTCCTTCACCCTGCCATTCCTTCTCTGCCTCACCGGGACAAATTTATCCCTAACATCCTTCAAGAGATCCCTGAACATCGACCACATCTCCATAGTACATTTCCCTTCAAAAATGTCATCCCAATTTACACTCTCAAGTTCTCACCTTATAGCCTCATAATTCGCCTTTCCACAATTAAATATCTTCCTGTCCTTAAATATCCCTGTCCATGACAATGCTAAAGGTTAGGGAGCGGTGGCCACTGTCCCCCAAATGCTCACCCACCGAGATATCTGTCACCTGACCCACTTCATTACCTAAAACTAGATCTAATATGGCATTCCCTCTAGTCGGCTTGTCAACATACTGTGACAGGAATCTGTCCTGGACACACTTAACAAACTCCACCCCATCTAGACCTTTGGCACTAAGCAGGTGCCAATCAATATTCGGGAAGTTGAAGTCTCCCACGATAACAACCCTGTTATTTTTGCATCTTTCCAAAATCTGCCTCCCAATCTGCTCCTCAGTATCCCTGCTGCTACCGGGGGTCTATACTCTCCCAGTAGAGTAACTGCTCCTTTCTTGTTCCTAACTTCCACCCAGACTGGAAGGGAAAAGGTTTGGGAGGGTGAACATGGCTCCCTCACGGAAATGGGAGATTTATAATCGGGAATAAGGAAGAGGCAAGCAGATACATTGTGCCCCTGTGTTATGGCTGTTCCGGTTACGGAAATTTGCCCTTATTCACAAATCACAACCAAAAAATTTGACATATGGAATAAGAATGTGCTCTTCTGGAATTTATGTGAGAAAAAAATAACTAAATAAGTAGAAAATGGGACAGAAGCAACGAACGTTGTCAACTTTTGTCAAGGGTTCGTGCTGCGAAAAATTGCAATGCCGATGGTTTTCCAGGAAAGCAAATCCTCCGTAATGTGGAGTTCACTGGACTTTCTTCACAGAATAAAACACAAAGACTTGCCAGAAGTACCAGAGGTCTGCTTACCAAGAGTGAGGAACCGAAGGACAAAAGAACAGAGAAGCTGCTGAGCTTGAAGCTATAAATCTTAAAGACCCAATGATCTACATCCCAGAGTTTTGAAAGTGGAGCATCGTCTTCCAAAGTTCTATGGATCTTGGGAGGGTTCCTTCAGACTGAAGGTAGCAAGTATGACTCCACTGTTGAAAGTAAGGTGAGAGAAAACAGGATGTTCTGACATGTTCGCCTCATGTCAGTTGGTGGCGAAAATACTGGAATCTGTGAGAAAGGAATGTAATAACACTTGGGAAGGAATGTTAGGATTGAGCAGAGTCAGCATGGATTTGTGGAGGGGAAATCATGTTTGATTAATCTCACTGGCGTGTGACTAGTATATGAGGAAAACCAGTGGATGTCTATCTCGATTTTCAGAAGGATCTCAGTGAGATCCCATACAGGAGGTTGGTCAGCAGAGTTAGAACAGGTGCCAATCGGGGTAATGTACTGGCAAAGAGGAAGGATTGGTTCGCAGACGGAAAGCAAACAGGTTGGCAGGCGGTGATGAGTGGGTGACTACAGGGATCGATGCTGGGGACCCAGCCATTCACAAAGTGTAACAGTGATTGGACGGAGTGAATCAAATGTCATATCTCTAAGTTTCCCATATGATACAAGGTGGGACTGTGAGCATGGAGGAGAGTGTGAGGAAGCTTCAAAGAGATAAGGACAAGCTGAGTCAGCAGGTGGACTGCAATTGAAAAATTGTGAGCCCATCCTCTGCCATGCACAAAACAGAAAGCAGAGTATAAGTATGGATAAGTATGGGGGACTATGATACCGTGGCTATTACTGAGACGTGGCTGACATCAGGAGAGGAGTGGATATTGAATATTCCTGGTTTTCGATGTTTTAAGAGGGATAGGGAAGGGGGGAGAAGAGGGGGAGGGGTGGCGATACTGGTCAGGGACACTGTTACGGCTGTGGAAAACATGGATGTTGTAGAAGGATCATCTCTAGAGTCCGTATGGGTGGAGTTAAGGAACAAGAAAGGAGCAGTTACTCTACTAGGAGTATTCTATAGGCCCCCCGGTAGCAGTAGAGATATAGAGGAGCAGATTGGCAGGCAGTGTTTGGAGAGAAGCAGAAATAACAGGGTTATTATAATGGGAGACTTCAACTTCCCAAATATAGACTGGAACCTGCTTAGTGCCAAAGGTTTAGATGGGACAGAATTTGTTAAATGTGTCCAGGAGGGATTCCTGACGCAGTATGTTGACAGGCCGACTAGAGGGAATGCCATGTTAGATCTAGTTTTAGGAAATGAACCGGGACAGGTGAAGGATCTATTGGTGGGTGAGCATTTGGGGGACAGTGACCATTGCTCCATAACCTTTAAAATTGTCATGGACAGGGACAGGTGCAGAGAGGACTAAAGGTTTTTCAATTGGGGAAGGACTAACTACGAGGCTATAAGGAGAGAACTTGGGAGTGTAAATTGGGATGTCCTTTTTGAAGGAAAATGTACCATGAGGATGTGGTCGATATTCAGGGATCTTATGCAGGATGTTAGAGATAAATATGTCCCGGTGAGGCAGAGAAGGAATGGCAGGGTGAAGGAACCGTGGGTGACGAGAGAGGTGGAACGACTTGTTAGGGAGAAGAAGGTAACATACGTGAGGTATAAGCAGCAAGGTTCAGACAGGGCCCGTGAGGAATATAGGGTAGCGAGGAAGGAACTTAAGAAAGGGCTGAGGAGAGCTAGAAGGGGACATGAAAAGGCTTTGGCTAGTAGGGTTAAGGAAAATCCCAAGGCCTTTTTCAAGTACGTGAAGGGTAGGAGGATGGCTAGGGTGAAGGTAGGTCCGATTAAGGACAAAGGTGGGAGAATTTGCCTGGAGGCGGTGAAAGTGGGAGAAGTTCTCAATGAGTACTTCTCTTCGGTATTCACCAGGGAGAGGGGTCTTGATGATGCGGAAGGGAGTGCTGGTAGGGGTAATGTTCTCGAGGTTGTTGATATCAAGAGAGAGGATGTGTTGAAGTTGTTAAATAATATTAAGACAGATAAATCTCCGGGGCCTGACGGGATTTTCCCCAGGCTGCTTCGAGAGGCTAGGGAGGAGATTGCTGAACCGCTGGTAAGGATCTGAGTCCTCGTTGTCTACGGGGGTGGTGCCGGAGGATTGGAGGGTGGCGAATGTGGTCCCCTTGTTCAAAAAAGGTAATACGGATAGGCCAGGGAATTATAGACCGGTGAGTCTCACATCTGTGGTGGGTAAGCTGTTAGAAAGGATTCTAAGGGATAGGATTTATGAACACCTTGAGAATCATGGACTGATTAGGGACAGCCAGCATGGCTTTGTGAAGGGAAGATCTTGCCTCACAAGCCTGATAGAGTTCTTTGAGGAGGTGACCAGGAAGATTGATGAGGGCAGTGCGGTGGATGTGGTTTACACGGATTTTAGTAAGGTGTTTGATAAGGTTCCTCATGGTAGGCTTCTTCAGAAGGTCAGAGGCCAAGGGATCCAAGGAAGCTTGGCTGTGTGGATTAGGAATTGGCTTGCCTGTAGAAAGCAGAGGGTTGTGGTGGAAGGAGTGCCCTCGGATTGGAAGGCAGTGACTAGTGGTGTCCCGCAGGGATCGTTTCTGGGACCTCTACTTTTTGTGATATTTATAGATGACTTAGATGAGGGGGTGGAGGGCTGGGTTAGTAAGTTTGCAGACGACACTAAGATAGGCGGTGTTGTGGATAGTGTGGAGGGCTGTCGGAGCTTACAGAGGGATATTGATAGGATGCAGAGCTGGGCTGACAAGTGGCAGATGGAGTTCAATCCGGAGAAGTGTGAGGTGGTACACTTTGGAAGGACAAACTCCAGGGCAGAGTACAGGGTAAACGGCAAGGTACTTGGCAGTGTGGAGGAGCAGAGGGATCTGGGGGTTCATATTCACAGTTCGTTGAAAGTTGCCTCACAGGTGGAAAGAGCAGTTAAGAAGGCCAATGGGATGTTGGCTTTCATAAGTCGCGGGATTGAGTTTAAGAGCCGCGAGGTTATGATGCAGCTTTACAAAACTCTGGTTAGGCCACACTTAGAGTACTGTGTTCAGTTCTGGTCGCCGCATTATAGGAAGGATGTGGAGGCATTGGAGAGGGTGCAGAGGAGATTTACCAGGATGCTGCCTGGATTGGAGAGTATTGAATATGAGGAGAGGCTTAAGGTGCTAGGGCTTTATTCACTGGAAAGGAGGAGGATGAGAGGAGACATGATAGAGGTATATAAAATGTTGAGAGGAATAGATAGAGTAGACAGTCAGCACCTCCTTCCCAGGGCACCAATGCTTAAGATGAGAGGTCATGGCTTTAAGGTTATGGGTGGGAGGTTCAGAGGAGATGTCAGAGGGAGGTTTTTCACCCAAAGAGTGGTTGGTGCATGGAATGCACTGCCTGGGGTGGTGGTGGAGGCAGATACATTGAACAGGTTCAAGAGCTTGTTGGATAGGCATATGGAGGAACGTGAGATAGAGGGATATGCGGGAGGAAGGGGTTAGGTAGTGTGAGGGTGGTCTGATGGACGGCACGACACGGTGGGCCGAAGGGCCTGTTTTGTGCTGTATGGTTCTATGTTATTTTTGAAAACAGTCTGGGAAATGTTGGTGTTCAAAGTGACCAGGAGGTCTCTGTACACAAGTGACCAAAAGCCAATATGCAGGTGCAGTAAGCAATTAGGGAGGTAAATGGCGTTTTGCACCTTATTTCAAGAGGGTTTGAGCACAGATGTTTTATTGCATTAGATAGGGCCACACCTGAAGTATTGTGTGTCATTTTGGTCTCTTTACCTAATAACGGGTGTGCTTGCCTTAGAGCAGGTGCATTGAAGTTCACCATAATGCTTCCTACAACATTTGGCCTGCCATATAAAGAAGGATTAAATATACCAGGCTTGAATTATCTAAAGTTTAGAAGTATGAGAGGCGATCTCCCTGAAATTTACAAAGTTCTCACAGTGCTCAGTAGGGTGAATTGCAAGGAGATGTTCCCTTTTGTTCTGGAGTCTAGAACTCAGTCACATTCTCAGAATAAGAGATAGGCAGTTTAGGACTGAGATGAGGAGAAATTGGAATTGGAATTGGTTTATTATTATCACACGTACTGAGGTACAGTGAAAAACTTTGTTCTGCATGCCATCCATACAGATACATCAGTACATCGAGGTAGTACAAGGTAAACAATAACAAAATGCAGAATAAAGTGTCACAGCTACAGAAAAGGTGCAGTGCAGGCAGACAGACAATAAGGTGCAAGGTCGTAATGAGGTAGATTGTGAGGTCAAGAGTCCATCTTATCCTACTAGCGAACCGTCCAATAACCTTATAACAGCGGGATAGAAGCTGTCCTTGAGCCTGGTGGTATGTGTTTTCAGGCCTTTATACCTTCTGCCCGATGAAAATTAATTTGGGATTGAAATGAATATTTGGAACTCTCTAGCCTGGCGGATGGTGGAGGCTCAGTCACTGATTTCATTCAGGAGAGATTTCCGGGTATTGGGGCAATGAAATGAGATGGGAACAGGTAAAGAAGACCAGGCCAGCGGACCGGCAGCAGGCTCGAAGGGCCGGATGGCCCGTTCCTGTGTTTTGTTGGACTCTCCCGATGGATGTGGGCAGCTTATGTCGGAGGGCAGGAGGGAAAACCAGGTGACTACAGGCCAGTGAGTCTTACATCAGTGGTGGGGAAACTATTGGAAAAACTTCTAAGAGACACGATTTATCTTCACTTGGATAGACAGGGATTGATTCAGGATAGTCAACACAATATTGTTCATAGAAAATAAGAAGTGGTTAGCAGGTGGTACGCCAAAAGTGGGAGTAAACAGATAGTTCTCAGGTTGACAGCATTAAGTAAGTGAACTGAATATATTAGAATTAATTAACATGTGACAAATAGACCAGTTACCTTCACTTTCTTTTTTAATGAAAGTCGGCATCTCACTTTAAATGACAGATTCTGGCAGATGTGCCAGCTGTGGCTGTTTAAAGCTAAGGGGCCAGGTAGGAAGTTTATGTAACCTCTCAGCTCAATACACTACGGAGCAGGGTTCCGGGTGGACCCAGAGTTCAAGTGCGCCTGCACACACACACTGCAGTTTCTGTATAGAACCATCACCCTGCTGTCAACAAGATCCAGCCCAATGAAAACAACTTATGTAAAGCTACTGGCTTTATCCTTCTGATGAGTAAAGAGGATGCAACAAGACTTTGTTTACTGCATTTTCTGAATAAAACAATGAGTCATAGGCCTTGGCCCACTATAGGCACGGGTCCTTCCCCTTGTAAGCAATATGCCATCATCCATGAGCAAGCTTCAATGTTCTGCTTCCACTTTTAACACAGCAAAAATCCTTCCCCATTTCCCCAGAGAACCACCCAGGCTTAAGTCATTTCAAGACGTGGAGCAAACACAAATGACTCACAGTAGGAAATGTCCAATTAACATAACTCAGCGAAGCAGGGACACAGGAAAAGAGACACAGGAAAAGTTTTCACCTCAGTTTCCAGCCTCTTCTTGGAGACACTGAACTGCTGGTTCCTTTCACACTATGGTTCCTATTCTATGAGCTGAGTGCACTGCGATCTTTACATGATCACTGTGTTGTATTTATTACCATGTATGCTGTTTATTCTGTGAGCTTCATGCAAACAAGGAAATTTATTGCACCCTGGTGTCTAAACAACTAATGCAACTAAATCATTGTCGCAGGGAAAAATAGGAAAAGGTATTGATATATGAGCCCAGGGCTGGGAGGGACTTGAACACAAGAATAAGAATTTTCAATTTCAGGATGATGCAGTGGTACAGTTGGTGGGGCTGTGGTCTCACAGCTCCAGTGACACAGGTTTGAAACTGCTTGTTGTGGAGCCTGCACATTCTCCCTGTGACTGCGTGGGTTTCCTTCAGGAGCTCATCCCACAGATATGCAGATTGGTAGGTTAACTGGCCGCTGTAAATTGCCCCAAGTGTGGGTGGCTAATAGAATTGATGGGATTGCAGGAATAGGTTACAGGGAAAATAATGGGGGGTATGGGATTTCTGTGTGAGCCAGCATAGACTCGATGAACCGAACGGCCTCCTTCGCTGTAATATGGAAAGTTTAAGAACATGGAAATGTAACTAGAGATACAGAAAATAAGAGCAGGTGGGCCATCCAGCCCTTCGATTCTGCACTGGCTTTCAATGGGGCCTGATCTTTTACCTCCACACCCACTCCCCTTGCTGCCTTTTGAGTCTCAAAATCAGTTTACCACTGCCTTAAATATTCACTGACTCTCTATCACAGCACCTCTGTGATAGAGAGTTCCACAGGTTCACCACCCTCTGAGTGAATGAACTTCTCTTCACCCTGTCTAACTCTGCATCCTGAAACTGTGACCCCTGGCTCTACGGGGCTGGTCAGAGGACACAACCTCCTCACATCCGGTCTCCTGAGATCTACGGAGGGAAATAAACAGTTGATGTTTTGGGTCAAGACCCTTCATCAGGACTTGACCCGAAATGTCGACTCTTTATTTCCCTCCACAGATGCTGCCTGACCTGCTGAGTTCCTCCAGCATTTTGTGTGCGTTGCTCCAGATTCCAGCATCTACAGAATCTCTTGTGTCTCGAGATCTATAAGCTCTATGAGATTGCCTCTTGTTCTTCTGAACTCTGGTGGCTGCAAACCTGGTCGGTACTTCCTCAGACCACAGGCCCACTGATCCAGGAATGGGACGGTGAATGGGCCTCCCTTGATTGCATTTGTCTAGTTCTTGCAATTTTAGTTTAGGACTAGAAATGTTTGGTTTCAAGCAATACCGATGTTGGAAACAACCACCAGGGCTTCTCTGGAAAATAATTTATTTTACTTCACTGCTAAGCCTCTGCGCAAAGCAATTTGTTTAGAATTTGCATTTTCAGGATAGGCCATATTTGACTTTCAAAAGCCTCGTCTGGATAACTGACCAATCTCCTTTGGCTTTGGGATCTGCTGGCGAGACAGTGGCACGGACATCTGGAAGAACAAGATATCTGCGAGAGTGTGGTAAATGGCAAAATGGTATTCCTGATTACAGGAAAGGAGATGACGTTCTTGTCAAGGGAACAATTAAGGTAATAATAGAGACGGTATGAAATTGTTATTATTACTTATTTCTATCCAGTTTGGCTTTGTAGAAGTGAATCTTAAGTGAAATTTCTGTAACAGCAGAAAATATTCCGTCACTTGTAAAAGCTGACAGGCTGGAACCAAAATAAAACTCTCAAAATGCAAGTGAAATGCACAATGGATCATGAAATACGATTGGTAATTCAACCTGTGCATGTTGGAGAAGGAATTCCCTGGACTCTGTGTGGTGATGTGTCTACTCACAGGATCTGCTGCCACACAGCAGGGATGAGTCCATCCGTCCCACGGCCGCCATTTCTGCTGTGACATTCGAGCACAAAAAGCCACATGAGCTCCAACTATGAAAGGAGCCTGGACAGGAGGGTGCCGGTCAGCTCGACCACGGGCTACAGGGTCTCCCTTAACCGAGCCCACTCTGGCTGGAGAGCCTCCAGCAACGGCCAGGTGACTCCACGGTGAAGCTAAAGCTTGCTTCTTCCTTCGGTGGGTTAGGGAGGTGGTAGTGCAGTTGTTTCCCCGGGGTGGCCATGCTGACCATTGTGACGCTTGATTGTGCTTCAGAGATGCGGAGAGTCTGCTCCCATCTCCAGCTCTCGAGTTTCAAGTAGAGATGCTGAGCCATGGCTCAGGGCAGAACTGGGCTGAATGGGTGACTCCTGATCCCCTGAGTGAGAGAGAGATTGTGTGTGTGTCCGTGTGTGTGTGTGTCCGTGTGTGTCCGTGTGTGTGTGTCTGAGTGTGTGTGCGTGTCCCTGTCCATCCGTGTGTGTGTGTGTGTATGTGTGTGTGTGTGTGTGTGTGTGTGTGTGTGTGTGTGTGAAAGAGAGAGAAGGGGGAGGGAATGATTGAGAAAGAGAATGAGAGAGAGAGTGAGTGAGAGGGGGAGAGAGAGTGGGGAGAGAAAGAGAACGAGAGAGGTGGGGAGAGAGGGTGGAGAAAGAGAGAGAAAAAGAAAGAGAGATAGTGGTGGGGGGAGACAGAGGGGAGAGGAAGCACAGATTATCATCATCGGGAATGGATGTCTCTTGAAATCACGTGCGGTTCCATGCCAAGGATGTGTGATGTTTATACGTGCGCACATGTAAGATAACCATTCTCCCACAGCCCTGGAACAAACTGGTGTGGATCCACTGTGCAGTGCCGCCTCAGCATGTGTTTCCAGCCAGTATACGGCTCCTGGCCAACAAGGCGATGGTAGACTGGAAGCCAAGGTAGGTCAGCGAGTGTCGGTGTGGGGATCGGGCTGGGGTGCACGAGGATACTGAATCCATCATACACCTGGCCACTGGTATTTTGCTTTTGAGCAGTGAGCTGGTGTGATTAGGGTGCAAAGTCTGACGCCATTCAAGTCAACCTGCCTAGAGATCCGGTCACCACATCACAGGAACGATGAGATTGCTCTGGAGACAGTGCAGAGCATATTGCCTGGACTGGGAATACTTAGCTCTGAGGAAACGGCAGAAAAGGAGTTACTTTCTCTGGAACAGAGGAGATTGAAGGGAGACTTAACGGAGGTCTGTAAAATTCCGAGGAGCTGGATGGACCTGCTTCCCTGAGCAGGGGTCCAGGGGAAAATTGTTCTAACTGTGTTCTTTCTTGTAAAAATTGTGTTTATGTTTAATTTATGTTTTTCTTGTGAATACTAGTTATATGACACTGTGTGTCTGTGGTGCTGCTCTAAGTAAGTTTTTCATTTCATCTGTGCACACATGTACTTGTGCATATGGCAATAAACTCAACTTTGCATCTGTATAGCGTCTTTCATAGCCTGTTAACAACCCAAAATGCTTTACAACCAATGAGGTCATTCTTAAATATAGTCACTGCAGTAAAATTGGAAGCAGAGTGGCCCAGTATGCACACAGCGAGCTCTCTCTGACAACAGTGTGTCAGTGACGTGGGTTGAGAGAGTAACAGTTAGGTTACTAATTGATATCTTCCATCCAGCTGAGGCAATAGGCAGGGCCTTTTGTAAACTTCTTACCTGAAAAGCAATATTTCTGACAAAGAACGCTCCTTCAGTAAGAGGCTGAAGCACAGCCTAGGCATTGTGTTTCTCTGAACTGATGTTGGAATTCACAATCTTTCGACTTAAGACAAGAATGCCCTCCGTGTCTTGACATAAAACATGGCACTGTGTTCACAGAATAATGTGTTTGAAAATTACTTCATCCTGTGTAACAAACATTAGTGGCCATTTCTGAGTTGCTTCATGTCACTCTAAGTTCTACCAGGCAATTTCAAAGTAATCTTATGTTGTTCTGAGAACGTGACTATATTTATACATACTCCTGCAATATTCATTAGTGCACTATATATTCTGTATAGAAAATACACATTGCATCTAACCATGTAGTCTGAAAACGAACAATGTAAGCACAGATCTGAGTGCTAAAGTGTAATTAAGAAACAGAGCTCTGGGAGGAACATAATACGGTGTCAGCAGTTTAGTGAGTAAACCTCCATATCAAATTAATGAAGTCAATGGTGAATTTGATTCTTAAGTAAAGAGAAAATAATACAATCCTAACCTGTGATTGCACATCCTGAGTGTGAGGAAGTGGCTGTGGTAACTGCACAGTTCTGGTCCAGGATGATCAGAGTGGAGGTGTTCAGAAAATGTAAGCAGAAATGTAAGCTGGTATTCATGAGTTCTTTGAAAAGCATCAGTTATGAAGAGAGCTCAGGATGGGAGACGAAGGTCTGGTTCTTTTCAACAACTGGGGAGTACGTGAATCAGAGGATAAGAGTTCTGACAAGATCTTTGAAAAATTCAGCACAAACCTGGAGCCGAAGAATCTTCGGATCCACAGATACAGGTTCCAGTCCTGTGGGAACCAGGTGAATTGTTGACGAGTTCCTGACAATACTCATTTGTGTTCCTGACAACACACATTCAACGACACGGGGAACAGGTCAGTGAACCAGCTCACCTGGGACTCAGCAAAACCATTGTGCAGAAAGCTTGGACAGGGAAGAAGCAAAGAGACCAAGATGATGGCTACTCAAAGAATCAGCTCCCAGGCAGGAGAGGAGGTAAGGTTGACACAGTTACTGACAAGAATGAAAGACAGCTATCAGGAGCTGCGAACATGTCCATGAAATGTGTTTTAATAAACAAGGAGGTGGTGTGTAAGGGTGGGTACAATGACAATGTTTAAAAGCCATTTGGACAGGTACATGGACAGAAGAGGCCTAGAGGGATATCGGCTAAATGCAGGCAAATAGGACCAGCTCAGAAAGCTACCTCAGTGGGCATGGATGAGTTGGGCCAAAGGGGCTGTTTCTGTTCCGTATAATGCTATGACTCTATGAGATGAGCATGTCAAACCACAACAGAAAGAGAAACCCTGGTGGTGCAGCAGATAATTTATTGGACTAGTAATCCAGAGGCCTGGGTTAACAACCGAGACCACCAAGTTCAAGTCATCTATAGAACATAGAAAAACTACAGCACAATTCAGGCCCTTCGGCCCACAAAGCTGTGCCGAACATGTCCCTACCCTAGAAATTACTAGGCTAATCTATGTCAGTTAATAACCTGGAATTTGGAAAATCAAGAACAACCAGCCTTGGTCACCAGAAAGAGGACTGGATTGTCATAAAACTCAGTTGGTTCATTTATGTTCTTCAGGGAGGAACTCTGCTGTCAACCATGTGGTTGACTTTTAAATGCTCTCTGAAATGGCCCAGCAAGCCACTGATGTGTACGGTCACTGCCATGGTCAAACTCACTATGGCAGTTCAAGACTGCAGCTCATCACCAATTTCTCAAAGGCAAAACAAATGAAACTGTTGATTTACAGTCAGATCTTTCTGTTAAAGTTCTGTGGGGATAACCAAAGTGCAGAATGGCAAACCTGCTCACACAAGCCTCCATAGAAAGAGCTCTGAGCATTTGTACATCTGTGAAGTTCCAAAGGAAGGAAATTTGAATTAGGAAGTGATTACTTCGAACTAATAGAGTCATAGAGCACAGAAACCAGCCTTCCAGCTGACTAAATCCATGCCCACCATTACACTAATCTGACACTAATCCTGTTTTATTCTTGGAGACATGAGAGACTGCAGATGCTGGAATATAAAATGTATAAGATGATGAGAGGCATTGATCGGGTGGATAGTCAGAGGCTTTTCCCCAGGGCTGAAATGGTTGCCACAAGAGGACATAGGTTTAAGGTGCTGGGAAGTGGGTACAGAGGAGATGTCAGGGGTAAGTATTTAACTCAGAGAGTGATGAGTGCGCGGAATGGGCTGCCGGCAACGGTGGTGGAGGCGGATACGATAGGGTCTTTTAAGAGACTTTTGGATAGGTACATGGAGCTGAGAAAAATAGAGGGCTATGGGTAAGCCTAGTAATTTCTAGGGTAGAGACATGTTTGGCACAGCTTTGTGGGCCTAAGGGCCTGAATTGTGCCCTATGTTCTATGTTCTATAAAGCAAAGGAAAACTGCAAGAGGAACTCAGCAGTTCAGGCAGCATCTGTGGAGGCAGAGTGCTGGTCGATGTTTCGGGTTGGGACTCTACATCGGGACTAAGAGTGTGGAGGGGACATAACCCAGCATAGAGAGGCGAGGAGGAAGGGTGTGGCAGGAGCTGGCAGACGATAAGTCTCAGCGAAAATCCGCTAGATTCGAGCATCTGCAGTCTCTTGCATCTCCGTTTTCCTACTCCACAACGAAGTCACTTCAAGGCATGCTGACTTTGACCTCTCTTTGACGGGGGTTGTGTGAGACTCTCTCTCCCTGCTCCCCCTCTGTGGTCTTCAACCACATTCTTACTAAGACCAATGGGCTATTGCTGGGCTGAACATTCAGGTTCAGAACATCCAATCAATTGCACTCTCCTGGATGGTGTGATCCCTGCTCCCTATTACCCTTGAAGCTGATATGAAATCACCAGCTGAACTACCACAAGACAGAAAATACAAGACAACTTTGCCAAGCAAAAGATATCCTCCACAAGACGAACAAGAGATAAGATAACTACCACGTGTAACAAGTAAAAGGAAGTCAACAACTGTGCAAAATAGCTATCTGACTAGTTGAAACGGCCAGCAGAGCATGTACATACAAAGTCCTTCAATGAAAATCTGGGACCCAGTTAACATTATACTCCAAGGTATCAACGAATGAAACAGGATGGAATGGAATTCATCTCTGGCCTCTGAACTGTGTCGGGAGCAATGCCAACAAGATCGAGCATAATATCTACAACATTGACCAGTACCAGACGTCAGCTTAGCCACAGAACAATGCCAATATTTGTGTCCATAAAATGGAGAAGCAATGACTTACCATTAAAGAAATATTCTGAATGATTTTTTTAAAAAAAATGTGACAAGTAATAATAAAATATTTTAAAATAGATCATCTACTGAAGTTTATTTAAGTAAACGGATGGAAAAAGCTTTTTTTTTCGAAAACGATGTGTAATATTGCAAGAATGGAGGGTTAGAGATCTATATTGATACAGGTACAAGAATAGTATATTTACTGTCATGCATTGCTCACTCGCGCTCTACAGTCTGTGCAAAATCACACAGTGTATCTGCTTGCAGCACACGCTCTGTAGTCTGAAAATAAACTCAGCTTTGAGTCAAATTAAGAAACAGCCTTCTGGGAATAGCAGGATTTCACCCTGTGTGGTGGAAGGGATACACTCCCGGTGCAAAGGTTTCTTTTCAAGCCAACAAGATCGAGTATAACATCTACAACATTGACCAGTACCAGACGTCCCAATACGTCAACTTATCCACAGAACAATAGTGGGGGACTAAAACCCAGTTGTTCCGGGATCATTGGGCACTTCTAGAAAAAAACAGGTTTCAATAAAACCTAGTATAAGTCATCAGTGAGGCCGCACTTGAGGTACTTGTGTACAGCTTTGATCACCCTATTATTGAAAGGACATGGTTACACTGGAGAGGGCTGCCAGAGGAAGTGGGTGGGGCTTGGAGGGATATGGGCTGAACATGGGAAATTGTGACTAGTTGGGTGGGCACCATGGTCGGCATGGACTGGTTGGGCCGAAGGGCCTGTATCCGTGCTGTATTGCTCTATGCTGGAATGGAACTCCTGGAAATAGCGTCCATACTCATTCCTTTGGGACACCCACCCCCCCGCTCCACCTCACACCTCCCATCCCCTCCGTCTTGCTGCTGACACCAGGAGGCTCTGAATCCTCAACCCTCCAATATCCCATTGTTCCTGAGCTCTTGATGGTGCTGACACCCCCCCAACCCTCTGTCCCATCTCTGACGCATGCACGCTCTGACCCTCAAGGATCCCAATGGAAGCCTCGATCCTCATGTCAGTCGACCCCACCTTCCCAACCCTGACCTCTAACCTGATCATGGCCCTGACCCTCAGCGCCAAACCCTGGTTCTCAATCCTTGCAGAAGATTCATCCGATCATCTTCTGCCTTCTTGCTCCTTGTTCTTGGGTGCTGCAGGTCTGCTTCCCATCTGAATGGCTCGTTGCCTCCTGCTGCCTGCTCATCCCTGAGCCAGAGTGCCTGAGCTGCCCAATTAGTTGCACTCCCCTGCTATGGCTAAGGAAATTCTTTCAAGTATCTCTTTAACTTCCTTTCACAAGTTACCATTGAACCCACTAGGCCCTGACCGTCAGCAATCCACTGCAGACCACAACGACCATTCAATCAGCCTTCCTGAGAGTTAACGCATGGTAAGGATCTGGCCTGGTTGGAGCCCCGCTGTGTCCTCAGATCCTCCACAGATCAGCTGGCGGGAATTTTTACGGATCTCTTTAACCTGTCCCTACTCTAATCTGAGGATCCCACCTGTTTTAAGAAGACCGCTATCATCCTGGTGCTAAAGGAAAATAAGTGACAACAGGCCAGTGGCTCTGACATCCACCATCATGAAGTGCTTCGAGAGGCCGGTCATGGCACCCATCAACTCCAGCCTCCCAGACAACCTCAACCCAGTGCAATTCACCTACCGCTGAAACAGGTCCATGGGGGACATCATCTCCCTGGCCCTACACTCATTCTGAAACATCTGGGTAACAAAGACCCCTACATCAGATTCCTATTTATTGAGGATACCATAATTCCAAAAAACTCTTTTCCAAACTCCTAGACTTAGGATGTGCTAGCTCCCTCTGCAACTGGATCCTTGACTTCCTGACCAACAGACCACGATCAGTGAGGATAGGCAGCAACACCTCCAGCACGATTATTCTCAACACTGGTGCCCCACAAGGCTGCGTCCTCAGCCCCCTACTCTACTCCCTATACACTCATGACCGCATAGACAGATTCTGCTCTAAATCCATCTACAAGTTTGCAGATGACACCACCATAGTGGGCTGTATCTCAAACATCAATGAGATGAAGTACAGGAAGGAGATAGAGAGCCTAGTAGCATGGTGTCAAGACAACAACCTTTCTCTCAACATCAGCAAAGCATTGACTTCAGCAAGCAGGGCACACCCTGTATGTACCAATAGTGCTGAGGTGGAGATGGTTGAGAGTTTCAGTTTCCTAGGTGTAAACATCACCAATAGCTTGTCCAACCCCAAGTCGCCCTGGTCAAGAAAGCACACCAATGTCTCTACTTCCTCAGAAGGCTAAGGCAATTCGGCATGTCCTTGATGACCCTCAGTAATTTTTACAGATGCACCATAGGGAGCATCCTATCCAGATGCAGCACAGCTGGGTATGGCCACTGCTTTACCCAAGACCGCAAGAAATTGCAGAGTTGTGGACACAGCCCAGTCCATCAGGCAAACCACTGATTCTTTCTACACTTCCTGCTGCCTCAGAAAAGCAGCCAACGTAATCAAAGACCCCTCCCACCCCAGACATTCTCTTTTCTCCCCCCCGCCCCCCCAATTAGGCAGAAGATATGTGCACCATCAGGCTCAAGAACAGCTTCTATCCCACTGTTAGAAGACTTGAACAAACTGTTTGTACGATAGAAATGAACTCTTGATCTCTCAATCTCCTTGCCATGGCCCTTGCACCTTATTGTCTACCTGCACTGCACTTTCTCTGTAGCTGTAACACTATATCCTGCATTCTGTTGCTGTTTTTCCTTCTATACTGCCTCAGTGTACTCATTTATGGAATGATCTGTATGAATGGCATGCAGAAGTTTTCACTGTATCTCGGTACCTGTGAGAATAATAAACCAATTAGAAATCATGGCTGATCTGAATTCTGTGCAACCACACACCTTCAGTTCACTACCCCCCAAGGCCAGAACCTACTGATCTTGTTTCAAATGACATATTGAGTTAACATCTGTTGCTATTTACAAGGAGGCTGCTCTACCCTTGTGTGATGAAATCTTTCCTAATTTCTCCATGCCCTGCCACCCCATTGATCTGGACTCCCCAACCAGCTGAAAATGCTTCTCTCTCTCCACCCATCCATTCCTTCCCAAATCCTGTAAACCTCAATCAACTCCCCCTCTATATTACAAGGAATACAAGTCAGGCTTATGTCACTACTCTTCATAATTTAACTCTTGGGGTTCAAATCCCTCACAGCACCCTGGTGTGGTATAACTATGGCTGCACATAGCTGTTTCGAGATTTGCCTTTCAATTCCAGCCTTCCCGTTGTAAGGACCAACGCTCCACTGGACTCTACGACTACTTCCTGAGCCTACCACACTTCAGTGATCTGCTTACATGGATACACAATATCTTTGGATCTCCACTCTTCCTAATTATCATCCACTGATCCTATTTGCTACCTGACATTTAGTCAAACCCACCTATGTTGATTCAGAACAGATGACTTCACATTTATCTCACAATCCAGAGATGTAATTTCATACTCCTGCCCACACTACTTACTATGCCAGCATTTCACTGTCTGTTCCGACATACATGTGACTACTAAAGAAATCTTATCTCATTACATCTTATATCTTTGGCTTTCCATTGAGTTATTCAAGAGGCTGCTGGTTGTGGTTATATAGTTAAGGCTCCAGTACATATCCTGGTGAGACATTACTGACCACTTCCTTCTGTTTTGAATACGTTTTATCAAAGGTAGCCTGGAACCATAGCATCATAGAGTCCCCAGGCACCATACAAAGGTGTGAGAAATGATGAGTGATCACTAGTTACGGTACAGAAGACCATGCAACCCATCGAGTCAGTGCTAGCTCCAAGTACAGCAATCCTGCCAATCCCATTCCCTGACTCTTTTCCCATTGCCTTCTAAATTATTCTCTCTCAAGTGCCTATCCTATTTGATAGAGCAAATTCCAGATCATAGCTGTTCTCTGATAAGAAAACATTTTTCTTCACACCACTCATATCTTTTGCTTGTAATTTTAATCTGTGCCCCTTGGGCTCTTGAACATCCTACTAATGAGAACAGCGTCCTTCTATCCACTCCTCGAAACCAGTCATGGTCCTGTCCACTTCTTTCAAGTCTCCCCTCACTCTTCTTTGCTCCAAGGAGAACAATCCCAGCTACTCCAGTCTGATCTTGCCGTGAAAGCCCTTCACCCCTGCAACACATCCATTCCCTGTGGCCGAACCAATCTCCTAACCAGCTAATCACTTTGCAATAATCAGTCCGCAGTCTGTTGGCAGATTAATGTCTTATTCAGATATGCAGGTTAAGCTCAACAAAAAACACCAGTTCCAACAATAATCAATCTGTTTGGAAATTCATTGTTTTCTCAATAAACCAAAGGTTACAAATGTTATAATACAAAAATTGAACTTCACATATTACAAAGCACAGTTATACTCTCTATTAAACATTTCCTTTTAATCTTTAGAATCTAAAACAGTTTCATTATAATTTTAAACATTTTTCAGCAGTACGGTCCCTTTTATGTCTCCTTCACAGACAGAGGTATAAAATATGATTTGTGGAAATTCACCTGTTGTGGAGTCCACTAAATGTGCAATGTTGTAGTGCCTGCACTAGCGAATGTTACGATATAGAACAAGGTGGGTGTTTTACAGAGATTCAGCAGGGTTCTTAGGCTAACGAACAATATTTACACACGCATAAAGGAATCAAACAAATTCACTTGTCTTTTGCAACTATCTCTGCAATAGTTCTTAGTGTTAGCAAAAGGGTTCAGTTTAAACCGGTTGCCTTTATTCAGAGCTCTCCTCTCGAAAAATTAGCTCATGATATAGCTTTAAAGCATTTACCTCCTCAAAAACCATAGAAATAGTTTGATTAAAATATAGCCGTCCCAACAATTCAGAATGGCATTGTAAAGTGAACCAGATAATCGCAAAAATACAGAATATCATTTGTTAATTTGTAAGTTTTATGATTTTTCACTTCCTAATACAATAACGATGCAAAAAAATCACTTGTAAAATATACTTAAATCAATCAAGCCAGCACACATTACTTATGACAACTTGTCCTTATCATCTCTTGCATAGTAGAAGTTTTACTAAGTCGCTTCACAGGAGCCATTATCAAACTAAGTTTGACTCCGAGCCAAAAGGATATTAAACTCTGTCAAAATTGGAGAGAGAGAGAGAGAGAGAGAGAGAGAGAGAGAGAGAGAGAGAGAGAGAGAGAGAGAGAGAGAGAGAGAGAGAGAGAGAGAGAGAGAGAGAGAGAGAGAGAGAGAGAGAGAGAGAGAGAGAGAGAGAGAGAGAGAGAGAGAGAGAGAGAGAGAGAGAGAGAGAGAGAGAGAGAGAGAGAGAGAGAGAGAGAGAGAGAGAGAGAGAGAGAGAGAGAGAGAGAGAGAGAGAGAGTGTCATATGCATTAGAATAACTTTGAAATGACTCAGTGTGTATGTGCAACATTCCAAATCACAATCCCAGAAAATCCTGCCTCTAGGTGTGAGAAATGGTGAGCTTAGTGTGGAGGATGGGATCTAAATGGGGTCTTCAGCGAGGCGAGGAGCAGGTTTAAAGAAGAAACTCCATAGAACAGCATTAAAAGCATGGCAGCCAGTGGTGAGACGAAGGCAAGATACACGATAGGCTGGTGTCAAAGGCGGAGAAATAAAGGAGGCATTGTGACGGTGGAGATAAAGAGTTGTGATCCATGAGCTGCATTGATTAACTGGCACTCAGGACAAGTAAGTGAGAATCAGATCCCCAGCAATCCGGGAAGTCTGACAATGACGGTGAATTGGATGAGGCTCCGACTTGGAAAGGCAAGTCTGCCCACAGCCAGAGCCCATGGAGAAAGTAAATGAAAGACTTATATGTCTATTGTGTGTGTGGATCTTATGGACTCAGATAAGAGTTTGCTGGAAGTTGTGTGACATAGTGACACAGCTAGTAAAGCCACTGCCTCACCACTCCAGTGGACCAGGTTCAATCCCGACCTCCGGCACTGTCTGTGTAGGGTTTGCATGTTCTCTCTGTAACCCCATGGATTTCCTCTGGGTGCTCCAGATTCCTCCCACATCCCAAAGACATGCGGGTTGGAAGGTTAATTAGCCACTGTAAATTGCCCCTTGTGCGTAAGTGAGTGGTGCAGTCTGGGGAGAGGGAGTTGATGGGAATGTGGGGCGAATAAGGTGAGTTAGGGCAGATGTGTAGACATGGGGACACAAGATGGGAGCTTGGTGGATAGCACAGAAAGGGTCTCTTTCTGTGCTATATCCCTCGTGTAAAACAGATTCAAAATCTACAATATTGTTTCAAAATAAATGAAACTAATCCAGTTTATTTTTCCAGATCTCTGGACCTACTGTCTAAACAAATAAGCATCCTATAACTCATGCCTCACAGACAGGATTGAGTGCACATTTGTATTTGAGCAGTCTGCAACGTCTCCAGTTGTCTGGAGATATCGCCACATCCCAACACAACCCGTCGCTTAAAGGAGCTCGTCTTTCCTTGCGATGATTAAAAACCCTGCATGGCAATTTCTCACCTCCTGGTCTCCTTTAAGGATCCTGAATGTCTTTCCCTTGTTTAAAACAAGCTCTTGCTGTTAAGAATAACGTCAGTGTCTGGTGTACCAGAAGCCATGTGTGGGTGGCTGACATTGAGATGAATGAGATGGCAGACTGCATGTGACGACGTTGAATGCTGTGTTAACCCCACTCAGCCACCCACTCACTCTACCATGTTCCAGATGTTGGTTGCTTTGAATGCACAGGGAGGCTGCTGATAAATAGATTGCAGTTTTGTTTCTTGGAACAGGATAAACCAACACCCCCTTCCCCCCCCATCACCCATCTGGGGGAAGATTTCCTCCAATCACCACATGAAGTAGAAAAGAAAATATTTATTTGGGGCAGATCTTCTGAAGTTATTTCCAACACTCCTTAACACACTCTTTCAATGAGGAGCTGGACTTCAGCAACACCTGAATGGTTTTGTTACCTGATCATCCTCAATACTCAATGTCATCTCCTTCATCTTTGTCAAGTAAACTTTGTTCTTGTGATCAGATTATATAAGATTAGATATAATTATGGAAAAAATATTTTTATTATCAAGTCTTACTCTAGAGTATAGCATCATAGATATTTATGGCGCAGGAAAGGTTACTTGGTCCATTCAGAGATGGGCGGCACGGTAGTGTAGCGGTTAGCGGGACGCTATTACAGTGCCAGCGATCGGGGTTCGATTCCCGTCGCTGTCTGTAAGGAGTTTGTACGTTCTCCCATGTCTGCGTGGGTTTCCTCCGGGTGCTCCAGTTTCCTCCCACATTCCAAACACATACGGGTAGGCTAATTTGGGTTTTAAAAAAAATGGGCGGCGTGGACTCGTTGGGCCGGAAGGGCCTGTTACCACGCTGTAAAATAAAAAAAAGACAAGCTGCGTTTATCCCACTTCTTCGTTCTCACACCTTCAAGCCATCACCCAGGAACTTCTAAGTGTGGGGAGGCTTTCTGCCTCCACTTGCCAGTCAGACAGCGAGTTCCAGAGCTGCATCATTTGTTGGTTGAAAAAATGTTACCTCAGTTCCTCTCTAATCCTTGAACCAAATGTTTATGACTGTCCTTTCTGCTGAGGGAATTAAGTCTTTCCTGTTCACATTGTCTGGACCCCTTTATTTTATTGACTTCAGTTAAGTCTGCCCTCCTTTGTTCCATGGAAAACAATCCAAGTTTAGCTGACTTTTCCCCATGACTATAATTCTCCAAACATGGCAGCATCCTCTCAAATCCTCTTTGCCCTCTGTAGTGCTTCCTGCAAGTGGTGACCAATACATTTGTATTGTGTATCCTCTGTCTCCTCCCTCAGTGCCTCCCGCTGTTCTGATGCTAATTTATCTTCCAATAACTGCATCCAGTTCACTTTTGCTCAATCCAAATAAAATTGGTCTTGCGCCAATTTAGAGTTTTTGTCCTCTTCTGTAACAATGCTAGATCTAATTTATGGTCATTGTCTTCCACCCTCCCCAAACCTGAGATCAGTCCCGCTCTCCTCCCTTGGTGTGCTCGCTGCTTACGGATTCAGACCCCTGCTCCTTCTATATCTTGTACTGTGTTATTGCACCTGATAACGTTGGTTGAAAATCCCAACTGTTGTCTTATTAATTTTGCATTTGTCGAAAGTTTGCCTGCATATATTGCTCCCTCCTACTGTTTAGAGCCTACAGCACACCCGGCAGTAGGATTGCCCCTTTTGTTTGCTCCTGAATTTAATCCTTATGGGCTCTTTGCAGTAATCTGTACTTATTCTATTTTGCACCTGTCCTTCACATTTGAATTTGGCTGTTACTCCTGCTAATAGTAAGCCAGGTTTCTCTGAAGGCCACAGTGTCATCCTCCCACATGTCCATTAAGTTGTTTTTAGTTCATGGATTCCTCTGCTTTTCTATGTTGGGACTCTGAATCTATAGCTCACTGCCTTCTCAAGACCCTTCCTATGTTTGACAACGACAGGGTTCCCCAGTCTGTCAGTGGTCATTAATTTGCTGACTCAAGTTTGCAGTATCTGCAATGTTCTCCATGACACGGTTCCAGCCTATTTCTTTACTTCTTACTCCCTCCTTTGGGCTTCATTCATGCCCTGTTTACATTTTACCCTGACCAGTCATCACCAGCCACCAGCTCTCAGCCAACAGCACCATCACTTGTGTCAATCAGTCCCTCCTGGTTTCCACCCAATCAGATATTGCTCTTGTCACTCCAGCCCTCCCCTTCTCTTCTCTGCAACTTTATTACTGTTCTTTGTCCAGCAAGTCTAGAGAAGTAAGCAGGGTGAAGTTGAAAGGTTATCAATCTGAAATGTTAATCACCTCTCTTTCCTCACAGATGCTCCCTGACCTGCTGAGTATTTCGGGGACACAAGTGATTCTGCAGATGCTGGAAATCTGGAACACCACACACACACACACACACACACACACACACACACACAATGCGGGAGGCACTCAGCAGGTCCAGCAGCATCTGTGGAGGGAGATCTGTCGACTGTTTATTCCCCTCCGTAGATGCTGCCCAGCCTGCTGAGTTCCTCCAGCACTTTGTGTGTGTTGCTGAGTATTTCCGCAACTTTCTGTTTTATTTAATACTTATGGTACCTGTAGTGTTTTGCTTTTTGAACTACTGTCAGCTTTCTACAATATTTCAGACTTAATCACCATTAATCACATTGATAATGTGATCATTTCAAGGACATTTCAAGTACTTACATCACTAAAGCCATAGGAAAAAATATTTAAAACCATAGAACCATAGAACCATAGAGCACAAAACAGGCCCTTCAGCCCACCATGTTGTGCCGTCCATCAGACCACCCTCACACTACCTAACCCCTTCCTCCCGCATATCCCTCTATCTCACATTCCTCCATATGCCTATCCAACAAGCTCTTGAACCTGTTCAATATATCTGCCTCCACCACCACCCCAGGCAGTGCATTCCATGCACCAACCACTCTCTGGGTGAAAAACCTCCCTCTGACATCTCCTCTGAACCTCCCATCCATAACCTTAAAGCCATGACCTCTCGTCTTGAGCATTGGTGCCCTGGGAAGGAGGCGCTGACTGTCTACTCTATCTATTCCTCTCAATATTTTATATACCTCTATCATGTCTCCTCTCATCCTCCTCCTTTCCAGTGAATAAAGCCCTAGCACCTTAAGCCTCTCCTCATATTCAATACTCTCCAATCCAGGCAGCATCCTGGTAAATCTCCTCTGCACCCTCTCCAATGCCTCCACATCCTTCCTATAATGAGGTGACCAGAACTGAACACAGTACTCTAAGTGTGGCCTAACTAGAGTTTTGTAAAGCTGCATCATAACCTCGCGGCTCTTAAACTCAATCCCGCAACTTATGAAAGCCAACATCCCATTGGCCTTCTTAACTGCTCTTTCCACCTGTGAGGCAACTTTCAGTGAACTGTGAATATGAACCCCCAGATCCCTCTGCTTCTCCACACTGCCAAGTAGCTTACCATTCACCCAGTACTCTGCCCTGGAGTTTGTCCTTTCAAAGTGTACCACCTCACACTTCTCCGGATTGAACTCCATCTGCCACTTGTCAGCCCAGCTCTGCATCCTATCAATATCCCTCTGTAAGCTCCGACAGCCCTCCACACTGTCCACAACACCGCCTATCTTAGTGTCGTCCGCAAACTTACTAACCCAGCCCTCCACCCCCTCATCTAAGTCATCTATAAATATCACAAAAAGTAGAGGTCCCAGAACCGATCCCTGCGGGACACCACTAGTCACTGCCCTCCAATCCGAGGGCACTCCTTCCACCACAACCCTCTGCTTTCTACATGCAAGCCAATTCCTAATCCACACAGCCAAGCTTCCCTGGATCCCTTGGCCTCTGACCTTCTGAAGAAGCCGACCATGAGGAACCTTATCAAATGCCTTACTAAAATCCATGTAAACCACATCCACCGCACTGTCCTCATCAATCTTCCTGGTCACCTCCTCAAAGAACTCTATCAGGCTTGTGAGGCAAGATCTTCCCTTCACAAAGCCATGCTGGCTGTCCCTAATCAGTCCATGATTCTCAAGGTGTTCATAAATCCTATCCCTTAGAATCCTTTCTAACAGCTTACCCACCACACACGTGAGACTCACCGGTCTATAATTCCCTGGCCTATCCCTATTACCTTTTTTGAACAAGGGGACAACATTCGCCACCCTCCAATCCTCCGGCACCACCCCCGTAGACAACGAGGACTCAAAGATCCTTACCAGCGGTTCAGCAATCTCCTCCCTAGCCTCTCGAAGCAGCCTGGGGAAAATCCCGTCAGGCCCCGGAGATTTATCTGTCTTAATATTATTTAACAACTTCAACACATCCTCTCTCTTGATATCAACAACCTCGAGAACATTACCCCTACCAGCACTCCCTTCCGCATCATCTAGACCCCTCTCCCTGGTGAATACCGAAGAGAAGTACTCATTGAGAACTTCTCCCACTTTCGCCGCCTCCAGGCAAATTCTCCCACCTTTGTCCTTAATCGGACCTACCTTCACCCTAGCCATCCTCCTACCCTTCACGTACTTGAAAAAGGCCTTGGGATTTTCCTTAACCCTACTAGCCAAAGCCTTTTCATGTCCCCTTCTAGCTCTCCTCAGCCCTTTCTTAAGTTCCTTCCTCGCTACCCTATATTCCTCACGGGCCCTGTCTGAACCTTGCTGCTTATACCTCACGTATGTTACCTTCTTCTCCCTAACAAGTCGTTCCACCTCTCTCGTCACCCACGGTTCCTTCACCCTGCCATTCCTTCTCTGCCTCACCGGGACATATTTATCCCTAACATCCTGCATAAGATCCCTGAATATCGACCACATCCTCATGGTACATTTTCCTTCAAAAAGGACATCCCAATTTACACTCCCAAGTTCTCTCCTTATAGCCTCGTAGTTCACCCTTCCCCAATTGAAAAACCTTTAGTCCTCTCTGCACCTGTCCCTGTCCATGACAATTTTAAAGGTTATGGAGCAATGGTCACTGTCCCCCAAATGCTCACCCACCAATAGATCCTTCACCTGTCCCGGTTCATTTCCTAAAACTAGATCTAACATGGCATTCCCTCTAGTCGGCCTGTCAACATACTGCGTCAGGAATCCCTCCTGGACACATTTAACAAATTTCGTCCCATCTAAACCTTTGGCACTAAGCAGGTTCCAGTCTATATTTGGGAAGTTGAAGTCTCCCATTATAACAACCCTGTTATTTCTGCTTCTCTCCAAACACTGCCTGCCAATCTGCTCCTCTATATCTCTACTGCTACCGGGGGGCCTATAGAATACTCCTAGTAGAGTAACTGCTCCTTTCCTGTTCCTTAACTCCACCCATACGGACTCTAGAGATGATCCTTCTACAACATCCATCTTTTCCACAGCCGTAACAGTGTCCCTGACCAGTATCGCCACCCCTCCCCCTCTTCTCCCCCCTTCCCTATCCCTCTTAAAACACCGAAAACCAGGAATATTCAATATCCACTCCTCTCCTGACGTCAGCCACGTCTCAGTAATAGCCACGATATCATAGTCCTCCATACTTATCCAAGCCCTCAGTTCATCCCCCTTATTCCTGACACTTCTTGCATTTAAGTAAACACACTTCAGTCCATCTACCTTACTACTTTTATAGCCTGTATTCTGCTTCTCCTTCCCCAAAGCCTCTCTACCTGTTTGATCTAACTTTTCCCCATTCCCTTCTTCCTCTGACCTACTCCTCCGGTTCCCTTCCCCTTCACAAACTAGTTTAAACCCTCCCGAACCACCCTAGCAAATCTCGCCGCAAGGATATTGGCCCCCTTCTGGTTCGGGTGTAACCTGTCCTCTCTGTACCGGTCCCACCTTCCCGAGAAGAGATCCCAATGATCCAGAAATCTAAAACCCTCCCTCCTGCACCAGCTTCTCAGCCACGCGTTTATCTGCCACCTCCTCCTATTCCTACCTTCACTATCACGTGGCACTGGCAGCAATCCCGAGATTGCTACCCTTGAGGTCCTGTTCCTCAATTTTCTGCCTAGATTTAAGATTCAATTTAGTAGGTGAGAACTCTATTTGACTGAGAAATTGCAGATATTAAATATATTTGCAAAAATCTGCAGATATTGTCAGTCACAGAATGGTTACAAGATGGAGAAAAGGCCGTCTGTCCTGTCACGTCTGTAGCTGGTCTGTGTTACAGCAACCTAGCTAGTCCCATTCCCCCTTGCCCCATAATCAACCTCTTTCCTTACAGATACTCATCTAGTTCCCTTTTGAACATAACAACTCAATCTGTCTCCACAACTGCCTAGCGGTGCACTCCAGACCACATTCACTCACTGTGTAACCATGTTCTTCCCTGTCACTTGTCTCTTCTGTTGATCACCAACGTCTCCTGGTTCCTGACCTTCACGCAAATGGGAACACTTTCTCTCTATCAGCTCTGTCTATACCCTTCATGATTATAAGTACAGCTATTAGATCTTGCCTGCGTTGTAAATATCTGCTGTTTGTTGAAGTGTCCTCACTCTGCGACCACTGAAGGCCTCTATTTATTCTGTCAACTGCTAGGTCTGGCATCTTCACTGCAAACAAGCCAGGCAGAGAGCTAAAATCTAGGTCACTACTCCCTTGTAATGACTTGCCCCCTAATCCAATCTGCCCTCCTAAATGCTGCAGCCCCCTCTGGTATTTCCTAGCTCCACAGAGCTATGGAATTGAATACCATGGAAGAATTAAATTTATATTGCAACCCCTCCCCCCACCCACATCCTGCCCCAAGCGTCGACCCAGATTCCTAGCCACAGGTGACTTAATACATGAAATTTTCTGGACTATATCAATCTTTAGAAAGTATGTACATTTGGGATTAAAAGCGAAAAATACTGGAAATGCTCAACAGAGGAGGTGTGTGTGGGGAGAGAAACAGAGTTAATGATTCAGGTCAGTGACTTTTCATTGGAACCATCAGTCTGAAATATTAGCAATGAATAAAATGCTGGAGGGTGCAGCTGTGGAGGGTGATGGACAGTCCTCATTTCGAATCAGGACCCAGAAACATTGACTGTTTATTTCCCTCCATAGATGCTGCCTGACCCGTGGAGTTCCTCCAGCATTTTGTGTGTTGCTCCAGATTCCAACATCTGCAGTCTCTTCTGTCTCCGTTCTGAAATATGAACTCTGTTTCTCGTTCCACACATCCCACCTGACCTGCTGAACATTTCAAGCTTCAATTTCTTGTTGCCTGCATTTACAGTATTTTGTTCTTGTAAAGTTACTTTGGAGGGTGAATATCCATGGAGATTCTCCGAAACGTGCCCTAACTGTGGCTGAAGATCTGATGAAACCCCAGTGCAACCGGGCTTTCACTGTGTTGCTGGGATCTCTGCAGATCCTTCACAAAGTCCAGGCGGACAAACGGGAAAGCCCTGGAGAAAATTTTGCTCAGTGCGATTATAAAGTCCTAAACATGACTGATCTGCCACAGACATCCTGGCTCCCTCCCTGAGAGCTTCTTGATTTGATCTGCAAAGAGGGTTCAGCATTGGGAAGTTTCACCAGCTACCTGGATTGTTTTGGTGGTGACAAGGACGGTTGCTCCCAGCTCAGTGGCGGGCAATGGGAAACTGTGATCCTCGGTTTGCTCAGGTCCAAGATTATTTTCTGGCGTGCAATTTTTAGCATTGCCGTTGTGGACCTCAGAATATCCTGTGTTCCTGACCTCAGTCTTTACCACTAAGTCTTTAGAAATCTTGTTCACCACTTGAGAATTGCTGTTGTTTTCTTGCAAGCAGAAGCTCTTTTTCCTTGAGGTGCTCCCATTCAGTTTATCAAACTCTTCCGGTGCTTCCACGTAAATGTTCGCTGGAAAAAGTAAAAGATTTTTACCTGTGAAAATCCATGCATTACTTGCACACCCCGCTTCAGCTTTGTTCTTGTCTTTGAAATGCATTTAATTTTCCTCAATTGGTTTTTGGTCAATAATGAAAAACAAATCGAGTTTTGAAACTCTACTTATTCTATCAATAGTGTGCTCTTTTGGACAGTTTCATTGCTTCAAGTTTAGTAAAGCTTATACAAACTTTTCATATTTCCTGACAACATAGAAAGAGGCCATTCAGCCCACTGAGACAATGCTAGTTCTTAGAGCAATTCCTCCAATCTCATTCCCCACTTACTTACCTATAACTTATTCTCCCTCAAACTTCACTAACACTTCACCCCTCCCCCCATCAAGTCTCCCACCATTCTCTTACACTCGGCAAAACTGACAGCTTTGAGATGTGGGAGGAAACTGGAGCACCCGGGGTAAATCCATGTGGTCACAGGGAGAAGGTGCAAACCACACACTGACAGTGAAAAACATCTGCTTTTCTTCCCCTTCTCCTACCCGCTTTCTCTTCCCTCACTCCCGTGGCCCCCTCACCCCCTCCCCCCTTCCCCACCTTCATGACCTGCCCATCGCCTCCCTCTGGTTCCTCACCTCCTTCCCTTTATTCCATGGTCTCTCCATTTGGATTCCTTCTTCTCTAGCCCTCTGCCTCTTCCACCAATCACCTCTCAGCTCCTCACATCACTCCCTTACATCGTCTGTCTTTGAGTGGGATGTGGAGTGCACAGGTTGTTACACGGGGTCTCAGAGCTGTGTGGGATGGACTGGATGGATGGGTCGTTTCTTGTCCACAGTCTTTCACCACACCAGGGAGTCCCAAGGGGCTTCACAGGCAATAAAGTGCCTCTTGAACCGTAGTGACCATTGTAATGTGGGCAACACAACAGTAGATATGCACACAGGCAACTCCCATGAGCATGTGATAACAAACAGGTAATTCGTTTAAATGATGTCAATTAAGGATAAATCATTGGCCAAGGCACCAGAAAGGTCTGCTCCCCTACATGAACTGGTGTCTGCCATCCAGCCCCTTCCTGTTTCTAGCACCCAATCTATGTTCTTTGTAGTTGGATTGTTTAATTAGACATATTATCACAGAGAGAGTCACACAGCATGGAAACGGGCCCTTTGGCTACCACGTTCATGACGGGCATTAGGTGCCCAGCCATACTAATCCTGTACTACATGCCTTCTATGTTGCAGCACTTCGAGTGCACGTCTGCTGCGAGAGTCTCTGCCTCCATCACTCCTTCCAAGTCGTGTGTTCCAGATTTCAATCACTCCTTGGATGAAAAGGTTCTTCCTCAAATCCCCTCTAAGTCTCAGACATTATGTTAAACCTCACATTACACCTCATTCTGGTTAGATGTAACTGACTTGATCCAGAGTGACTTCCCACATGAAATCTTGAAACTTTCCCTCAATAATCCACCATTTACTTCCTGGGTGCCAGAAGTTTTGCAGGGTTCAACCACAGAAACCAAGTTTTGGTAATTGGTTCATTATTGTCATGTGTTCCGAGGTACAGTGAAAAGCTTTGTTTGTGTACCAGCCATCCCTTACAAAAGTGCATCGAGTACAAAAGGAGAAACCATAACAATGCAAAATATAGTGCCACAGTTACAGAGACTATGCAGTGTGGGTAGACAATAAAGGTCCAAGGGCCATGATGAGGTAAACTGAGAGGTCAAGAGTTCATCTTTAAGGTATAAGAGATATGTTCAAGAGTCTTATAACAGCAGGATAGAAGCTGCCCTTGTTCCTGGTGATATGTGTTCTCAACCTTTTATATCTTCTACCTGATTGGGGTGGAGGACGGGAGAAGAGAGAATGACCAGGGTGGGAGGGGTCTTTGATTATGCTGGCTCCTTTCCCGAGGCAGCGGGAAGTGTGGGAAGAGTCAGTGGAAGGGAAGCTGGTTTTCGTGATAGTCTGGGCTGTGTCCACAACCCTCTGCAATTTCTTGCGGTCCTGGGCAGAGCAGTTGCCCTACCAAGCTGTGATGGTGCGTCTGTAAAAATGGGTGAGGGTCATTGGGGACACACCAAATTTCCTTAGCCTCTTAAGGAAGTAGAGGGACTAGTATGCTTTCTTGGCCATAGATAACTGGGCAGTCATGCTGTTAAAGGATGCAAGCTGGTTATGAAAGGTCTTGCTTCAAAGTACTGGGTCACTGCAAGTCTGTAAAATGGGGCAATTTTGAGTGTCTTCTGAAACTCTTTATACCCTATATCTCTATATCACAAACTCCTCTGTAACAAACCTTGCTTCAAAAAGAATTGAAAACAAGAGCTACTAGTGCTGACAACTAATTATTTCCAGTCGCTTCTTGGGGATTTGAATTTGTGACCAACTTCTGACTCTTGGACAGGATCTGAATGTCACTGTTGGAACTTCTTCATTGGGTGGGGTGGGCAAGTGCAGAGTGGATCTGGATCTGAGGCTCTTCGTCATTTCTGATGAAAATGGGGAGGGGTGCGCGGGAAGGTCACCTGCTTGGTGAAATTTTGCGAACGAACGTCAGGGTTGGAGGTCCACCAGCTGGTCTTCTGGCACTGAGAGGCTGGATTTATCAGAACAGCCCACTGAGATTACCAACCACAGCTATTACGGTTGAAATGTTATCTATGTAAAAACAACCACTACCCTCCAAAAGCAATTTTGTTTTCAAAGTACTTGAAGATGTTTTGATATAGTGAGGCACTGAATGAAAATGTGTTGAATGCTGTGTCAGACATGTTGCTATGTTCTTGGTGATGAACCAGTGACAACATTTTGTAATTTTAGACATCATTGAGCAAAGATTCTCTCTCAAATATATAAAAAAAGATCAGCCACAAACTAATGGTGACAGAACTGTAGGTGACGACAAACTTCTAAACATCTTTAATCACCCACTCTGGGGACCTGAGCACAAAATATAGACCACTGCTGCAGCAAGGCAGAGAGAGCAACAAAGGAATAATTCTATCTTCAACATTCTTTCTGCAACAACACAGGAAGAAGAGGAAAGCAGAGCAAAGAGCTGACAGAAAAGAATATTGCATATCTGCAAAATGAGAGAAGACCATAATACATTTCAGTCTATGGAGAACACCATTACAAAGGAGTCTGGGAATTTAAAAGTCTTTAAAAGAGTTTGGAGTTTTGAAAGATCTCAAGGAAATGCAAGTCTTTTCTTTCTGTGAACAGGTGGTGTAGTGGTTAGCCTGATGCTATTACAGCGCCAGTGACCGGGGTTCAATTCCCGCCACTGTCTGCAAGAAGTTTGTACGTTCTCCCCGTGTCTGCGTGTGTGTTTCCTCCCGGTGCTCCGGTTTCCTCCCACATTCCGAAGACGGACGGGTTAGGAGCTGTGGGCGTGCTATGTCGGTGCCAGAAGAGTGGCGACACTTGCGGGCTGCCCCCAGCACATGCTCAGTAATGCAAAAAGACGCATTTCATTGTGTGTTTTGATGTACCTGTGACTAATAAATGAATATCTTATGGTATCTTATTTAATTCTGTCTAAGTGTCATTATTCCACCTTTGTTGGGCTAGATTTTTGTCTATTCAATCTCTCTGTGATGGTGTTTTACCTGAATACTGTTTGGAACGACTGCTCATTCCTTACCTCACTCTTTAGTAGAGGGTTACTCAGGCCAGTCATCTACCAAATGGGCCTATATCATTGAAGCACAGAACCGCAATGTCACCTCAAAGAATAATCCTGTCAATCCTATTCCCCAGTTCCAACCCTAAGTAAATAGAGGATCAAACCTGACCCGTCTGTTGATCATTGAGCTCACTGTTCTCACCTCTTCTGGCTGCTGTCTTCCGCCGCTGAATGTGTACAGAGACGAAGACAATGATCGTCACCACGGCGGTGAATGCAATTGATATTCCAGCGATATATGTAATCCAGGTATAATCCTCTGTCACACGTGCAATCGACTCTGATGACACAACAGTCGTAGTCAAACTGATTGTGCTGGCTTCTTCATGGACTGGAACTGCAACACGAAGGTAAGTATTAGCCAATGAAAGAAGAACTTGCAATTGCATCTTCAGGACAGCTTAGCTCCCCTAAAATGGCGGTGAATGGCGGTCTGAGAGAAGAATTGGAGGGGAACCAATATCCTTGCAGGGAGGTTCACTGGTGCTACTCGGGAGGGTTTAAACAAGGTGGTGGGGTGGGAAGCAGAGTTGCAGCTCAGCATGTGGAGGGATTGACGGGATGCAAGGAGTATTATGGGTAAGACAGATGAACTTGACCTGGAGCTACGATGCTGTGGCCATTACGGAGACTTGGTTATGAGGGACAGGGCTGGCAGATCAACATTCCTGGGTTTTGATGTTTCAGACATAATAGAGAGGGGTACAAGAGGCGGAGGAGTTGTATTACTGATCAGGGAGAATGTCACCGCTGCACTCAGAAGACCTACTGCAGGGCTCATCCCCTGAGACAATATGGGTAGAGTTCAGGAATAAGAAAGGTGCAATCACTCAGATGGGAGTAGCCACTGGGAGAGAGAGGAACAGATTTGTAGGCAGATTAGAGAAAGATGTAAAAGCAACACGGTTGTCAGAGGGTAGGACTTTAATTTCCCCAATATTGACTGGGGCCTCTTTAGTGCAAGAGGCTTCGATGGGGCAGAATTTCATAGGTGCATCCAAGAGGGTTTCTTGAAACAGTACATGGATCGTCCAATGAGGGGGGGGGCCATACTGGACCTTGTTTTGGGAAATGAGCCTGGCCTGGTGACTGGTCTTTCAGTGGGAGAGCATTTTGGGAACAGTGATCACAATGTATGTTTTAAGCTAGTTATGAAAAAGGATAAGTCTGAACCTTGCAGGGGAGTACTAAATTGGGGGAGGGCAAATTACGACATTATTAGACAGGAGTTAGGAGGAATTAATTGGGAACTGCTGTTATTGGGCAAATCCACATCTGTCATTGGAGGTTATTTAAAGACCAGCTGATCTGCTTTTGAGTGGGATGTGGAGTGCGTGCTGCTACGTAGGGTCTAAGGGTTGTGTGGGATGGACTGGAAGGACGGGTCATTTCTTGCTCAAAGTCTTCCACCACCTCAGGGAGTCCCAAAGTGCTTGACAGGCAATAAAGTGCTTCTTGAATTTTAAATGCAACTTAAAAAGGCTCACGCGTTTGTTAGATCCCAAGAGTCTGCACACAGTCAATTTTTCAGGTCAATGACCTTTCATCAGGAGTGGAGAAGTGAAATGTCATCAACCAGAAAAGTTGAACTGTGTGTTTTTCATCACGGATGCTGACCAGCTCACTATTACTGGCACTTTCTACTTCAGATTTACTGCATCTGCAGTTTTTTTGCTGTTCAATCTTTGTTGCTTGCCGGTGGTAGCTTGCTCTGAATTCCCTGACTGCTGCCTTTCCTACACTACAACAACAGCTTGAAGTTCTCCACGTAAAGTGCTTCTGGGGCAATGTATGATTGTGGAAATCCCTGAATAAATCCAAGCCTTTCTTTCTCTGCAAGGATGTGCAGGGTTCTAATAAATAAAAAAGAACAAATATGAAACTGAGTTCAGAAGGCTTTCAAAGGCCAAGCACCACAGAATGAACCTTGGAGTGGTGTGAAGAAAATTTCTGGAACTATAGGATCATTAGGTGCGGGAGGAGGTCTACAAACCACCGCGACTGTGCCAGTTCTTTCAGAGCACCATCCAATTATTCCACATTCTCCATTGCCTTGTTTATTCGATTTTCAAGTATTTTCATCCTTCCCAGACCTGCCAACGTTCTCGGCAAGAAGGACAAAGATATGCATGGGAACACCACACCCGCAGGTTCCACTCCCAGCTGTGCACCACCCTGCTTAGGATCTTTCATTGTTGCTGGGTCTAAACCCCATCGTCCCTCCCCAACTGAAGGGCCGCTCGCTTCAACAGGGCAGATACATTACCTTCTCAAGGGCAATAAATCGGCACAAACACAATGGCCTCTTCCAGCGTCATTAATTTTCTCTCATTCTGTGATTCCTTTAATATTCTTGTTGTAACAAAAGCACACGAGCAGGCAGGGAATGGAGGAATACGGATCACATGCAGGCAGATGGGATTAGTTAGACTGGCATTGTGGTCGGCACAGACATGGTGGGCTGAAGGGCCTGTTCCTGTGCCATAGTGTTCTATGTAAACTTTTCAAGGGCTTATTTTTCCTTCCAAGAATGAAACTCCTAGAAATGCACCTTTCCCACTGACTGTTCTTAACAAATTTTAAACGGCTTCCTTGTTTTATATATACCTCAGAGTTCTGTGACTCTTCACGTCCTCCTCCTTGGTCTTATTCTTGTCCTTGCTTCTCCGCCGTATGTATTGATACTTATCTTCCTGCATTAGACATTCACCATCTGTCAGCCCAGATTCTCCAAGAATGTCTATTCTTGGCAATCACCCTGGATTTTTTCTCGGATTGCCAAGGCTACTAAACGTTATCCTCAATAAACTTCAAAATGGCCCAAATTATAATTGATAATGATATTTGCACCCTGAACTATAACATTACAGATCAAAAAAAATCCCCTTTTCCCATGCTCTCTGCTGTTTAACCCTCTCTCCAGCTGGCTGGTAGCTCCATTATCGTAAAATCCTCCTCTTCCACTTTATCATCCACACCGACAACTTTGGTTGCCTTCCTGTTGACTGCATGCTCGGCCAATCTGACTCTGGTGACTACACAGAAAGGCAGAGCATGAAACACCTTAAGGTCTGCCTGTGTGATGTGGGATCTTGCTGTACACTGAAATCTGCTTGTCATGGGAGTGAATATGACTATGGTCGTAGAGTCATGAAAGAATTTCTACATGCACTATAATCACTTCAAACTATTTTATCAAGAAAACAAAGGTCGATTTTTGCTTTATCAGCTCACATGTCTAAGCATCAAAAATCACTATTGTTGGATTCGAATGTTTTAAGTAGTTTTTTTAAACATGTATCGTGTTTAATACACCTCTAGTGACTGTACGAGGAATGGCCGCTTCTTAGATTATTGGTTCGTCCATCATGTTTTCTCACTGGTTGGTTTTGCCACAGGTATCTAATAGGTTTCCTGGTTGGACCAATGTTATCTAAGGAGTACCTCTTATCTCAGGTATAAAAGGCGTCGTTTTTTGTTAATCTTTCTCTTGCTTATCTCAGTCTTTTGCTCTCTTCCCCCTCCCCCCCAGCTCATTTTTAGTTCCTTTGTCTCGGCTCATCTCCCAGTAGTGAAGCTAGTGCCATGTGCTCTGTGACTGTTTCTTTGTTTTAAACATTTCCAATAAAACTTTGTGAAGCACCAAGTTGTTTTCAACTCATTCTTGGACTCCAGAAAGAAGCTGCGGATTCGAAAATAACCGGATCCGACACTATTCAGTGGAATCGTTCTTAGTTTTGAATGGTAAACATCTCGCCCACACTGAAGGGACATTAGGGTGCCAAGTATAAGAGGCGGGCCATTTGATATCACTTGTTTTGCATCATCACCTAACGATTAAATGCTGCCCGGCAAATGGGCAATAATTGTTGTCTGGTTAAAATGGGGTGCAGAACCAGAGGTACATCCTGGCACCCTGACGCACTCTGGGTCCATTCATAGGACCACGTTATCTGAATGTTGTGCCCCCACCGTGCTCTGCATCAAACATCAACTTCAATAACCTGTGTTCATATAGCCCCTTGACAACGAGATTTCCTGTTGTGCTTTAGAGGAGAGTTATCCAGGGAAACTTGACGTTGAACTATCTGAGGAATGGGACAGTAACTGAAGTCCAGCAAAAGAGTTTTAAAGAGAGCCGTGCAGGAGGAGAAGGAGAGAGATAGGGAATTCCAGAGGCAGCTGAAAGGGCATGAGATCAGCATTGGTAGAGATCCAATATCTTGGATGTTGGTAGGAGTGGAGGAGAGTGCCGAGGGGCGAGGCCAAGGAAGGTACTGAATGGGACCTGGTGAGAGTTAGGTCGCAGGCAGCAGTCCTGGGTGAGATCCAGGTTACAGAGAGTAGAAAGGGGGAGGTCACCCAGCAGTGTGTTGGAATGGTTAAGTTTGGAATACCAAAGGAACGAATGAGGGAAGAGATCCAGCTATTATACACAAGTGGAACAAACTATGCTGCAATATATCAGAACCCAGCTGTGACTTTGCGCTTCTCACAAACAAGTGATTCTAAAATGATGGTACAGCTTTCATTACCACTTCCTCCACATCTCACCCCTCACCACTTCCTTGTCTGACGTTGCACCTCTGAACCACAAATAAACAACTGCTCTTCAGATTTTTATTCACCTCTGCAAAGTACACCTGGGCTCTGGGGACCTCTCTGTTCCTTTCACTGTACTTCTGCCCCACACTCCACCCTGCTGTGGGCTCATTATCTCAGCTTCTGCACTGCCAAGGCACAGCTCCTCCTGCTCTTTCGGGCTCTGGGATTTTCCCATTACACTGTTGAGATGCTCGTCAATGGTACCCACCCGTGTGGGCCAAAAAGGGGAAATGATTCATGAGGAGATGGGTTTGCGTCTGTGTTGGGGGGGGGGGGCTGTGGTTTGGTGGGATTTACTGTAAAGGAAACCAATTGATGCATTCATTCTAGATCTCACAGCCCCCAGGATTACACAGGATGCTTGTGTGTTCTTGTCCTTTCTCAAATTGACACTATCAGTGGGTAACATTCTCAACTCTGAGTCAGACACTCACAGGGTTCCAGCTCTACTTATAAGAACATAAGAAGAAAGGGAGTTGGTCATGTGCCTCCTGAAACTGTTCCGCCATCGCTGATCTGATCTTGACCTGGGTTCCATCTTCCTTCACTTCACTTCCCTACTTACCAAAATTCTGTTCATTTCAGCCTTAAATATGTCTTAATCTTATAGCAACACAGGAGACCATTCAGCCCACTGACTCCCAGTGAAGGGATCTTGCGTGTCACATTTCTCCTCTCCTGATATCTGTGTACCCCTGCAACTTATTCTCACACACGCGTGCACATCAACTCTCTTTGGAATCTATTTGCCATTAACCCACACTACGGGATCATTTACAGTAGCCCATTACCCTAACTGTAAGTCTTTGGGTTGCGATAGGAAACTGGAATATTGTAAGGAGTTTGTACGTTCTCCTCGTGTCCGCGTGGGTTTCCTCCGCGTGCTCTGGTTTCCTCCCACATTCCAAAGACGTACGGGTTAGGAGCTGTGGGCATGCTATGTTGGTGCTGGAAGAGTGGCGACACTTGCGGGCTGCCCCCAGCACATTCTTAGCAATGCAAAAAGACATATTTCACTGTGCATTTCAATGTACATGTGACTAATAAATAAATATCTATATCTATAAACTAATACAGTCACGGAGAGAACATGTAAACTCCACACGCGCAGAAATATATTTAATGATCTGTCTTCTGCTTCTGGGGTACAGAATTCCAAAGATTCATGGTCCTCTGGGAGTCAAAATTCCTCCTTATCTCTGCCTTAAATGGATGAACCCTTATTCTGAACCCATAGTCCCTAGTTTTAGATACTCCTGACTAGGAGAAACATCCTATCAGCATCCACCCCTCAGAGCCTTATATTTTTCACTTGGGTCACCTTTCATTTTTCTGAAAGAAGCACTCTACTATCACCATTTGGATGAGGCGATGAGCCCCCGTCTATTCTCCCAGATCCCAAAGCAAGTCAAAGAAGCAAATGGAGGCCCAAAGGGTGGCTGCTTCCTCACACCTCCTGCAACCCAGGTTCAATCCTGACATCTGGTGCAGGCCATGTCACTTTGCACATTCTCTTCCGAGTGTCTGGGTCATCCGGGGGATCCAGTTTCCCCCCACTTCACAATAAATGCTGGTTGGTAGGTTAATTGCCTACTGGCTGGTAGGAAAATCAGGAATAGTTGATGGATATATGGGAGAGAAAAGATTATGGTGAAATATGGGGGAGAATGGGATGGCTCTGAGAAAAAACATAGGCTTGATGGACCAAACAGCTTCCTTCTAAAGAAATTTTTATAGGTTCATAGAGCTATACAGCACGGAAAAAGGCCCTTTGTCCAACTTGTTCCCGCTGATCAAGATATCTATTCTATTTGCCTGCTTTTGACCTTTTAAACCTTTCCTATCCATGTAACTGTCCAAATGTCTTTTAAATGATGTAACTGTACCTGCCTCTACCACTTCCTCTGGCAGCTCGTTCCATATACCCAGCACGTTCTGTGTGAAGAACTTGCCCCTCAGATCCGCTTTCAATCTTTCCCCTCTCACCTTAAACTTGCGCCCTCTAGTTTTAGACTCCCCTACCCTGGAGGAAAGACTGTGACCATCTGCCCTTTCTTTGCCCCTCACAATTTTATCAACCTCTATAAGGTCACCCCTCAGCCTCCTTCGCGCCAGGGAAAACAGTCCCAGCCTATTCAATCTCATTATAACTCAAGCCCTCCAGTTCCTATGAATCCTTTCTGCATCATCTCTAGCTTAACCAAATCAATCAGAACTGTGCACAATACTCCCAAGTGCAGCCTAACCAATGATTTGTACAACTGTACCATGACGTTCCAACTGTTACACTCAATGCCTTGGCCGATGAAGGCAAACATTCCATATGCCTTCTTCACACTCTGTCCAGCTGTATCACCACTTTCAGGGAGCTATGAACTTGTACCCCAGTGTTTCACTGTTCAGTAACACTCCCCAGGGCCCTAGCATTCACTGTGTACATCCTGATCTAGTTTAACTTCACAAAATGCATGACTACACACTTGCCTGAGCTAAATTCCATCAGCCATTCCCTTGCCCACTTCCCCAATTTTTGTGTCATCTGCAAGCATTAATCATGCCACCTGTATTCAAGAGGATCATGAAGAACAAATAATGAATCCAACACCGATCCCTGCTGCATACCATGGGTTACAGGTTTCCAGTCTCCTACCACCAAGTCAATTGTGTATCCAATTTGTTATCTCACCTTGGATGTCGAGGAGATCGCATTGTGAACAGGGACAGTCTGGATTTCCCGGGAGAAGGTGATTTGACGGTACTTTTTGGGATTGGCTGGTTATGCGACCTCTCCGCAGTGGTGCAGACAGCACAACAGGGAACTCACACAGAGTCATCCTCTTGAGAGTTCAACAGTATCACTGATGCTCCCTGAATAGTGTACATTGTGACTACCATTGTTAAACCCACACACTCCCAAACATGCAGTCTCTCACACAGACAGAAAAACTCTCACATGCATTCACATATAATCTCACACTCTCATGCGCATACATCCAGGCACTATCACAAACAATCTCATGCACAGGCACACACGATCTCACATGACTACACAACTCAAAATTTCAAGCATAAACTCCTTCACTTATAGTCTCTCACAGACACATGATCCCGTGCAGTTCTCTCTCACGAACATAATGTCATGCACACACTCATACACACACATACGTACTCAAGCACACACACATGCACTCCCCTTACACACCCTCTCAGATACACACGCACTTTCATGTGCTCACACACAAACTTAAGTTCATAGATAAAAATTAAACTCACACATACACATATTTACACAAATACCCACATAAACTCAAGCACACACAGATATTTACATATACTCAGGCAAACGAACTTGCATTCACACACAAACGTAACCTGCAAATAAATATGAGCTCACTCATACTTACACATATTTGTACCTACACAGATACACATAGCTTTACGAACACACGCTCAGATACACACATCCGTGCACGTGTAGTCATAGAGCAGAGGTCATGCAGAAGTGATCAGAAGCTAGATCGCTGAGCTGAATACTGTAAGAATACTGTGACCAATTGACCCTGACCATAGGATAGGATCAGTCTGAGACTGACCATTGGGCACAGAGAAATTTCCTTTCCAGAATACCTCAATCTTCGGATATCCCCTCAGCTGATGAACTTAACAGTTACACAGACTGCTCTGAGGTAGACCTGCTCCTACAGAAGTCATTGTTTCTTGCATTCTTACCTGTGTCAACTGGAATACAATCCCAGGACAGCACGTCCATCTCATAACCCGTGGGACACATTTCTGTTCGGTGAAGTGCCATTCGCTGGGTACTGAGGGAAGCTGACGTGCTGGGCTTTAACCCTCTCTGAGCTGACAGTCTCTTGCTGGAGCTGTTGCGACAGTGATTCACCCTTCCTTCCCCACAGTGTGTGCTGAGGCGGTGATTGGTGAACACTTTGCAGTAACGTTGAGGAAGTGGAATCACTTTGAAATGTTAAAAAAAATTTCTACAACAGCGTATGTTTACACCACATCTTTAACCTTGCAAAATGTCCCCATACAAAATGTCATCATATAAAATCTCAGAATGAGCCATACACGGAGGGAGCTGGGGCAGGTGACGAAGCGTGGATAATCAGCTACATTTCACAGGGTACTTTCTGGACACGGAAGGGTGGAGGGCCGAGTTATTGATGGGATCTGGATTGGCAGGGAATCTCCGGAAATGAATGCAAGGGGCCCAGGGAAAAAAATATCAGAGCAACATTAAATACCAGATGTTATTTCTTTCAATTACTTTCAGCATCTATCTTTATTATTGACAAAATTATGAAAGGCAGAGACAAAAGGGCTTGTTGGCAGAACTAGTAATGTATGAAATGAGAACTGTCGACTAAAGGATACACAAGGGGTCAGATGAAGTGGTGCAAAGTTACATGGATCAATGTGGAGCAGTGTAACTCTATGCCATTTATCACCATGGCTGTGTATCCTGGAGCAGGCTGCCCTGGGCCAAGCACACCAAATGCCCCTTGCCTCGAAACCCTGCAGATTGCAGGCTCAGGTCAGCACAGGCAGCCCCAGTCTGCTTCTGGATGACCTGGAATTCACAGGGATGTCCCTGGACTCCCACTGTTTTTCATAAATTAGAAAGAAGTCTGTGTCAAGGCCTGAGTGTTCCAGTAATGGATGCATAGTTCACAAATGTGAGGAGCAAGTTAGGGTGAGCTGGGTAAATTATTAAGTCCCAGCTGTTGGCGTAGAGTGTAACTATTGTTTTAATTGGTCAACAGGTCCACCTGTTGGTTTGTGGAAGAACTACAGGAACCATGGTGGGAAGGGAGGGTGCAGGTCAGAGGGCTGATGATAGAAACATCTTGGTCTGAATCTGCTGAGATCTGAGACCTTCACCAGCAAAGAATTGGTAAGAGTTGTCTTAATCAATGAATTTCTGATCACATTGACGGTGAACCATACTGAGATGTGCTGAAGGACTGAGTCTCTTTCCTTCCCTGGTGTGGTTGAGACAAAAATTGATCCCCAGAGTTTTGACTAAGTAGCCCCCTTAAATTCTGGTCCATTTTTCTGTGTAGATGTTTGATGGGTAAAACTCTTGGTTCAGAATCAGGTGGGTTCAAGATCTCATTCAGAAAAATGAGTGCCAGGCCTAAGGTGGCACTTCTGTACCGCACTGTGCCGTCTCTGGGATGCGATGTTAAACCTATCTGACCTCACAGATGAGAAAGTCACTGAGTCCTTCCCGGTGTCCAGCAGACAATACTTATCTCTGGGATGACTTTGTTAAAGAGTAGCCAATCTGGTCTTTTACCTGCTGCTCATTCACTTTCAATGATATTTTTTATTAATAAACAGGGTAAGAAGATCGTAGCCAGTCCCAGCATTTATTGCCCCTTGACTGCAATAGCTTGCTTGGGCATTTCAGAGGATAGTGTGGAACCACAAGATAAGCCAGACTGGGAAAGGGTGGACTTGCTCTTTCGAAGGACAATAAGGAACTAGGTGAGTTTTGCAATAGTCACTATTACTGCTACAGATATCTTCAAAATTCCAGATTTATTGAATAACTTGAAATTCCTCATCTCTTCCTTTTCTCTTTCACTGTCCTCCACTCACTCTCTCTCCTTGGATCAATAGTATGTTCCAAATTTTGGATGGATTTTATAAGCAGTTGTGTTCCCAGATTCAGTGTAACTTCCCGCCCACAGTCCCCACCGAGCAGCACAGCCCCAGACCAATCGATCTCCTACAAGTGGTGGAAATCTCAGAGTGTGACATGGTTCATCCATTCCACTTACCTCACAGCCCCAGCCCAGAATTTTGGGTGGGGGCAGTAGCACATATCAAGGTGATATGTGTTGGCCAATGTAGTCTGATGTTCAAACCATGGGAAACCAGTGATTTCCTGGAACGTTTTCCTCTTATCAGAAGGAAGCCATTCGTCCCATCAGGTCGATATCTGCTCCGGGGAAACACTCCGAACAGTCTCATTCCCCCTTCTTATTTCCCTGTACCCCTGCAACTTATTCTCTCTCACACACCTATCTACTCCTTTTTGATTCATTTTGGTACTTCCCTGCATTAAGAGGTAAGTTACAGTAGCCAATTAACCTACTAGCATGTTCTTGAGATGTGGGAGGAAACAGGAGGATCTGGAAGAAACTCAAGGAGTCTCAGTGAGGCCATGCAAACTCCATGAACTGCCCAGGACCGCAAGAAACTGCAGAGTGTTGTGGACACAGCGCATCACGGACACCAGCCTGCCCTCCTTGGACTCTGTCTTTACCTCTCGCTGCCTTGGTGAAGCAGCCAGCATAATCAAAGACCCCACCCACCCGGGACATCCTCTCTTCTCTCCTCTTCCATTGGGTAGAAGATACAGGAGCCTGAGGGCACGTACCACCAGACTTAAGGACAGCTTCTACCCCACTGTGATAAGACTATTGAATGGTTCCCTTATACAATGAGATGGACTCTGACCTAACGATCTACCTTGATGTGACCTTGCACCTTATTGTCCACCTGAACTGCACTTTCTCTGTAGCTGTGACACTTTACTCTGTACTGTTATTGTTTTTACCTGTAGTACATCAATGCACTCTGTACTGAGTCAGTGTAACTGCACTGTGTAATGAATTGCTCGGTATGCAAGACAAGTTTTTCACTGTACCTCAGTAGTGACAATAATAAACCAATACCAACCTTCTCATTCCACGTATTATCCTTCCCAACTTCTATCAGCTTCAACATGATCCACCAGTTACATCTTCCCCTCTCTACATTTTGCAGGGACCACTCACTTTGTGACTCCTTGGTTTGCTCTTCCATTCCCCCTCCCATGCAACCGGAGATGCTGCATCTCACTTCTTCCCTTCCCACCTTCATCCCAGGTGAAGAAGTGATTCCTTTGCACTTCTTCCAATCCAGCCTACTGCATTTGGTGTTCGCAATTTGGCCTCCTCCCCACTGGAGAAACCAAACGCAGATTGGCTGATCCCTTAGCATTCAGTCCGCAGGAGTGACCCTGAGCTCCTGGTTGCCTGTCATTTTAATTTAACATCCCACCCTGACCTCTCTGTCTGTGGTCTCCTGCACTGTTACAACAAAGACCAATGTAAACTTGAGGAACAACTCCTCATTTTTTTTTTGTTTGGGCACCTTGTAGCCTCAGGACTCAATACTGAAATCTCCCACTGCAGATAACTTGCTCTGTCTTTCTGTTTGTTCCTGTACTGGCCACTTGCGCTGCAGTCCTCTTCCCTTTTCTTTCATGTGTATATTCTGCCGTGTTCAGTACGTCGACTATCCAACGTCACCCAGACTTCATAACACTAGCAACACGTTACACTGACAAAGGAGCTCAACTGCCCACTGAGTGTCCTCCGTCACTTCACCCTGTTACTGACAGTCCCTTCGTTCCACTTTCTCCGTTACTTACACTAACTTGCTCTGATGAAAGGTCTTCAACCTGAAGTGTTGACGGGTTTCTCCTTCCACAGATGCTGGTTGACTGGCTGAGTTCTTCCAGCATTTCTATTTTCTTTTTAAAAATCTCTGTCAGAGCCTGCGCAATCTCCTTTCTTGATTCCGTAACAAGCTGGGATATATCTCACCAGGCCCTGGAGATTTAACCATTTTTATGCCTGCTAGAACATCTAACACCTCTTCCTTTTTAATAACATGTTCTAGAACATCCCTGAGCCTTGCCCTGAAATCTGCAACTACAATGCCTTTCTCTTTCGGGAATACCGATGGGAGGTATTCACTTTAACACCTGACCCACTTTCTCTGGTTGCATGCACAGCTTTGGTCACTAATGGGTTCTACTCTTTCTCTGGCTACCCTCTTGCTCCTAAAATACACAAAGTGCCTTGGGATTTGCCTTAATTTTCTCTGCCAGTTATATTTCTGGCCCCTCCTTGCCCTCATATAATTTCTTTGATGAATCCTTCCCCTTCCACATTCTATACCCTTGTTTTCAATTCTCTAAACCTGCCATTTGCTTCCTACTCTTTATCAAACTCTTCATAGCCCATGAAATGCAAGTATCCCTGAACTTGTCTTTATCTTTCATCTTTACAGGAACACATTGACCCGGAACACTCAGAATGTCACTTTTAAAAGACTCCAGCTTATCGAATGTAGAGTTACCAGCAGTTACTCCTGGTAATTTCTAGGTCCTGTCTTATGATATTGGAAGCAGCCTTGCACCAATTTAGGACCTTAATTTCTGGACCACCCTTATTCCTTTCTGTAACCATCTTGATACTAACAGAGTTCTGGTCACTATTCCCAAAATGCTCACGCACTGACACCACAACTACCTGACTGGTTTCATTCCTTAAACATAACTCCAGTACTCCCCATTTCTCTGGGACTATGAGATGATGAGATATCTTTATTAGACACACGTACATCAAAACACACAGTAAAATGCATCTTTTGTGTAGAGTGTTCTAGGGGCAGCCCGCAAGTGTCGCCACACTTCCGGCGCCAACATAGCACGCCCACAACTTCCTAACCTCCACGTCTTTGGAATGTGGAAGGAAACCAGAGCACCCGGAGGAAACCCACACAGACACAGAGAGAACGTACAAATTCCTTCCAGACAGTGGCCGGAATTGAACCGGGGTCACTATCACTGTAATAACATTACGCTAGCCACTACACTACCATGCCTGACTATCTACACACTGGTTGTCCCCAGGTTATGACAAGGTTCTGTTCCTGTGAACTGTTCCTAACTTGGACAGTCCTCATGTCAGAAATGCGGCTGTGAACCGAGTCCCCCCACAGCGGCAGATGCCTGCAGCCCCACAGCAGCCGGCAAATCCACCCCGCCAGTCTCCCAAACGCTTGTTCATGTATACGGGCTGTACATAAGTAGGGTGTTCGTCAGCTGGGCAGGACGTATACTGGTTGACAAAGCATTTTCTGTCACACTGAGCACGATAGTTCCTAAACCTCCCCAACACCAGTTCCTATAAACAGCCCATTGATTGCATTAAATAGCATCCGGACAAAGGAAAGAAGGGTTAAGTTAAATAACTGGGGGACAGTTATTTTAACTTTGGTGATGGGTAAATCATTGGACCCCATTCTAAGGGACAGTAGAATTGATCATTTAGATTGGCTTTGATCATCCAAAGTCAGTGAGCATGGACTTATTAAAGGAAAGTAAAGCCTGATTAACTTGGTTAAGTCTTCTGAGAAGGATGGATGAGGACAGTGCATTGGATGTAGTCTACATGAATCTTAGCAAGGCTTTTGTCAAGGTCCAATGTGACAGTTTGATCAAATATGTAAAAGGCCATGGGATCCGAGGGAGAATGGCAAGTTGGATCCAATATTGGCTCAGTAGCTGGAAGCAAAGGGTCATGTTTATCGAGTGTTTTTGTGACTAAAAGGCTGTTACCAGTGGGGGTCCACAAGGCTCACAAAATCTCTTGCTTTTTGGGGCATTTTTTTAATAGTAATAGGGTCACATAGCACTGGAACAGGCCATTCAGCCCACCACATCTGTGCCAACCATCAACCACCCATGTATACCAATCCTATATAAATCCCATCATGTTCTCTCCACATTCCCGTCAACCCTGCCTATATTCTACCACTCAAACACACTCTGGAGACAATTTACTGTGGCCAATTAACCTACCAGCATGGGACATGGGAGTAAACTGGAATACCCAGAGGAAGCCCACACAGTCACAGAGAGAACTTATGAACTCCAGATGATCAGGATTGAACCCAGGTCACTGGCACTGAGAGGCAGTGGCTCTACAGTCTGTATCACCATGCCTCCCCTATTTTAGACCTAAATGTACAAAGGCTGCACATGTTGTTGACAGTCAGGAGGAAAGCTTTAGACAGCAGGAAGAGATAGATGGTCTGGTCAATTGAACAGATGCCCATAAATCCTGTCTCGAAGAATCTTCTCTCGTAACTTGCCCACCACTGAAGTAGGACTCACTGGTCTGTAGTTCCCAGGGTTATCCCCACTCCTTTCCTTATACAAATGAACAACATTTGCCACCTGTTGTGTGAGAAGGTTCTTTTGGAATCTTAAAGATAGAGGAACTCTGGACACAGTCTTTGTTTTTTAAAAATGGTTTATTAACAAAGACAAACGCGGGGACAGAATGAATGGGAACAGATGCACACTCACTCACACACACACACACACACACACACACACACACACACACACACACACACACACACACACACAGAGGAGACCACGGATGTGAAGGGGGATTGCAATGAGGATGAGATACACACACACACTCACACACACAAACACACAATAAACAAGGTACAGCTTATTAAGGGATAAACACTTCAATGCCTAAACACCTTGACCCAAACAAGCATTGGCTCTAACACTCCCTGGAATCTGACTAAGATGCTCCCAAACCACGTGGTGATGCCCATTCTTACCAGTGGTCTCTGCAGCGTTGCCTCACTACTCCTGGGGCAGTCGAAAGAGAGAGACCAAGGGGTTGCAACACTCGTTATAGTGCTAAGAGGCTGGGTGGAGCCTAGCCAGGTGATTTAGACAGGCCAATGGTTTGGGGGTCAAGGACAAAGGTGTTTACCAAGGCCAATGGTCAGGCAGGTTCAAGGACAAAGGTGCCTCTCCAAAGCCAATCCCTATGTCCACACCTGATGGGTGGGGTGGAGCCACATCTTGATTGACAGTGATGTCACTTCCGATCCAAAGACCAATGCTGTCCTCTGACCAGCGGGGTCAGTGTTGTTACGGTCATGTGACAGCCATGTGCTCTCATACTACACCGTCCTCATTTGCCAATAGGAAGGATCTAATTTCCCTGAGTAGAGGGATCAAAGATCCAGGTTTAAAGTAATTGGTAGAAGGGTTAGAAGAAGCTGAGGAGAGGATGTAAACCTCTGGAATCAGTGCCAGAAAGCACAGTAAAGGCAGAAACCCTACTGCATTTAAAAAGTACTTGGATGTATACTTTAAGAGCTGAGAGCCACAGGGCTACAGGTCAATTGCTAGAAGGTAGGGTTGGACCAAACGGCTTCCTTCTGTGAGGTTGCATTGAGTTATTTCTAAGTGCCATAACCCAGCAGTCTGGGCAATGCCTTTGGTGAACACCTGTTGGCAGATGAAGTTCACCTCAGGTCAAGGTAGGCTGAGCAGGCAAGCCACTGTCTGAATACAACATATGGTTCAGGACAGTAATACAAAATGCTTAGTTGAATGTAACATGCAAGTACGACTAATATCAGACATACCTACACATACACGACACGCTGACTGTGACACACTTGTACATACATCATGTTTTCCGACAGCTTTATAACTCAGTGTGTTACATTCATGAAACTCCCAGACATAGATAATAAAACGTGGGAAGGTGTTGAGTGAGAGAACGTAGTTACAAGACAAGGGGCTGGTCATTAAAAACAAAATGTGTTGAAATTTCTTTTCTCAGAGGGTGGCAAATCTCTGGAATTCTCTGCCAGAGGGTTGTAGAGGCTCATTATTTAAGGTGGAAGCAAATACATTTTGAAAGATCGGGGAATTGAGGGCATGATCATATTGAATGCAGGTCAGGCATGAGGGTCAGGTGGCCTATTGTTGCTGCCGTATTCTTGTGCATGAACAACACAATGCAGACCGGCACGTCTTCCAAATTCCTGTTCACTATCACCCTCCCACTTGTGAACTACATTAACCTCCAGCCCATCTATACTGCCATTTTAAAATTCCCACTCTGTGTTCAGATCATTCCCTGGTGTCATCCTTCTCCACCTCTGTAACTTTTTCCAGCACCGCAACACATCTCTGTGTTCCTCCGGTTCTGATCATCTCCAAACTCTGCCTCTGAAGGCTGAGCCTTCAGCTCTGAAATTCTCTCCTTACACCTATCTGCCTCTCTTCAAGATCCTCCTTAAACACTGCATTTCTGACTAATCTTTTAGTTCATCTACCCTTGTATCTTCACGTGGTTGTAAGTAAACGTTTAAGGATCCTCCTGTTGCTCTGGTACTTTTGCAACATGTAATTGTTTAAGGTAAATGCAAGGTGATGTTTTCCTACAAAACATGTTGTGTGTGACTGACAACATTCTCAAGTACATCAGAATAATTCCTAAATAGATGCTGAGCTTTCAGACGTCATTGATGATGACTGATATATCTTGGGGCTGTCAGTTTTAATGGCCAAGTTTCTCTCTGAGATTTAGTGGTTCTGATGTTGTTGCAAGGGTGCAGAGGATACAACATTGTTGGCACCAAGCTGTCTGCCACAGATCTCTGGTCAGTCTTGACAAAGTGTAGTGATCCAAGAGATCACTGGGTATAAATCCAGTGTGGAAGCTGTGTTATTGGAGAGCAACTGTGCTCCTTTCCTTGAGCCATGAGATAACACATCCTGGACATAAGGTTGGCTGGCTGAGCTCCCGTTAGGATCCTCTGTTGGATGTCGGATTAGGAGCAGCGTGTGGTGCCAGCGAGGGAGTTGGGCATCATTTTCAAACATTATGTAATGGTTTAATTTTCTAGTCTTCTGGTGTCCTTGCTGAAGGAGTGGAGGGTTTCGTTTTGTGGATGGTAGTGCCCAGCAGTCAGCCTTATCCAAGTGGTCACCGCGAATGCAGACAACACACACACACAGGCACGCGCGTGCGCACACACACACACACACACACACGCGCACACGCGCACACGCACACGCGCACACGCACACGCACGCACGCACGCACGCACGCACGCGCACACACACACACACACACACACACACCTAGCAGAGATATTGAGAAGCTATCTTCCCAACCCAAGGAGTGCAAAGGGTAACTGTAATCTCTTGAACTCAGGCTGAGGATAATTCACAAATGGCGAGTGCTGGAAATACTCAGATTCAGGCAGTATCTGTGGATAAAGGACAAATTATTTGAAGTCCAAGACTCCATTTGTGTATACCTCAGATTGTGCTCTATTCCCTGCCTATACTACAACAGGGGCACGAGCTGTCACTTCATGCCTGTGTGACACAGCGAATGCCTCAGCCCTTACTGACTGAGCCATTAGAGGGAGCTCAGCCACCAACAATGTGAGAGAACACACACCAAGGCTACAGTCCCAGTGGTCTCCACATTATGTAGGAGAAAGCTTTTGAGAGGTGTGGCAGTGGTTCCAAACCTTCCATTGTGCCTCCCTGCAGGTGAGGTGGATAGTCTACTAAGTGCTGTTTACTTTCCTTGATCCAACATGCACTGCACATGCTGTAGGTTAAACACACATTTCCCCAGAGTTAACTCACCACCTGTCACAGCTAATCTACTCTCCTCCATAGTTAACACATCCTCCAACATAGGTAACCCACTCTCCACTATTGTCCATCCATTCTCCACCAGTTAACCCACTCGCCAACATAGGGAATGCAAACAGAAAACACTGGAAGCGTCAGGTAGCATCTGTGGAAGGAGAAGCAGAATTAATGTTTCAGGCTGAAGACTTTTGTCAGAACTGGGAAAGAGAGGAAATGTTAAAGTTGTAAAGAAGGCGGGAAGGTGGCGGGGGGGTAGGGGATAGGAAATATCAGTGACAGAGTGAGACCAGGACTGCCATGGGAATAAGTTGTATGTCAGCTGGACAATGGGTTAATGAGAGCAGTTAGCAAAGAAAGGAAGTAAACAAAGGCAATAAAATGAGGTCAGTTAGAGAGAAGAGAGAGAGAGAGGGAGACAGAGATAGAGAGACAGAGAGAGAGATAGAGAGAGAGAGAGAGATAGAGAGAGAGAGAGAGATAGAGAGACAGAGACAGGGAGAGAGAAAGAGAGAGAGACAGAGAGAGAGACAGAGAGAGAAAGAGGGAGAGAGAGACAGAGAGAGAGACAGAGAGAGACAGACAGAGAGAGAGAGACAGAGACAGAGAGAGACAGAGAGAGAGAGAGGATACAAACACCAGAATGTAAAACGTTGTGAAATGCAGGGCTACAGGACACACCCAGTAGGTCAGGCTGTTCTAATGGAGGAAAAAAACTCAGCCAATATTGATGTATGATTTACAGCAGAAAGGTCAGTATTGAACAGTCACCATTGATAACTGTCTCTCCGCGGCAGTTAACCATTATCTGCCAGAGGTAATACTCTCTTCGCCACAGGTAATTCACTCTCCGTGAAAGTTAACCTACATTCCATCGCAGCTAATCCACTTTGCACCACAGTTAAGCCATTATCCACCAGAGGTAACCCTCTCTTCAGCTATGTTTCACCAAACATAACACACTCTCAGCTACAGTTAACACATTCTCCACCACGGCTAACGCATCAAGATATAATAACCAACCCACAAACTTTAGATGGGAAAGGGATGGGTTTCCAGCACTGTTTCACTGATTCTGGACCATTGCTGTAGTGTTAAGTCTGACCCTGGGAATGGGTTAGGATTGGGTTCCAGATTTGTAGCATTCACCCTGATTCCAGGAAAGGGGTTTGAATATGTCATTGTTTTTTTGGTATTAACTCTGGCCCTGGGAATGGGATGATTGGTTTCCAGTCCAAAGCAGAACACTGGCCTTAGGAATGCAGTGGTAATGTGGCACTAACTCTGGCTCTGAGAATGCGACCATCGGGCAGGAGGTACAGAAGCCTGAAGTCCCACACCACCAAGTTCAAGAACAGTTACTTCCCTTCAACCATTCAGTTCTTGAACCAACCAGCACAGCCCTAATCACTGCAGTTTAACAACACTATGAGCACTTTGATCACTTTGCGCTAAAATGGACTTTGTTTTTTTATTCTAATTGTGTTCTTTCTTGCAAAACTGTGTATAATTTATGATTAATTTATTTTTTCTTGTGGATGCTGTTTATCTGATGCTCTGTGCCTGTGATGCTGCTGCAAGTAAGTTTTTCATTGCACCTGGGCACATGACAATAAACTCGACTTTGACTTTGAATGAGTTCCAGCTTTGCAGCATAAATCTGACTGGACCCGAACAATTCTGCTTTGAGCTTGCATTGGTGGCCTCCTGACATGTTGCATGGGTTTAACAATGTTATGTTTAAAGTCTTTTTTCCTATGGTAGGGGGGTCAAAAACAAGAGGGCATGTCTTCTCATCTTAGAGAAGAAAGAGCTTTAAAGAGTACATTTTTTCTTACACAGAGAACGGTAGATGTTGGGAAAGCTCTGCCAGAGGGACTGGTGGAATCTGGTATATTTACTACATTTAAGAAATATTTCGACAGGCACATAAATCGGCAAGGCATAGAAGGATACGGCAAATGGGGTTAGTATAGATGGACAAAAGGGTCGGCATGGATATGGTGGGCCGAAGGGCCTGTTTCTGAGCTGTACAAATCTATGACTCTATGTTTGCTATCAGACAATCAGAATGCAAAAGAACAGCAGGGTGACAATTTACTCAAGTTAGAAGAGGCATTCAACAAATGTTTGGACCAATTAATTCAGCACTTGTGTTTGCATAAGGTAACACCAAGTGAGAAGAGCGGTTTAGCACAGTTTGCAGCATGTCATCAACTGAGATCGAAACCACATATAATTACCAAGAAAGAGGGAGCTTCAGAACTGTCTGCACATGATGTTCCTTGAGGCCCTTGGGATTTTTATAATGAACTACAGAAAAAAAAGAATCAAAATATGATATTGGTTTTATATTGTTGAGCTCAGACAATTACAGCTCAGGCACTCAGGCTGGCGATGTCAGTGACGAAGCTTTAACAGGTTTGAACGACAAACTTCCAGGCACATTTTGAGTAGGGGAGCTACCTGTTTATGAAGTGTTCATCTGATATAATCACTCCACACTTGTTGCAACTGGTGGTAACACAAAAGTGATGAGAATTTAATCACTGTGAACTAGATGAGACTAAAATAAATGTTAATGGAGTTGCTCTAAGCTACAAATAGTCTTTGTTAAGGTAAATTAGCGATAGCTATTTCCACTGTTCAATGAGCTAGTATACATCTATCATGAGAAAATGAATGGCTTTGAGATACAGCAGATAGAAGGTCATTTGGCTCACTGTGCCTGCATCAACTCTATAACAGAGCCTTCCAATATTTCCCAATCCCTTGCCGTTTTCTCACTCTCACATTTTATTTCTCAAATGGTTATCCAAATGCCTATTTAATGTTCTTATTGATTTTTCTTTCACCGCTCTATCAAAGCTACTCACTGCATAAAATAATCTCCTCGTCTCTCTTGTGATTCTTTTGCAAATTGTTTTAAATTTGTGTCTTCCTGTTTCTAACCCCACTGCCGGTTCCCTCTACCTACTCCGTCCTCATCCTTGCAGTGAGTCACAGGCTTATCAGTTTGAGTTCGAGTTTGAGACCAATGAACCAGAAACCTGAGTTCAAATGGCCCCAGGGGAGCATGGGGGCATTTAAACAGTTAAATAACCTGGAATTTAAACAAAATAATCTGAGTAATGTAACCTACAAAACTACTGGATTGTCATAAAAATTCATTTGGTTCACTAATGTCCCTAACCTTCCCTACTACCTGCCCCTAGAAGGGTCTGTGGGGCAGGTAGAGTGGAGGATGGGGTGCTCCTTCTGTTGTCTTCACTGAGCTTCTGTATGTTCCCAGGGAAGACACTCAAGGTTCTCCATGATATCCAGATGCTTCTTCATTTGATCAGTCAGCGGCCCAAAGTTTTCCTATGAATCTGTGATCTCTTGCTGCAAGGGATTCGGAGTAGTGCACCTATTCCGTGAATCTGATATGGCTGTGCAAACAAAGTGGCTTGCCCATTAGAGCTACATGAGTGTAAATGGACTGGAAGAGAACACTCTCAATAAATAAAGAGGAGGCACTTGATGCCTTAGTGAGCTTAAAGGTGGATAGTTTGCCATGGCCGGGTGAGATTTATCCCAGGCTGCTACAGGAGGCAAGCCAAGAGATTCCTACAGCTCTGGCTGAGATTTTGACAAAACTTGGGGCCACAAGTGAGGTACCGGGTTACTGGAGGATGGCAAGTGTGGACGCCTTTTCAATAAGGGCAGCAGGGAAAAGCCTGGCAATATTCAGTGGTAGGGAAGATACTGGGGAACAAATGAGCGACAGGATAATGGTTATTTGAAACGGAAGGACTGATCAGAGATAGCCGGCATGGCTATATGAGTGAATGAGGAGATAACAAAATTTATTGATGAGGGTCGTGCAGCAGATGTGGGTTACATGGACTTCAGTAAAGCCTTTGACTAGGTCCCACATGGGAGACGGATCCAAAAGTTTAAGGATCTGTGCTGGGATCCTTGCTGTGCATAACATACGTGAATGATTTGGATGTGGATATAGGAAACATGATCAATAGGTTTGCAGATGTCATGAAGGACTGGTGGAGCTGTGGGCAGTGTGGAGGGTAGCCTTAGGCTACAGGGTGATATCAAAGTGTTGGTGAAGTGGGCTAAGGACGGGCAGAATCCTGATAATTATTGGGTGATAGATTTTGGGAGAACCAATGAGTCTAGGACATACACCATGAATGGTAATGCCCAAGGAAATATGGAAGAACAGAGGGACCTTGGTGTGCGAATCCAAAGATCATTGAATGTCACAGCACAGGTAGATAGCATGGTTAAGAAAGTATATGGGATACTGGCCCTCATTAGTCGGGGCACTAAATACAAGAGCAAGGAGGTTATGCTCCAACTTTATCAAACATTGGTCAGACCTCAGCTAGAGAACTGCATGCGGTCCTGCTCACCACACTATAGGAAGGATGTGATAGTGCTGGAGAGGTTGCAGAGGAGATTCAACTGGGATGTTGGACAGGGTTGAGGTTTAGTTATGAGGAGAGACTGGGTTTGAGGGTCTGTTTTCCCTGGTGTGGAGAAGGTATGAGGAGACATTATTGAGGTATATAAAATTGAGGGGTATAGGCAGGGTAGATTGTAGGAATCTTTTTCCCCATAAATGATGAATAAAGCTAGAGGACATAGATTTAGGGTAGGGGGTAAAGGATTTTGAGAGGATCTGAGGGGAGCTTTTCACCCAGAGAGCGGTGAGTACCTGGAACATATTGCGGAGAGAGTGGTGGGAAGCAGAGTCACCGACAACATTTAAGAGGTGTCCAGATAAGTCCTTGAATAACCTAGGCATTGAAGGCTACAGGCCAAGTACAGGATGGGTGCCCACTGGTTGGCATGGATGTGATGGGCCAAATGGCCCGTTTCCATGCTGTACAACTCTCATTGGTTCACTTGTCTTGCCAGTGGATTTGGAGGAAACAGAATCAGAATCAGGTTTATTATCACTGACATATATCATGAAATGTGTTGTTTCTGCGCAGCAGTATAGTGCAAGATATGAAGACGTCAAAATTGCTATAAGTTACAAAAATAATAAATAGCACAAAAGAGGAATAACAAAGTAGTGTTCATGGGTTCATGGGACCGTTCAGAAATCAGATGGTGGAGGGAAGAAGCTGTTCCTGAATCATTCAGGCTCCTGTACCTCCTCCCTGATGGTTAGGAAACATGAAGAGGGCATGTCCTGGATGGTGAGGGTCCTTATGATGGATGCCGCCTTCTTGAGGCACCGCCTCTCGAAGATGTCCTCGATGGCAGGGAGGGTTGCACCCGTGATGGAGCTGGCTGAGTTCTACAACTCTCTGCAGCCTCTTTCGCTCCTGCTGCATTGGAGCCTCTGTACCAGGCGGTGATGCAAACCAGTCAGAATGCTCTCCACCGTACATCTGTAGAGATTTGCAATAGTCTTTGGTGACGTACCAAATCTCCTCAAACTCTTAACAAAGTAGAGCAGCTGGCATGCCTTCTTGTGATTGCATCTATGTGCTGGGCCCAGGATAGATCCTCTGAGATGCTGACAGCCAGGAATCCCTGACTTCCCCTCCCTGATGTCCACAATCAGTTCCTTGGTCTTGCTGACACTGAGTGCGAGGTTGTTGTTGTGACGCCACTTAACCAGCCGATCTATCTCACTCCCTTACGCTTCTTCATCTGAGATTCTGCCAACAACAGTGGTGTCATCGGCGAATTTGTAGATGGTGTTTGAGCTGTGCCTAGCCACACAGTCATGAGTGTAGAGAGAGTAGAGCAGTGGGCTAAGCACCATCCTTGAGGTGCACCTGTGTTGATTGTCAGCGAGGAGGAGATATTACTACCGATCCGCACTGACTGTGGTCTCCCGATAAGAAAGTCAGGGATTCAGTTGCAGTGGTAGGTACAGAGGCCCAGATTTTGAAGCTTGTTGATTAGTACTGAGGGGATGATGGTGTTGAACGCTGAGCTGTAATCAATGAACAGCAGCCTGATGTATGTTTTGCTGTTGTCTAGGTGTTCCGAGGGGGATGGGAACCAGAGGGGTAGGTCAGAGGAAGAAGGGGATGGGGAAAAGTCAGAGCTAACAGGTAGAGAGGCTATGAGGAAGGAGAAGCAGAGTACAGACGACAAAAGTAGTGAGGTGGATGGGCTAAAGTGCATTTCCTTAAATGCAAGAAGCATCAGGGAATAAGGGAGATGAACTGAGAGCTTGGATAAGTACATGGGACTATGATATTGTGCTCTTGCAGAGACATTGGCTGACATCAGGGCAGGAATGGATATTGAATATTCCTGGTTTCCAGTGTTTTAAAAGGGATAGGGAGGGGTGGAGAAGAGGAGGAGGGGTGGCGATACTGGTCAGAGACAATATTACAGCTGCAGAAAGGGTAGATAATGTAGAAGGATCCTCTCTAGAGTCAATATGGGTGGAAGTTAGGAACAAGAAAGGAGCAGTTACTCTACTGGGAGTATTCTATAGGCCCCCCGGTAGCAGCAGCGATAGTGAGGAGCAGATTTGGAGGCAGATTTTGGAAAGATGCAAAAATAACAAGGTTGTTATCATGGGAGACTTCAACTTCCCAAATATTGATTGGCACCTGCTTAATGCCAAAGGTTTAGACAGGGCAGAGTTTGTTAAGTGTGTCCAGGACGGACTCCTGTCACAGTATGTTGACAGGCTGACTATAGAGGGAATGCCATATTAGATCTAGTTTTAGGTAATGAACCGGGTCAGGTGACAGATCTCTCGGTGGGTGAGCATTTGGGGGACAGTGACCACTGCTCCATAACCTTTAGCATTGTCATGGACAGGGATAGGAGCAAAGAGGACAGGAAGATATTTAATTGGGGAAAGGTGAAGTATGAGGCTATAAGGTGAGAACTTGGGAGTGTAAATTGGGATGACATTTTTGAAGGGAAATGTACTATGGAGATGTGGTTTGATGTTCAGGATCTCTTGCAGGATGTTAGGGATAAATTTGTCCCGGTGAGGCAGAGAAGGAATGGCAGGGTGAAGGAACCGTGGGTGACGAGAGAGGTGGAACAACTAGTTAGGAAGAAGAAGGCAGCATACATAAGGTGTAAGCGGCAAGGATCGGACAGGGCTCGTGAGGAATATAGAGTAGCAAGGAAGGAACTTAAGAAAGGGCTGAGGAGAGCAAGAAGGGGACATGAAAAGGCCTTGGCGAGTAGGGTTAAGGAGAATTGCAAGGCTTTTTTCTCGTACGTAAAGAGCAGAAGGATGGCTAGGGTAAAGGTAGGTCCGATTAAAGACAAAGGTGGAGGATGTTGCCTGGAAGCTGTGAAAGTGGGTGAGGTTCTCAATGAATACTTCTCTTCAGTATTCACCAAGGAGAGGGGTCTGATGCTGAGGACAGTGTTGGTAAGGTTAATGTTCTAGAGTATGTAGATATCAAGAGAGAGGATGTGTTGGAGCTGTTAGAAATATTAGGACAGGTAAGTCCCCAGGGCCTGAAGGAATATTCCCCAGGCTGCTTCGTGAGGGAGGGAGGGGATTGCTGAACCGTTGGCTAGGATCTTTGAGTCCTCGTTGTCCACAGGGATGGTACTGGAGGATTGGAGGGTGGTGAACGTTGTCCCCTTATTCAAAAAGCTAGTAGGGATAGTCCAGGGAATTACAGACCAGTGAGCTCTTACAAGCTGTGGTGGGCAAGTTGTTAAAAGGATTCTAAGAGATAAGATCTATGAGCATTAGAGAAACATGGACTAATTAGGGACAGCCAGCATGGACTTTGTGAAGAGTCTTGCCTCATAAGCCTGATAGGTTCTTTGAGGAGGTAACCAGGAAGATTGATGAGGGTACTGCAGTAGATGTGGTCTACATGGATTTTAGTAAGGCGTTTGGAAAAGGTTCCACATGGTAGGCTTCTTCAGAAGGTCAAGGGATCCAGGGAGGCTTGGCTGTGTGTATTCATAATTGGCTTGCCTGTAGAAAGCAGAGGATTGTGGTGAAGGGACTGCATTTGGATTGGAGGTCTGTGGACTAGTGGTGTTCCCACAGGGATCTGTTCTGGGACCTCTACTTTTTGTGATATTTATTAATGACAGTTGAGGGGGTGGAAGGCTGGGTTAGCAAGTTTACAGATGACACAAAGATCCGGTGGTGTTGTGGATAGTGTGGAGGGCTGTCGAAGCTTACAGAGGGATATGATAGGATGCAGAGCTGGGCTGACAAGTGGCAGATGGAGTTCAATCCAGAGAAGTGTGAGGTGTACACTTTGGAAGGACTAACTCAAGCCGGAGTACAGGTTAATGGTAGGAGGTTTTGGGCAGTGTAGAGGAGCAGAGGGATCTGGAGGTTTCATATCCACAGATCACTGAAAGTTGCCTCACAGGTGGATAGGATAGTTAAGAAAGCTTATGGGTTGTTCGCTTTCATAAGTCGTAGGATCGAGTTTAAGAGCTGCGAGGTAATGATGCAGCTTTCCAAAACTCTGGTTAGGCCACACTTGGAGTACTGTGTCCAGTTCTGGTCGCCTCATTATAGGAAGGATGTGGAGGCATTGGAAAGGGTGCAGAGGAGATTTACCAGGATGCTGCCTGGATTAGAGAGTATGGATTATGAGGAGAGAATAAAGGAGCCAGGGTTTACTCATTGAAGAGAAGGAGGATGAGAGGAGACATGATAGAGGTATACAAAATATTGAGAGGAATAGATAGAGTGGACAGCCAGCGCCTCTTTCTCAGGGCACCAATGCTCATTACAAGAGGGCATGGCTTTAAGGAAGTTCAAGGGAGATGTCAGAGGGAAGTTTTTCACCCAGAGAGTGGTTGGTGCATGGAATGCGCTGCCTGGGGTGGTGGTGGAGGCTGATACGTTGGTCAAGTTCAAGAGATCGTTAGATAAGCATATGGAGGAATTTAAGATGGAGGGATATGTAGGAGGAAGGGGTTAGATAGTTTTAGGTGTGGTTTGAAGGTCGGCACAACATGGTGGGCCGAAGGGCCTGTATTGTGCTGTATTTTTCTATGGTTCTATGGTTGCAAAGCCGAGTGGAGAGCCAGTGAGGTTGCGCCTGCTATAGACCTCTTGTGACAATAGGCAAATTGCAGCGGGTCCAGGTCCTTGCTCAGGGAGGAGTTAATTCCAGCTATGTCCCACCTCTGAAAGCACTTCATCACAGTAGATGTGAGTGCTACCGGGCGATAGTCATTGAGGCAGCTCACCCTGCTCTTCTTCGCCACCGGTATGATTGATGCCCTTTTGAAGCAAGTGGGAACCTCCAACTGCAGCAGTGAGAGGTTGAAGATGTCCTTGAACATTCCAGTCAGTTGGTCATGAGAACATGAGAATATAAGAAACAGGAGCAGGAGTCGGCCATCTGGCCCACCGAGCCTGCTCCGCCATTCAATAAGATCATGGCTGATCTGGCCGTGGACTCAGATCCACCTACCTGCCTTTTCCCCGTAACCCTTAATTCCCCTATTATGCAAAAACCTAACTGTGTCTTATATATATTTAATGAGGTAGCCTCCATTGCTTCCCTGGGCAGAGAATTCCACGGATTCACTTCTCTCTGGGAAAAGCAGTTCCTCCTCATCTCCGTCCTAAATCTATTCTCCCAAATCTTGAGGCTATGTTCCCTGGTTCTAGTCTCACCTACCAGTGGAAACAACCTTCCTGCCTCTATCTTATCTATCCCTTTCATAATCTTATATGGTTCTATAAGATCCCCTCTCATACTTCTGAATTCCAGCGAGTATAGTCCTGGGTAACACAATCTCTCCTCATAGGTTAACCCCCTCATCTCTGGAATCAACCTGGTGAACCTCCTCTGCACAGCCTCCAAAGCCAGTATGTCTTTCCTCAAGTAAGGAGACCAGAACTGCACGCAGTACTCCAGGTACAGCCTCACCAGTACCCTATACAGTTGCAGCATAATCTCCCTGCTCTTAAATTCAATCCCTCCAGCAATGAAGGCCAATATTCCATTTATCTTCTTGATAACCTGTTGTACCTGCAAACCAACTTTTTGCGATTCATACACAAGCACTCCCAAGTCCCTCTGCACAACAGCATGCTGCAAGCTTTCACCATTTGAATAATAATCTGATCTTCAATTTTTTTCCTTCCAAAGTGGATGACCTCCCATTTACCAACATTGTGCTCCATCTGCCAGACCCTTGCCCACTCACTTAACCTATCTATATCTCTCTGCAGACTCTCCGTGTCCTCCGCACAATTTGCTTTCCCACTCAATTTAGTGTCATCAGCAAACTTAGATACGCTACACTCAGTCCTCTCTTCCAAATCATTAATGTATATCGTGAACAGTTATGGGCCCAGCACCGACCCCTGCGGCACCCCGCTCACCACTGATTGCCAACCAGAGAAACACCCATTTATCCCAACTCTGCCTTCTATTGGTTAACCAATCCTCTATCCATGCTAATACATTACCCTCAACTCCATGCATCCTTACCTTATGGATAAGTCTTTTATGTGGCACTTCTGGAAATCCAAGTATACAACATCCATCTGTTCCCCTCTATGCAGTGAGCTCATTATATCCTCAAAGAACTCCAGTAAGTTTGTGTAATAGGACCTGCCCTTCCTGGATCCACGCTGTGTCTGCCTGATGGAACTACTTCTATCCAGATGTCTCGCTATTTCTTCCTTAATGCTAGCTTCAAGCATTTTCCTGACTACAGACGTTAAGCTAACTGGCCTGTAGTTACCTGCCTTTTGCCTACATCCTTTATTAAACAATGGCGTGACATTCGCTGTCTTCTAATCCACCGGGACCTGCCCAGAGTCCAGAGAATTTTGGTAAATGATCACAAATGCCTCAACTATAACTTCCGCCATTTCTTTCAGTTCCCTGGGATGCATCCCATCAGGACCAGGGGACTTGTCTACCTTTAGCCCCACTAGTTTGCTCATCACTACTTCTTTAGTGGCAGTGATTGTATCGAGGTCCTCACCCCCCATCGCATCCATAAAATCTCTCTTTGGTATGTTAGATGCGTCCTCCACCGTGAAGTCCAACACAAAATAGTGGTCCAAAGCCTCGGCCATTTCCACATTACTCAATATTAATTCCCCCTTCTCACCTTCCAAGTGACCTACATTCACCTGAGCCACCCTTTTCCGCTTTATGTAATTATAAAAACTGTTGCTATCTGTTTTTATATTTTGTGCTAGTTTACTTTCATAATCTATCTTCCCTTTCCTTATTGCTTGCTTAGTGGTTCTTTATTGCTTTTCAAAGTTTCCCCAATTTTCCAGTTTCCCATTACTCTTGGCAACTTTGTATGCATGAGCTTTGAGTTTGATGCCTTCCTTTATTTCCTTAGTTATCCAAGGCTGACTCTCCCCACCCTTACTGGTTTTGCTTCTAACTGGAATGTAGTTTTGTTGAGCACCGTGAAAAATCTCTTTGAAAGTCTCCCATTGTTCCTCAACTGTCCCACTATATAGTTTGTATTCCCAGTCTACACTAGCCATCTCCTCCCTCATCCCGTTGTAGTCTCACTTGTTTAGGCATAAAACACTGGTTTTAGATCAAACTATTGCGCCCTCCATTTGTATGAAAAATTCAGTCACACTGTGATCACTCTTTCCAAGAGGATCCCTAACTACAAGGTCCTTAACTTTACCTGTCTCATTGCACAGGACCAGATCTAAGATAGCATTTTCAATTGTAGGTTCACTTATTTGCTGTTCAAGAAAGCTATCATGGATGCATTCTATGAAGTCGTCCTCAAGACTCGCTCCACCAACTTGATTCCCCCAATCTATGCACAAATTAAAGTCCTCCAAGACAACTGCCGTTCCATTCTTACATGCATCAGATATTCCTTGGTTTATTGCCTGTGCCACTGTAATGTCATTGTTTGGTGGCCTATCAACAGCTCCCACCAGAGGTCGGCACAGATTTTCAGTACGCTGCCGGGTACACCGTCGGGACCTGATGCCTTGTGAGGGTTCACCCTCTTGAAGGATGTTCTGACGTCAGCCTCCGAGACAGAGATCACAGGGTCATCAGACACTGTGGGGATTCGCACAGGTACAGTGTTATTCCCCCTTTCAAAACGTGCATAAACAGCAATGGTGACACCTCTCCAGTGGTTTCAGCTGACTGCTGTGGATAGTCCAGGTCTCCCAAGATGGTTCCCAGGATATGGAAATTGCCACAATTTCCAGGGTCTTGTCATAGATCATTGCTGTCAGGGGCAGCATTGTGCAGCAGATTGAAAATTGGCTATTATTTGGAAAACAGAGAGTTGGAAAAAATGGGTCTTTTCTGGGTTGGATGGATACAATTAATGGAGTACCCTGGTCCTGGAGGGAAGGACGTAAGACATCCAAGTTTGCTGAGACACAAAAACAGGTGGAAGGGTAAGCTGAGATGAGAATGTTGTGACAGAATATAGATAGATTGAGTGAGCAGGTGAAAACCTGGTGAAGGTGGGAAAGTGTGAGGGAAGAGAAATCAAAAGGCAGATTATTCTCTATGATGGGCAGAGGTGGAGGGATGGCCCTGTTGGTAAAAAAATGAAATTAAATTAATAGCAAGGAGCGATATAGGATCAGAAGACGTAGAAACTTTGTGGGTAGAGTTGAGGAACCGCAAAGGTAAAAAGACCCTGCTGGGAGTTACGTCCAGGCCTCCGAGTAGTAGTCAGCATGTGGGGTACAAGATAACCAGGAGACAGAAGAGGTGCGTGAGAAAGGCAACATTACAGTGATCATGGGGGACTTCAATATGCAGGGCGACTGGGACAAACAGGTTGGCAGTGGACCGCAAGAGAAGGAATTTGTGGAATGTCTATGAGATGGCTTTTTAGAGCAGCTTGTGGTAGAGCCCGCTAGGGAACAGGCTATTCTGGATTTGGAGTTGTGTTATGAGGCAGACTTGACAAAGGTGAAGGAACCCTTAGGAGGCAGTGACCACAATATGATAAAATTTATCCAGCAGTTTGAGAGAGAGGAGATGAAATCTAATGTAATGGTATTACAGTTGAGTAAAGGTAACTACAGAGGCATGAGGGAGTTGCTGGCCAGAGTTGATTGGAAGGGGATCCTAGCAGGGAAGACAGTGGAGCAGCAATGGCTGGAGTTTCTGGGAGTAATTCAGGAGACCCAGCAGAATTTCGCCCCAAGGAAGAAGAAGCACCCTAAGGGGAGGACAAGGCAACCACGGCTGACAAGGAGAGTTAGGGACTGCGTAAAAGCAGAAGAGAAGACGTTACAATGTGGCAAAGGTTAGTGGGAAGCCAGAGGATTGGGAAGCCTTTAAAAGCCAACGCAGGTCAACTAAAAAAAGCCATAAGGGAGAAGATGAAATATGAGGGTAACTGAGCCAATAATATAAAAGAAGATTCCAAAAGTTTTTTTAGATATATAAAGGGGAGAAGAGAGGCAAGAGTGGACACCAGACCGCTTGGAAATGATGCTGGAGAAGTAATATTGGAGAACAGAGGAATGGCGGAGGAGCTAAGTAAATACTTTGTGTCAGTCTTCACAGTGGAAGCCACCAGTAACATGCCAGAAATTCAAGAGAGTCCAGGAGGCAGAGGTGAGTGTAGTGGCCATTACCAGGAAAAGGTGCTGGGGAAGTTGATAGGCCTGAAGGTAGATAAATCACCTGGACCAGATGGACTACACCCTAGGGTTCTGAAAGAAGGAGCTGAAAAGATTGTGGCGGCTTTAGTCGTGATCTTTCAAGAATCACTGGAGTCAGAAAGGATCCCAGAGGACTTGACAAAAGACAGGAAATCGTAGGCCGTTTAGACTGACGTCAGTAGTTGGTAAGGTTTTTGAGTCCATTATTAAAGATGAAATTTCAGAATACTTGGAAGTATGTGATAAAATAGGATGAAGTCAGCACGGTTTCATTAAGGGGAGATCTCGCCTGACACATCTGTTAGAATTCCTTGAGGAGGTAACAAGCAGGTTAGACAAAGGGGAGTTGGTGGATGTGGTTTACCTGGATTTTCAGATGCCACACACGAGGCTGCTGAACAAGATAAGAGCCCATGGTGTTAGAGGTAAGGTACTAGCATGGATAGAAGATTGGCTGATTGGCCAAACGCAGAGAGTGGGGATAAAGAGGTCCTTTTCAGGATGGCTGCCGGTGACTAGTGGTGTTCCACAGGGGTCAGTGTTGGGACTGAAACTCGTCACTTTAAACATTAATGATCCGGATGAAGGAACTGACGGCATTGTGGCCAAGTTTGCAGACGAGACAGGTAGTGTTGCGGAGGCAGGGAGTCTGCAGGAAGACTTGGACAGGTTGGGAGAGTGGGCAAAGAAGTGGTAGATGGAATACAGCGTAGGGAATTGTGGGGTTATGCACTTTGGTAGGAAGAATAAAAGTATAGACTATTTTCTAAATGGGGAAAGAATTCAGAAATCAGTTGTGCAAAGGGACTTGGGTGTCCTAGTGCAAGATTCCCTAAAGGTTAACTTGCAGGTTGAGTCGGTAGTAATGAAGGCGAATGCAATGTTAGCATTAATGTCGAGAGGACTCAAACATAAAAACAAGGGTATAATGCTGAGGCTTTATAAGGCAGAGGGCAAATGGCATATTGGCCTTTATAGCAAAGGTTTCAGAAATGGGGAAGTTTTGTTACTAGTGAGGCCACACCTGGAGTATTGTGCACGATTCTTATCACCTTACCTTAGAAAGGATGTAGGAGCACTGGCGGGAGACCAAAAGAGATTCACACGGGTAGTAATACATACAAAATGCTGGGGGAACTCAGCAGATCAGGCAGCATCTACAGAGGGAAATAAACAGTCGACATTTCGGGCCGAGACCCTTCATCAGGACTGAAAGGAAGAGGGCAGAAGCCAGAATAAGAAGGTGGGGGGAGGGGGAGGAGCACAGGCTGGCAGGTGACAGGTGAGTCCAGGTGAGGGGGGCAAGGTAGGTGGGTGGGGGAGGGGGGATGTGATGTGAAAAGCTGGGAGCTGATTGATCTGGAGACTTGAGTGAGAGAGGAGTAAGTCAGGCCTTGCCAGGTTTTCCTTTTACTTTTAGATTTGTCTAGCAGGTCACCAGATATAAACAAGGGCATTCATGTGGTTGAAATTTATAATTTCTTGAGCTTTATAAAACTGTGCAGCCCTGACATTGCCATGAGTCATCCTTGATTCTAGAAAACAATGCTTCTGTGACCTGATTATTGTCCCTGTGACAACTGGTTGGTTTATATAGTTTGGCAAAGAAACTACATGGAACTTCTAGCCCTAAAACGGGTCAGTGCCAATGTTTATGCTCCACAGGAGCCTCCTTCCAGTCTTTTTCACAACTCCCATAAAAATGTTCCTTCCATTCCTTCCTCACATGTCCGGTTTTCCTAAAGTATTTTGTGTCTCAACCATTCCCCACGGTGGTGTTCCACATTCTTTTTCTCTCTGAAGAAATTTCTCCTGAATTTCTTTCTGAAATTATTTTAAAAATATCTTAGGAGCATAACAGCAATGAGATTGAAGGAGCCATATACCCAGTGGAGACGTAATTCTTAGGAATATAAAGAATAGAATTGGAGTAGGCTATAAGTCCCCTGAGCCTGTTCATCTATTAATAAGACCCTGGATGATCCACTCCTCGCCTCAGTTCCATTTGCTGCCTGCTCCCCATAGCCCTTGTCTCCCCTATAATCCCAAACTCTGTCTATCTCAGCCTCAAATATATTCAATGACTCAGTCTCCACTACTGGCTGGAGAAATTCAATGATTCACAACCCTCTGAGGAGGAAATTTCTCCTCATCTCCATCCATGAACTAGATTCCCCCATGAGGGGAAACATCCTCTCAGCAATTATCCCATCAAGCTCCCTCAGAATCATGTTTTAATGAGATAGAGTTCCCTGCACAGATCACATTTCATTTTTCTAAACTCTTATGAGTATATATATGTATAATTTTTCTAATCTCCACGAGCCCAGCTTGCTTAACCTTTCATCATAAGATAATCCCTTCACCCTTGAAATCAGCCTAGTGAACTTTTTTGAGCCACCTCGCAAAGTAAGTTTATCCCTCCTTAAACAAGGAGACCAAAACTGCACCTGAAGTGTGGTTTCCACTTTACTCCATCCCCCCTGGTAACAAATGCCAACATTCCATTTCTTTCCTTTACTACATGCTGCATTACATGCTACATTTCTGTGTTTTTAATGCTTGAGGATCCCCAGATCTCTCTGCACAGCAACATTTTGTTGTCTCTATTTAAACAATGTTCTGCTCCTCTCGTCTTCCTACCAAAGTGCACAACCTCACAATTCCCCACATTAATCCCCATCTGCTAACTTAACCTATCTAAAACCTTTTTGGACTCTGTATTTTGTAGCATCAGCAAACTTGGCAACAGTATACTTGAGTTTCTTCATCTAAGTGTTAATGGAGATTAGAAACAGTTCAGGCTCCAGCACTGATCCCTGTGGCATTCCTCTGTTGGAACTTGCCAACGTGAAGATGACATTTGGACTGGTACATGGATAAGGGTTTAGTGGGATATGGGGCAAATGCAGGGAAATGGGACTAGCTCAGGTAGGCGACTTGGTCAGCGTGGACGGGTTGGGGCAAAGGGCCTGTTTCCGTGCTGTATGTCTCTATGATTCTAATCATCCTGACTCTATTTTCTGTTGGGATCCAAGCCTCTGTTATGGTTATATATTACCCTGCAACACTATGTGCTCTAATTGTGGAAATAATTAGAACATAACAAATGTTCAAAGAAGATGGACACAGATAATAGTTGTGGAAAAAAAAATTATACCACATCTCAAAACTGAAGGTGATGTGAGACAAGTTCTGGAGGGACCTTCTTTCTATTTGCAATTACCAGTTAGAGATGGACCAGACAGAAAACTACTGAGGGGAGAACTGCAATACTCTGCTGCTCCTGCAAACCCTGACCGTGAAATAGTGGATGCCACCCTCACTTGTGAGTCAGAAAATTCTAGGTTCAAGTCCCTCTCGTACACTGGACAGAAAATCTGAGCTGGTATTCTAGTGCGGTGCAGTGCTGAGCGAGTGCTGCCCTGTCAGAGGTATTGTTCTTTAGATAAGGGGTTAAACTCAAGCATTTCCTGACTGTCAGATGTACTCAAAAGGTCTCAAGCCATTATTGAAGAAAGGTATCACCATGCTCCAGGTGAACGTCATTCAAACCAACCAAGCAACACTCCTCAAAATAGATGGTTTTAACAGTTAAATATGTGCTCTGTCTGCGTGTGTGTGTGTGTGTGTGTGTGTGTGTGTGTGTGTGTGTGTGTGTGTGTGTGGAGGGGTGGGGTGTTCTGGAGTCATATATGGGTCAAACAGGGTCAGGACAGCTTATTTCCTTCCCTGAAGGACGTAAGTAAACCAGATGGGTTTTGACGATCCATCACTTTCATACGCGGACACTGGGACTACCTTTGTTTTAAAAAAATCCAGATTCATATAATCAGTTGGATTTAAATTCCTCATCTGCCATGGTGGTATTTGAACTCATGTTTCTGGATCGATGCTCCAGAACTCTAGAAGATAGTTCAGTAACTTAACTGCCACACTACCATTTCCCATAGTCACCCATTTGAATAGCAATACAATATTTGCATTGCTTTTTTAGAGTCATACAGCATGGAAACAGACCCTTCAGCCCACTGTCATAGAGACATACAGCACAGAAACTCGTCCATGCTGACCAAGGTGCCTACCTGAGCCAGTCCTATTTCCCTGTGTTTGGCCCATATCCCTCCAAACCTTTCCTATCCACATACCTGTCCAAATGTCACGTAAACATTGTAACTGTACTCACCTCTAGCTCTTCCTTTAGCAGCTTGTTCCATGCACCCACCACTCTCTCTGTATGGAAAAACTTGCCCCTCAGGTCCCTTTTAAATATTTCCTCCCTCACCTTAAACTGATGCCCTCTAGTTTTAGACTCCCCTACCCTGGGATAAAGGCTGTGACCATCCACCTTATCTATGCCCCTCATGATTTTATATAACTTAATAAGGTCACCCCTCAGCCTCCTACACTCCAGGGAAAACAGTCCCAGTCTATCCAGCCTCTCCTTATAACTCAAACCCTCCAGTCCCGGTAACATCCTTGTGAATCCTTTCTGCACACTTTTCAGCATATTGAATCCTTCCTGTACCCCAGGCGACCAGAACTGCACACAGTAAGCTAAGTGCAGTCTCACCAACCCTTGTGCTCATTACCCTGACCGACAAAGGCAGGCGTTCCTAATTCCTTCTTCAGCACCCTGTCTACCCATGTCTCCACTTTCAGGGAACTATGTACTTGGACCCTGAGGACCCTCTGTTCTACAACACTTTCCAGGGCCCTACCATTTACTCTGCAAGTCCTGTCCTGGTTTAACTTCATTATTCATTATTTCATTATCTCTTTATTTGTCATTGTACTGTTGCAACAACAACACAACGAGATTACGATGGCACTCCCTTGCCTAATAAAAACCAAAACAGTAAATTGATAAGAGCAATTATAACTAGAAAATAAAACAAACGTACTTACACAAATATAAAATATAAAGAAAATATAAAAGGCAGTGTGCAAATGAACCATGAGAATAATGATAATCAGCAGCATATCAATATATTAAATATCACCATGATGAGTCCAGCCGGTAAAGGGGGGGAGACATAGTATGTGTGTGTATGTATGTATAGGAGGTGTCAGTCCACATTCAACACTTTAACAGCTTTGGGAAAAAAGCTGCGTTTCAGTCTTGTAGTGTGTGCATGTATTGCCCTGTATCGCCTACCAGAGGGGAGTAGTTTAAAAAGGTAGTGAGCAGGGTGAGCTGGTTCTCGAACTTACCAAAGCACAACACCTCACATTGGTCCGAGTCCATGCCAACCATCAAGCACACATTTACACCCATTCCATTTTATTCCTCCCACAATACCGTCAGCTCCCCTCAGCTTCTACCACTCATCTACACACAGCGGCCAATCAACCTGCACAGACTTGGAATGCGGGAGGAAACCGGAGCACTCGTAGGAAACCTGCGCGGTCACAGGGAGAACATGCAAGCTCCACACAGACAGCGCCGGAGGTCAGGATTGAACCTGGACTGCTGGAGCTGTGAGGTAGCAGCTCCACTGGCTGTGCCACTGTGCCTTGTATTATCTTTAAGGATGGGTGTGATAAAAAGTGCCAGTCAGAGAGAAGCTCTTTCTACATTGGCTACACTCGAGTCACGTACTAGAGTCCCAGTGAAAGTCATTGTGCTTAGCCTGCTTGGGGACAAGGTTATATCAGGGCTTCTTCAAAGTGTATTATGATATCAACATGGCAAGTGCCTGCTTGATACTGAGAGATGCCTGGCTACTTTATCCAACCCCTGTCAAAACCCATCAGCTGCCTAGCTGGGAGTATAGGAGATTGAAGTGTTACAGAGATCAGCCTTCCTTTACCATAAATACAAGAGGTCAAGACAAACAAGAACTGCTTCTAACCAGACAAGGACAGTGGTCAATACTGACAGAATATAAGATGGTAAGAGAGTATCACAGAGAGTCATGATATCTGGATTGTTCCAGGCTGATGTGCAGGCAGATACCAGCTGAACTCTCAGCAGAAAGGGAGGGAGGGTGGAAGTGACGAATGTGGGAGAGAAAGGGACAAATGATGGCAGAGCGGTGGGAAGGAGGGGAAGATGAATACTGGAGGGCAACTTATTGAAGACAATCCCAGAGGGTGTGCATTTAAGGTGAGAGGGTGTAGGTTCAGAACAGACGTTTTTTACTCAGAGAGCGGCGGATCCCTGGAATGCGTTGCCTGATAGGGTGGTGGAGGCAAATTCATTGGGGGCTTTTAAGAGGAGCTTGGATGGAAAATGGAGGGAAATGGGCATTCTGTAGGTAGGAGGGATTAGTTACGTTGGCACAACATTGTGGGCCGAAGGGGCTGTTCTGTGCTGTACTGTTCTATGTTCTATAAATTGCAAATATGTTGTAAATAGCCAAAGTTGACATAATCTCTGAGGGTTCATTATTGTCCATTGTGAATCTACTAATACAATTAATAGGAAATATGTAGCAGGCAGGAAGATGTGCCAGCGGAATTAGAAAGCATATAATGTGTGACTACAGACACAGTCTGCACCAGGATGTGAAGTCATTTGCATATTTGTGATCCCTGTATTGTTGTTATCCTCAAAATGTCTTTCTGAAATCCTAAAATAATAAGTCACTTGGTACAGCCTTTGGAATTGTCTGTTCTGCTGAAAGAGTCATTAGAAAGTTTGAACTCCCGGCTTCAGGAAAACATTTCAACTCATATTACAATAACCTTGGTTTAAATGCTAATCCCCTAATGTAATAAAATGACCCACAGTGATTCACAGTGTGTAATCAAAACAAATCTGACAATGAACCATGATGTTAGGACAGGTTGGCTGGGGTTTCTTAAAATAGGAGAGGATGGGAAGAAGGTGGGGCAGGTATCTCAGATAGGGAGAATGCAGCGGAATATAGAAAGAGTGAGTTCCCACGGGGAGATTACAGGGAACAGATGGGAGAGTGGGTATTCGATGGGAGATTGTAGGTGGAGGGAAGTAAATGGGCCTTGCATTGAGAATGTGGGGGAGGGGTGATCAATGGAGAACAGAAAAACAGTTGGATGTGGTTTCCCAATGGGATACCATGTATCTCCCCGAGGCACTTGTTAAGGTCTGGCTTCTGACAATGTCCTCAGTTCCCCCAGCTTCAGGGTCCTGCTTTATGTCTGAGCCAGCAAGGATACAGAGATGTGGTAAAAACAAATAGGGGGGAAATGTTTCCATTATTAGGAGGACACTGAGTCCAGATAATGACATTTCCATCAAATCCCTTCACCAAAACCTCCATTAAATCTAACGTTTAACCTCCCCAGCTGTAGAGGTAACAACAGACATCTCTCCACATGATCAAAGTTTCTTATAAGCAGATATCTCCAATGAAGCATAAGGCTGAAGCCTTTGTCTTTCGTGAATCTTACTCAGGTGTCTTCCAGCTGGCGCTTTGCTGTTGGTTCTATTTAAAGAGAAATTATTATCTTAATGCTCCAGTGATATAAGAGCAGGATCATTGGGCATGGATTTTGAATATTGATTAGACTTTTAGCCGGAGATGTCTTCATACACTTGAAGCCCTTTGTTTTTTGGTGGCAGAAATCATGAATATGGGGAGGTGCAATCAAAGTTTTTGAGGCGAGGCACACACCACACCCACTGTGTGCTGGTGGTGGAGCAATGAATGTTTAGGATTGTGAGTAGGGTATGAATCAAATTCGCTGCTTTTTCCATGATGGTGTAAAGTTCTCTGAGTGCTGTTGGACATGTATTGATCCAGGTGGATGGAAAGTTCATGTTCCTGACTTGTACTTTGAAAATAGTGAAATGGTTTTTGGAGTGTTAAGAGGTGAGCACCCAAACTCTGACCTGCTCTTGCAGCCACGGTATTTAGTGGTTCCTCTAGTTCTTTCATCAATCGTGACCCCGTGTTGCCAATGGTTAGCGGCTTAGTGATGGTAATGCTGTCGAATGTTAAAGGTAGGAGGTTAGAATCTCTCTTGTTGGAGAGGACAACTGTCTCGGACTCTTGTGGTGTGAATGTTATTTGCTATTTATCAGCCTATGTCTGAATGTTGCTAGGTCTTGCTACATGGAGGTGTAGATTGCTTCATTTGCTGAGGCATAGCAAATAGAATTGATTATTGTGCAATCATACACCACCATCATCACAAAGGAGCAACAACCAATCTGCTGGAGGAACTCAGGGGGTTGAGCAGCGTCAGTGGGAGGAAAGGAATTGCCGACGTTTCAGGTCAAAACCCAACATCAGGACCCTGTGACAGTCCTGAAACAGGGTTTCAACCTGAAATGTGAACAATTCCTTTCCTCCCACAGACGCTGCTCAACCCCCTGAGTTCCTCCAGCAGATTGGTTGTTGGTCCACATTCCAGCATCTGAGTCTCTTGTGTCTTCACCATTACAATGGACTTTGACTTTGTTTTTCTTTTGATCTAATTGTTTTCTTTCTTGTATAATTTATGTTTTCCTTGTGAACGTTGTGTCTCTAATGCTTTGTGCCTGTGATGCTGCTGCAAGTAAGTTTTTCAATGCATCTGTGCATACGTGTACTTGTGCATCTGACAATAAATAACATTGATATTCCATGGAAAGAAGGTCACCGATGAAGCAATGAAAATGGTTAGACCTGGGCACTGGTAAATGGAAAATGGTTAGACCTGAGAATGCCTGCAGTGATATCCTGGAGCTGGGATAATTGACCTCAAACCACTACAACCATTTTCCTTTATGTGAGATATGGCTCCAGCTGTTTCAGTATTTCCTCCCTTATGTCCATTGACTTCAGTTTTACCAAGACATACTTGGTCAACATATAGTCTTGATGTCAGGCCTCACCTATCTTGGCTTAGTGTCCTCCAGTCTCTTGACAATGGAAATATTTTTATCAAAGCCTCTTTTAAATCTCACTTTAACCTTCCCAGCTGTAGGGTAACAACAGCAGATTCTCTTGTCTCTCCACATGATCAAAGTTTTTTAAGAGTAGAGTTTCAATGAAACATCAAATTGGAAGCCTTTGTACTTTGTGAATGTTACTCAGGCCTCTTCCAGCCAGTCCAGCTGGGGATTTGCTGCTGGACCATTGTCTAATGTGAAACTGATATTATTTCAATGCATCAGTGGACATGGATTTCGAACATTGAATAGATCTTTAGCAGGAGTCTTGCTTATGGCTCGATTTGCAAAATAGGAACATGACAAATTGTTATTCGAGTTTTAACCCTATTCTTGTCAATAGGCAATGGGGGATGCAAGGGTCGAGATTCAGCAAGCTATTCCACTGAGAATAGACTCTATATCTAGGTCTGCTCCTCATCCACTCTCTTCACTGTATTGTGATGAGGTTTATCCTTCTTGAGATCTGGGATGCTGATACCTCCCGCAACTCCCATCCATCATTAACCACTCTACCCTGGGCTGAGCCCCAGCGATTCATTAGGCCATCAGTCTTAGGCTGAGAGATGACAGTGAGGTTGTGGAGGGCCAGAATAATGCGGAGTCCCAATGGGAATTCAGTGTCACACCTGGGGACCTGTTTAAGAAGGAATGTCCTGACAGATACATTTATGGATTACTCCACAAATGAATGGAGTTCTAAAACATGTACTGTTGGTGTAATCAGATTATTAAACTCTGAGTTCAGTTAAATAACTTAGCATTTCTTTCCAAAACCAGTATTTTGTTAACTCTTCAGTAGTTAGTACAGCCCAATCACAAAACGCCTCTCCAACAGTTGCCATGGAGATGGCAATACATCCTTTAATCTTTTTGGACTTGGAGCATTTTTTGTTACTGCAGTCAATTATGAGATCAAAGAGTGGTGTCAGCTTCCCGATGGCTTTTCTAATCCTGTACACAAAGTGGTTCACGGTATTGAGTATGCAGTGAAAATATTCGATCTTAATTACAGAGGTTCAGTCTTAATTCACCGGAGCATTTACCTGTTATGGTATAGAGCCTTACAGCAGATAACAAGGCCATTTAACCCATCATGTTAATGTCAACTCTGAAAACACTCTCCAATTAGTCCCACTCCTGTGAATTTTCTCCCTTCATGTGGCAGAGTATAACCATAGAACCATAGAACAATACGGCAAAATACAGGCCCTTCGGCCCACCATGTTGTGCTGGCCTTCAAACCACACCTAAGACTATCTAACCCCTTCCTCCTACATATCCCTCTATCTTAAATTCCTCCATATGCTTATCTAACAATCTCTTGAACTTGTCCAACGTATCAGCCTCCACCACCACCCCAGGCAGCACATTCCATACACCAACCACTCTCTGGGTGAAAACCCTCCCTCTGACATCACCCTTGAACTTCCCACCCATTACCTTAAAGCCATGTCCTCTTGTTTTGAGCATTGGTGCCCTAGGAAAGAAGCGCTGGCTGTCTACTCTATCTATTCCTCTCAATATCTTGTATACCTCTATCATGTCTCCCCTCATCCTCCTTCTCTCCAATGAGAACAGCCCTAGCTCCTTTAGTCTCTCCTCATAGTCCATACTCTCTAATCCAGGCAGCATCCTGGTAAATCTCCTCCGCACCCTCTCCAACACCTCCACGTCCTTCCTATCATGAGGCGACCAGAAATGGACACAGTACTCTAAGTGTGGCCTAACCAGAGTTTTGTAAAGCTGCATCATCACTTCGCGGCTCTTAAACTCGATCCCCCGACTTATGAAAGCTAACATCCCATAAGCTTTCTTAAATACCCTAACCACCTGTGAGGCGACTTTCAGTGATCTGTGGATATGAAGCCCCAGATCCCTCTGCTCCTCTACACTGCCCAGAATCCTGCCATTTACCTTGTACTCTGTCTTGGAGTTTGTCCTTCCAAAGTGTACCACCTCACACTTCTCTGGATTGAACTCCATCTGCCAATTGTCAGCCCAGCTCTGCATCCTATCAATATCCCTCTGCAAGCTTCGACAGCCCTCCACACTATCCACAACACCACCGATCTTTGTGTCATCTGCAAACTTGCTAACCCAGCCTTCCATCCCCTCGACCCAGCCTTCCACCCCCATAATGTAGGCAAAAGATCAACTCATCCCTTTGGTTTGATGATGGGTTAGAATGTCTTGGAAAATAAATCAGACTTGATGGTACAACCATTTTGGGTGGCAACTTGCCTATATTGCAAGGTGGTTGAGAGTGTAAGAGTAAGAAAGGATTGCTGCAATTATATAAGACCTGGATAGAACCACTGCTGGATTCCTGTCTGCAGCTTTGTTCTCCTTCCCTAACAAAGGATTTAATTTCTCTGGAGAATTTTTTTTTCATTCAGTCTCTGGATATTCGATTATTGAGCATATTCAGAGATGAGATTAGTGAGATTTTTGGATGCCGATGCAATCAAGGGATATAGGAATCAAACAGGAAGTTTGACTTGAGGTAGAGGATCGGCCACACGATTAGGGAAGTGATAAAATGATAGGAAGTATTTAGCAGGGAAATATAACCAAGGCAGTAAAACCATTGGAAGAATTGAACATGTCACTGAGAATTTAAAACAGCAAAAAAACACAGTAATAAAACAATTACAAAAACCTGAAAGGTTACAGGGTTCAGTTTTTTTATTCTATTGTCACACTGTCGTGGTGATCAGAGGAAAAATGGTGAAATTCTGTATAGAACTATTCAAAACAGGGTTGTATGATGTCCCAATAGAAGCTGAGGGTAACAAAATGAGTCAGAGCTAGAAAATGAGCCGTACATGAGCTTTCTGCCATTGCTTTTAATCCTGTCCTATCGGATTATCCTTCTGTTCCTTTGTCGTGTACTTATCTAGCACTCTCATTCTGCTGATAGGATAGTGGCAGACCACACTCCATGATGTCATACAAAGATCTTCTTCAGCTTGTTGAAGGAGGGAATGTGTTCTTGGAAAGTCAGGAGAGAACGGTTCAAGGACTTCTTCAAATCATTCTTGAAACATTCCAGCATCGACAGGAGTTTAGGAAGGAACTTGCTAAATGCAGAAAGCTTATCCACTCTGGTGTACTGTCTCCGGGTGATAGAACACTGTTGAGGCAGAACAATAATTCATGCACCAGCCGTATGTCCATTGTGAAGTACACAGCCTAAAGCACCTGCTCCTGCACAGGATGCCGTGAAGTTCAATGTGCAAATCAGCCTGATCAGCCACTCCCATTCTCAGAGAAAGTAAACCAACAGTGATATCCTGAGTCAGCCTTAAACTCAAAGAATGAAATGCATCTTCCCTTCACATCCGTCTGTAATATTTGATTCAACCATTCCATGTGGTAGTGAGTTCCACTCTCTGAGTGAAGACAATTCTCTTGAATTCCCTGCTGGATTTATTACTGACTGTCTTCCGATGATAGCCTCTAATCTTGGTCTTCCTGAATGGAGAAGAAATGATCTCTCTATTCCAACAAATCCATTTACAAAGTCCTCTATCTGGGCCACTACCCCAGCTTGTTCAATATAACTTCTCTGTTCTGATACCAGTATTAGAAAAAGATTTTGGTTGTTCTGTATTTGTCTTTTGCTCTTCGTGCTCTTGAGGTAACGAGAAGGGATAAAGATGTGATGAATGTTCAGATGAAGGAAGATGACTGTACTATATTCTGAGGAGAAAAGTTTTTTAAGGTTGTATTCGGGTGTTGCCCTTTCATTCCTTTGTAAGGAGCCAAGTACAACTAAAATTTTTGAGGTGTTTTCAGCTTCAAGGGTGTTAATAGTGCAAGGGGGTTAGATGGGGTAGAATTTGTTACATGTGTCCAAGAAAGTATTTTGAGACAATATGTAGAGAGTCCTACGAGAGACGGGGCAGTACCATAGAACCATAGAACCATAGAACCATACAGCACAAAACAGGCCCTTCAGCCCACCATGTTGTGCCGTCCATCAGACCACCCTCACACTACCTAACCCCTTCCTCCTGCATATCCCTCTATCTCACGTTCCTCCATATGCCTATCCAACAAGCTCTTGAACCTGTTCAATGTATCTGCCTCCACCACCACCCCAGGCAGTGCATTCCATGCACCAACCACTCTTTGGGTGAGAAACCTCCCTCTGACATCTCCCCTGAACCTCCCACCCATAACCTTAAAGCCATGACCTCTCGTCTTGAGCATTGGTGCCCTGGGAAGGAGGTGCTGACTGTCTACTCTGTCTATTCCTCTCAATATCTTATATACCTCTATCATGTCTCCTCTCATCCTCCTCCTTTCCAGTGAATAAAGCCCTAGCACCTTAAGCCTCTCCTCATATTCAATACCCTCCAATCCAGGCAGCATCCCGGTAAATCTCCTCTGCACCCTCTCCAATGCCTCCACATCCTTCCTATAATGAGGCGACCAGAACTGAACACAGTACTCTAAATGTGGCCTAACTAGAGTTTTGTAAAGCTGCATCATAACCTCGCGGCTCTTAAACTCAGTCCCGCGATTTATGAAAGCCAACACCCCATTGGCCTACTTAACTGCTCTTTCCACCTGTGAGGCAACTTTCAATGAACTGTGAATATGAACCCCCAGATCCACCTTATCTTAGGAAATGAAACTGGGCAAATGGTGGAAGTATCGATGAGCGAACACTTTGGGACGGTGACCACAATTCTGTAAGTTTCAAGGTAGTTATGGAAAGGGACAAGGTTGGTCCTCAAGTTAAGGTGTTGAATTGCAGGAAGGCTCATTTCAATAGCTTCAGAGGGGACCTCACAACGTAGACTGAGACCAGATGCTTGCAGGTAAGATGATAGCTAGCAAGTGGGAGTCTTTTAAAAGAGAGTCAGTAAGAGTTCAGGTAAGGGGGAAAGGCAAAGATGTTCCAGTGAGAGTGAAAGGCAAAGATGATCAGGGAAAATAAAACATATGATAGGTATTGGCAACTGGGATTGACGGAGTCTCTTGAAGAAACCAGACTGTGTGAGAGAGAACTTAAGAAAGAAATTAGAAGGGCGAGAAGGGGCCGTGACATATCCTTGACAAATACAATTAAGGAGAATCTCGAGACATTCTAAAGTATACCAGGAGCAAGAGGGTAGCCAGAGAAAAAATGGATCCCCTTAGGGATAAGGGGTATTCATTTAGGGTGATTAGTAAGTTTAGAGATATGATTAGAGGTATGATTAGAAAGTTTACAGATGACTCAAAAGTTGGTGGTGTTGTGGATAGCAGGGAAGGTCGTCTCAGTCCACAGCAGGATTTAGATCAGGTGGAAAGTTAGTTGCAGTGTTGGCAGATGGAATTTAACCCCAACATGCGAGGTGATGCACTCTGGGAAGTCAAACAGGAGTCAGTCATATACAGTAAACGGCAGAGGGCTAAGGGATGTTAATGAACGTAGGGGCCTTGTGGTTCATGCCCACAGTTCCCCAAAAGTGGCAATCCAGGTTGATAGGGCGGTGAAGAAGGCATACGGCATGCTTGCTTTCACAGACTGGGACACAGAATATAAAAGTTGGGTTGTTATATTGTAACTTTACCAAACATTGGTTCGACTATGTGTAGAATTTTGCAGTTCTGGTTGCCACACTATAAGGATGGATGTGATTGCTCTGGATTGGAGGACTTCAGTAATGGGGAGAGATTGGATAGGCTGAGTTTGTTTTCCCTGGAGTGAAGAAGGCTGAGAAATAACCTGATAGAGATAAATAAAATCATAAGAGGCATTGATAGGGAAGATAGTCAGAACCTTTTTCCTATGACGGTGGTATGAAAAACAAGAGGGCTTCGGTTTAAATGTGAGGAAGAAGTATTAAAGTAGATTTGAGGGGGAAGTTTTCTTTACACAGGGAGTGGTTGAACTTGCTGCTCAAGGAGGTGATGGACTAAGATATAATCACTATGTTTAAGAGACAGTTGATGGAGTAGATGGTCGTCCAAGGTTACAAGGTGATATCAATGTGTCGGTGAAATGGGCTGAGAAACAGCAGAAGTTTACTCCTGGTAAGTGTGAGGTGATGCACTTTAGGAGTATTATTGAGGCTGAGACATGCACCATGAATGGTCAGATCCCAGTGAGTATTGAGGAAAAGAGGACACCTTGGTGTACAAGTCCGGAGATCCTTGAAGGTGGCGGTGCAGGTAGACAACATGGTTAAGAAGGCATATGGGATACTTGCCTACGTTAGCCTACAAGAGTACAAGAGCAGGGAGGAGGTCAGACCTCAGCTGGAGAACTGCATGCGGTTCTGGTCACCGTACTTTGGGGAGGATGTGATAGTGCTGGAGAGGGTGCAGATGTTGCTTGGGACAGAATGTTTCTGTTATGAGGAGAGACGGGAGAGGCTAGGTCTGTTTTCCCTGGAGTGGAGGAGGTTAAGAAGGGACATTGCTGAGGAGGGATATAAGATTATGAGGGGTATAGTTTGAGTAGATTGCAGGAAACTTTTCCCCTTATCAGAGGTGAATAAAACTAGAGGACATAGATTTAGGATAAGGGGTATGCAACTTAGAGTGGATCTGAGGGGACCTTTTTCAACCAGAGAGCAGCGAGTACCTGGAATACACTCCTGAGAGAGTGGCGGGAGCAGAGTCGCTGACAGCATTTAATAAGTGTACAGACAAGCACTTGAATTGCCCAGGCATAGAAAGTTACGGACCAAGCAAGTGGGATTAATCATGGACATGGTGAGTCAACTGATCCACTTCCATGCTGTATGACTCTAATATTAGAACTGAGATGTCATGTTATAGCTTTATAGAAGATTGGCCAGGCTACACCTGTTGTAAAGGGCGTATTTTAACTAGAGAAAGTGCAGAGAAGATTCACTGGCATGTTGCCTGGATTGGAGCATGACAGTTATAGGGACAGACTGGATAGGCTAGGTTTGTTATCCCCGCAACAAAGGAGGCTGAGGGCTGATCTAATACATTATGAGCAGGATAAGTAGGGTAGATAGTAAAATCCTTTTCCCATGGTAAGGGTGTCAAAAGCAAGAGGGCATAAGTTTAAGGTGGGAGGTAGGAGTTATAGAGAATATCTGAGAATGAATTTGTTCACACAGTGGGTGGTTGTGAGTTGGGAATGCATTACCCGAGGCTGTGGAGGCAGATACTCTTACAACATTAAAGAAATGTCGAGACAAGTGCTTAAGTTGCCAAGGCATAGAACACGACACCTAACAAGGGTAAATGGGATGAGAGTAGGTCGGTACAATGGGTGACATGGACACGGTGGGCTGCAGGGCCTGTTTCTGTGCTGTACAACTCGACGGCTCTAAAATCATATCAATATCTGTCCTGAGTATACTCAGCAACTGAGCCACCACAGCCCTCCTGGGTCACAAATTCCAAAGATTCATTACCCTCTGGATGAAGCAATTTCTCCTCAAGTCTGTTCCAAATGACCGACTCCTTATTTTGAAACTGTGACCCTGGTTCTAGAAACACCAGCCCAGGGAAAGTATCATCCCCTCATCCACCCTATCCACGTTGTACATTTTACTCAGGTCACATCTTATTCTTCTAAACTCAGAAGGGCATAGGCCTCATCTGCTTTATCTCTCCTCGTACAACAAACCCACCATCACTGGAATCAACCTGGTGAACCTTCCCTGCATCCTTCTGCTGCAGGAATGTTCATCCTTCGGTAGGCAGATGAGACCTGTATGCAATATTCCTGATGCTGTTTCACTGGGACACTATAATTGGAGCAAAATGTCTTTACTCTCATACTTCAATCCCCTTGCAATAAAAGCCAACATACCATTTACCTTCTTGATTACTTACCTGCACAATAACTGTCAGCGATTCATGCACACCAGGGTCCTCCTGAACATCTTTCAATTGCTCATCATTTAAAATATACTCTACCTGTCTATTTTTTTACCGTGGATGAGCTCAGTTTTTTTCACAGTATAATCCACCTGCTATGTCCTTGCCCGTTCACTTAATCTGCCCATATCCCCATGAAAGCCTCTCTGCATTCTTCTCAAAGCCCAGACTGCACCCAGCTTTGTATCATCAGCAAACATGGATCCATCAAACTTGATCCTCATTCAAATTACTAATACGGACTGTAAACAGCTGGGTCCTCAGCACTGATGCTTGCAGCACAAGCCTTGTCTCTGCTGTTACCCATTAACCAATCCTCAATCGATGCCAATTACCCCCAATATCATGCACTCTTATTTTGTTTAACAATCTCATGTTTGGCACCTTATTGAAGGTCTCCTGGAAGCACTGATACACCACATCAAATGGTTCACTCTTACATATTCCACTAGTTACAAACTCAAAAAAAATCAAGCAGATTTGTCAAACATGATTTTCCTTTCAAAAATCCATGTTGACTCCGTCTAATCCTATTATTAATTTCTAAGTGTCCTCCTGCTGCTGTCATATTCTCACTGATGTTTGTGAGGAAAATTGTCAGCTCCTGGCATAACCACCAACGTCCTATTGAAGGAATGCAGAATCGAAAATGCATGGAGTTAGACCATGCAGTACACATTCAAGAACAGGAATAAAAAGTCACTTGGTGTTACTGGACTTCTTTGCCATTGGTCAATCAAACGTACTTCTCTCGGCTTTGTGATTTTATTCCCTGCTTAACGAGGTAATAAAATTAATTAACAGGAAATGTAACAATCCCATTGCACTGTGCAGTATCACCAGTATTGTGAGTTCCAAGGATGCTGTATCTGTGGTTCAGCATTAACTGTGTACAATAATTCTGTCTATACAAAACCCCTATTGTTTCCCCTAACTTTCCTTCTGCTTCTGTGTGCTTCTTTTATTGCCTCTCCCTCTTGCATCAGTTGCTCTCTCTCACAGTCCCAAGATTCTCCTCACCACATTTTTCTTTTGGGCTCTCTGTTTCTTTGTGACACTCTGTTTTTTGCTTGTCTTGAGCCAGTAAATCCAGTGATGTGTTTCAATAACGAGAGGCAGCTCATTATTGAAACGTTGGAACAGAAACAACACTTAAACCGTAGAGATCCACAGTTCTAAATGAGCTGACAGCCACCAGAGCCCAGGATTATTGCATTACTTGGTGTGAAAACAGCATCTCTCAACAACTGATGAGAGCTCATTTTCAGCTCAATCTCACACTGCGAAGTCTATGGATATGTAAATGGGAGAGATACAAGGATTTCTGTCAAGTGCTGAATCTAAATTTTCTCCATGAAGCACTATGAATAATCTAAGAACCAGAAATAATGGCACTGTGTGTGTGTTTGTTTGTGTGGAGGGGGCCACAAACACAGGCTCCGTTCCATGGACTAGGATGGTGACGACCAATGTCAGAGGCTATTACTCTATACCTTCACTTGGCACAGAGTTACTGCATTCTAACTGAGACTCTCCCCTCACTACCTGTTTCGAACTGCCCTGTGTGAAGTTGACTCCCACGGTTCAACACAGCGAGGCAGTCCCCTCACTCTGCACGCGACTACCCCTTTGCCTGTATTTGCTTTGTCATGGATAGGACATGTGGTCAAAACAACTTCAGTACCTTGCATTGACACAGCAGCACTGACACAGCAGTAGTAATGTAGTAAGATATCCCAGGAGAGTTCACAGGAGAATTATTGATCGAAACTTGCCACTTAGGCACACAAGGAGATATTAAGACTGGAAGCTTTCTCTGGAAGGTTGACAAGAGACGTAGAATATGTCAAGAGGAAGAAAGAAACTTACCTAAGGTTTAGAAAGCATGGTTCGGACAGGGCTCTGGAGAGTTACAAGGTAGCCAGGAAGGAGCTTAAGAATGGACTTTGGAGAACCAGAAGGGGGCATGAGAAGTCCTTGGCGAGTAGGATCAAGGAAAACCCCAAGGCGTTCTACACATATCTGAAGAATAGGAAGATGACTAGAGTGAGGATAGGACCGATCAGGGATAAAAGAGGAAACACGTGCCTGGAGTTGGAAGAGGTAGGGGAGGTCCTTAATGAATACTTTGCTTCAGTATTCACCAGAGTGAGAGACCTTGACGTTTGTGAGGATGGCATACGACAGGCTGATACGCTGGGGCATGTCGACGTGAGGAAAGAGGATGTGCTGGAATTTTTCAAAAACATTAGGACAGATAAGCCACCGAGGCCGGACGGGATATATCCAAGGTTATTATGGGAAGTGAGGGAAGAGATCGCTGCGCCTTTGGCAATGATCTTTGCGTCCTCACTGGCCACAGGAGTAGTGCCAGATGATTGGAGAGTGGCAAGTGTTGATCCTTTGTTCAAGAAAGGAAGTAGGGTTGACCCTGGGAATTACAGACCAGTAAGTTTTACTTCAGTGGTGGGCAAATTACTGGAGAAGATTCTTAGAGACAGGATTTATGGGCATTTAGAGAAGCATAGGCTGATTAGGGACAGTCAGCATGGCTCTGTGAGGGGCAGGTCATGCCTCATGAGCCTGATTGAATTTTTTGAGGATGTGACAAAGCACATTGATGAAGGTAGAGCAGTGGATGTGGTGTACATGGATTTTAGTAAGGCGTTTGATAAGGTTCCTCATGGAAGGCTTATTCAGAAAGTTAGGAGGCAAGGGATCCAGGCAAACTTGGCTGTGTGGATTCAGATTTGGCTCGCCCATAGAAGAGAGAGGGTGGTGGTAGATGGAGCGTATTCTGCCTGGAGGTCGGTGACCAGTGGTGTTCCACAGGGATCTGTTCTGGGACCCCTGCTCTTTGTGATTTTTATAAATGACTTGGATGAGGATGTGGAAGGGTGGGTTAGTAAGTTTGCTGATGATACAAAAGTTGGTGGTGTTGTGGATAGTGTAGAAGGTTGCTGTAGATTACAGCAGGACTTTGATAGGATGCAGAACTGGGCTGAGAAGTGGCAGATGGAGTTCAACCCGGACAAGTGTGAAGTGATACACTTCGGGAGATCGAATTTGAAGGCAGAATACAAGGTTAATGGCAGGACTCTTGGCGGTGTGGACGAACAGAGGGATCTTGGGGTCCACGTCCATAGATCCCTCAAAGTTGCCACGCAAGTCGATTGAGTTCAAGAGCCGTGAGGTAATGTTGCAGCTCTATAAACTCTGGTTAGACCACACTTGGAGTATCGTGTTCAGTTTTGATTGCCTCATCATAGGAAGGATTTGGAAGCTTGAGAGAGAGTGCGGAGGAGATTTACCAGGATGCTGCCTGGATTGGAGAGCATGTCTTATGGGGATAGGTTGAGTGAGCAAGGAGGAAGAGGGGTGACTTGATAGAGGTGTACAAGATGATAAGAGGCATAGATTGAGTGGACATAGACTTTTTCTCAGGGCGACAATGGCTAACACGAGGGGGCATAATTTTAAGGTGATTGGAGGAAGGTACAAGGGGGATGTCGGGGGTAAGTTTTTTATACAGATTGGTGGGTGTGTGGAATGCACTGCTGGCAGAGGTTGTGGGGGCAGATACATTAGGGATGTTTAAGAGACTCTGAGATAGACACATGAATGATAGAAAAATGGAGGGCTATGTGGGAGGGAAGGGTTAGATAGATAATAGAGATAATAAAATGTCGGCACAACATCATGGGCTGAAGGGCCTGTACTGTGCTGTAATGTTCTATGTTCACAGAAATAGGGTTTAAGAAGCAGCTTAATGAAGAAAGGTACTGAAAGGCTTAGGGAGGTGACTTTCAGAGTTTAGGACCTCAGCAGACTGTGTCAGTGGTCCCTGGGTGTGTGGTGGTGCAGGTTGCTTTTATAGGAGTGGGTAAATCCATGATTGAATTGAGAATGAAAAGAAATATTTTAGACCATGAGGAAATACTGACAGGTTGTTGAACGAGACGAGGCCAGGCTGGGGACATAAAGGATCATGTGTGAGAGAAGAATTCAGTGGGTAGGTGGAGGCACAGAGGTAGACAATGAGAGAAATACGAATGTGTGAAGGATGCAATATCCAGGAAGAGAAAGCCCAATGGGCCAATACAAAAGATTGTAGGTTAATCTTCAAACTTGTTTGCAAATAACCTGGGATGTTGCCAGAGATGGAGCGTTTGAGTTATGACAAGAGACTGGGTCCATTTACCCTGGAGCAGAAGAGGTAAAGAGTGGACATGATTGAGGTATATAAAATTATAAGGGGTATAGAAAGGGTAGACTGCAGGAAACTTTTCCTCATATCAGAGGCAGGTAAAACCAGAGGACATAGATTTAGGCTAGAAGGTAAGAGATTTAGAGGGGATCTGAGGAGGACCGTTTTTACCCAGAGAGTGGTGGGTATCTGGAATACACTACCTGAAAGAGTGGTGGAAGCAGAGTTGTTGACACCAGTTAAGTGTCTAGATGAACACTTTAATTGTCTAGACACAGAAGGGATAGAAGGCTATGGGCCAAGTGCTGGAAGGTGGGATTAATATGGATGGGTGCTCACTGGTTAACGTGGATGTAATGGTCCGAATGACTTGTTTCCATGCTGCATGACTCGAAAACTCTACCATGGGACGTCAGTATTTCTGTTCTTGAAGTGGGTCTGTTCATCTGCAGTCTGTTTTCCAGCACAGTCTAACCATCATCCAACCATCGGGCTTCCATTTCATTGGGTGGTATGATTATAATGAATTCTGATCACGGCCCAATCTTACGTCCAATTTGGGAATTACACTGTTCCAAAGGTCTATGCTGGCCTTAAAGCTGGTGTAGCTCAGTTTAACCAGAATGATGAGGCTAAAAGAGTTACATTATGAAAGCAGGTTGCATGGACAATGCTTATATTTCCTGGAGTTTAGAAGATTCAGGATTGCTTCAACTGAGGTGTTTAAGTTGTTAAAATGACCTTGATACAGTAGCTAGAGGGAATTTATTTCCTCTGGTAGGGGTGTCCAGAAGAAGGGGCACAACTTTAAAATTGGAATCAGAGTGTTGGAAGAAGGTGTCAGTAAGTATTTCTCCATGCGCAAGGATAGTGGATCTCTGGAACTTTCTTCTCCAAAACCTGCCGAGAATGGATGTTAAATGAAGCTTAAAATGGAGATTGCAACATTTCTGTTAGGCAAGGGTTACAAAACCAAGGCGGTAAAAAAAGGAGCAGTGTACTTGAGGCTCAAGAGGGCTAAATGATCTGCTCCTATTGCGTGGGTGCTGGCTTTCACCAGTGACATCATTCAAATGTCAAAGCCCAATCTGTACAGAACTGTTCAAACCATCCTTCTTTATTAGCAGTTTTAAAACAGCATTCTGTAAAGATGTCACTGCACGATGGAGTCAATACCAATGCACAAATTAATCTGCCTGGCAGTGTGGCAGGCTTAATGTGAGGCACTGTGGCACCAGAATATTGCATGAGGAAGCCCAAAAATCCTGTGTGATGTAGTGGGCCATCTCCTTCCAACTGTCTGTACCAGACTTCCTGACATTATGTAGAAGAAACAGGAGCAGGAGGAGGCCATCTGGCCGGCCGAACCTGCTCCGCCATTCAATAAGATCATGGCTGATCTGGCCATGGACTCAGCTCAACTTACCTGCCTTTTTCCCATAACCTTTAATTCTCCTACTATGGAAAAATCTATCTAACTGTGTCTTAAATATATTTAATGAGGTAGCCTCTACTGCTTCCCTGGGCAGAGAATTGCACAGATTCACTACTCTCCGGGAAAAGCAGTTTCTCCTCATCTCCATCCTAAATCTATTCCCCTGAATCTTGAGGCTATGTCCCCTAGTTTTCATCTCACCTACCAGTGGATACAACTTTTCTGCCTCTATTTTACCTATCCCTTTCATAATTTTATATGTTTCTGTAGGATCCCCTCATTCTTCTGCATTCCAGTGAGTATAGTCTCAGGCGACTCAATCTCTCCTCATAGACCAAACCCCTCATCTCCGGAATCAACCTGGTGAACCATCTCTGCACAGCCTCCAAAGCCAGTATATCTTTACTCAAGTAAGGAGACCAGAACTGCACACGGTACTCCAGGTGCGGCCTCACCAATACCCTGTACAGTTGCATCATAACCTCCCTGCTCTTAAATTCAATCCCTCCAGCAATGAAGGCCAACATTCCATTTATCTTCTTGATAACCTGTTGCACCCGCAAACCAATCTTTTGTGATTCATGCACAAGCACTCCCAAGTCCCTCTGCACAACAGCATGCTGCAAGCTTTCACCATTTAAATAATAATCTGATCTTCTATTTTTCCTCCCAAAGTGGATGACCCCGTATTTATCAACATTGTACTCCATCTGCCAGACCCTTGCCCACTCACTTAACCTATCTATATCTCTCTGCAGACTCTCCGCATCCTCTGCACAATTTGCTTTTCTACTCAATTTAGTGTCATCAGCAAACTTAGATATGCTACACTCGGTCCTCTCTTCCAAATCAATGATGTACATCATGAACAGTTGTGGGCCCAGCACTGACCCCTGCGTCACCCCGCTCACCACTGATTGCCAACCAAAGAAACACCCATTTATCCCAACTCTCTGCCTTCTATTGGTTAACTAATCCTCTATCCATGCTAATACATTACCCTCAACTCCATGCATCCTTATCTTATGGATAAGTCTTTTATGTGGCACCTTATTGAACGCCTTCTGGAAATCCAAGAATACAACATCCACCTGTTCCCCTCTATGCACTGAGCTCATTATATCCTCAAAGAACTGCAGCAAGTTTGTCAAACAAGACCTGCCCTTCCTGGATCCACGCTGTGTCTGCCTGATGGAACCACTTCTATCCAGATGACTCGCTATTTCTTCCTTAATGCTAGCTTCAAGCATTTTCCCGAATGCAGATGTTAAGCTATCTGGCCTATAGTTACCTGCCTTTTGCCTACATCCTTTTTTAAACAGTGGCGTGACATTCACTGTCTTCCAATCCACCGGGACCTGCCCAAAGTCCAGAGAATTTTGGTAAATTATCACAAACGCCTCAACTATAACTTCTGCCATTTCTTTCAGTTCCCTGGGATGCATCCCATCAGGACCAGGGGACTTGTCTACCTTTAGCCCCACTAGTTTGCTCATCACTACCTCTTTACTGACAGCGATTGTATCGAGGTCCTCACCTCCCATCACATCCATAAAATCTCTCTTTGGCATGTTAGACGCGTCCTCCACCGTGAAGACCAACACAAAATAGTCTTTCAAAGCCTCGGCCATTTCCATATTACTCAATATTAATTCCCCCTTCTCACCTTCCAAGTGACCTACATTCACCTGAGCCACCCTTTTCCGCTTTATGTAATTATAAAAACTGTTGCTATCTGTTTTTATATTTTGTGCTAGTTTACTTTCATAATCTATCTTCCCTTTCCTTATTGCTTGCTTAGTGGTTCTTTATTGCTTTTCAAAGTTTTCTCAATTTTCTAGTTTCTCACTACTCTTAGCAACTTTGTATGCATGAGCTTTGAGTTTGATGCCTTCTTTTATTTCCTTAGTTATTCAAGGCTCTCCCCCCCCTTACTGTCTTTGCTTTTAACTGGAATATACTTTTGTTTGAGTACTATGAAAAATCTCTTTGAAAGTCTTCCACTGATCCACAACTGTCCCACCATATAGTCTGTATTCCCAGTCTACACTAGCCATCTCCTCCCTCGTCCCGTTGTAGTCTCCCTTGTTTAGGCATAATACACTGATTTGAGATCGAACTATTGCACCCTCCATTTGTATGAAAAATTCAATTATACTGTAATCACTCTTTCCAAGAGCATCTCTAACTACAATGTCTCATTGCACAGGACCCGATCTAAGAAAGCATTTTCCCTTGTAGATTCAGTAACATGCTGTTCAAGAAAGCTATCATGGATACTTTCTATGAAGTCCTCCTCAAGACTCCCTCCACCAACTTGATTCCCCCAATCTATGTGCAAGTTAAGGTCCCCCATGAAAATACATGCATCAGATATTCCTTAGTTTACTGCCTGTGCCACTGTAATGTAATTATTCGGTGGCCTATGGACAACTTCCACCTGTGATTTTTTTTTCCCTTTAGTCTCTACCGAGATGGACTCAACATTCTGCTCCTTAGATCTTATATCATCTCTCACTATCGCCCTGATCTCATCCTTGATTAAGAGCGCTACCCCACCTCCCTGCCTCCTGTATTATCTGATACCCTTGGATATTTACTTCCCAATCATCTCCATCCTGCAACTGTGTTTCTGTAAAATTTTAATTAACCCCTCAAAAGCAAAGGGAATTGTAGGAAATTTCTGCTTCTACTCAGATTTTCACGTTCATGCTCACAGCAAGTTGGGAATTTGATTGAAATGTCTGCAACTTTCAGATTACAATAGTTGTATTTTATCTGAGGAAAGAGATGGGATCTAACAATTTCTGGACAGAACCCATTTGATTCCAATTCATTGCCATTCTATAAAACTCATTAAGGCAAACACACCTTTCCTCCACACTATATTTAACTTCAACAAATCAAATCCTTTGCCATAATCTCCAGTTCTATAAAACTCCAATACAGCAAAAGCCTTCCCATTCCCCCAAATTCCAATGGATCGATCCTATTGCATCCTACTCCAGTCCAAGGAAATCAAAGCCCATTTCTATTCCTGTCCTTTCTATGAAGTCCTAATAGATCAAAACCTTCCCTATTCTTTGCCACTGTAAAATTCCATTGGATAAAACCTCTTCCATTGTACTTCCACCCCACAGAACTGAGCTTGATGAAATGCTTTTCCTTTCTCACCTACTTTATAGATGGATCAACTGCTTTCCATTCACACCCATTCTGTAAAATTCCAAGACTAGTCTCACTGTTCTTGGATGAAGGGTCAGAGGAGAAATGCTGTAAATGTTCGACAGAGGCTGTCTTATGTCACTGGAACCAAAGAAGATCACCATGGAAAAGCCCATGAGATCTGGTGGGCAAAGAAATACTGGGAAAGTTCTCTTTAGAGGAACTGAGAGAGAAAATCAGGGAGGAGAACATTCTCACACCTTGTTGGATATGTTGCCCTTAAGTGCTGCTCCCTGATCATTTATTTAGTTTGCCCTAATGTGTTTGTTGTTAACTTTAACCTAAGTATTGGGAGTTTAAACTATTTGTAAATGATAATCAAAAAACCTGCTGATGCTAGAAATCTGAAGTAAAAACAGAAATGGTGGCAGCTTTGCCAGCATTTTCTGCTTTTGTTTGTAAATGGTGCTGGAATAGAACAGAAAATTGGCTATTATACTGAAATCTACTCATGGTGCTGTATCAGAGAAGCAGCAAGGGTAATTTTCACACATTACTAACTGCAAGGAAACTCTGTAAAAGCTTATCATTTTATGCCATTTAGCAGTGTGCCCACCTACAGTGAGCAGTAGATAAAAGCCACAACTTCCACTTGTGTGGTTTGTATGCATCATGGTTTGACTCTTCAATGTATGTTATTACGTGGAGTGCACAAGATCAGAGGGAAACTGATCTTGAGATCATGCTGGTTTATATGAGGAGCAGTACTGACCACTGACAAGGCTCCCAGGCACAAGCCTTTAACAGCAAAAAAATGTTTGACCTGCAAAAAAAAGCAAATGATGAATTCAGTGTTTCTGGTCTCCCTGAGGATTTATTATTTTCATCTATGATGCTACTCTCACCAGGATACTCCCTTTCTCTGGACATGGGAGAATATCAGGAGAATAGGCATCCCAGAGAGTCCTGGGGAAGGTAGAGCCACAGAATTATAGAAACCTGACTTTGTGAGAGAGGACTCCTGGGTGGAAGGGATTGGTGTCCTAGGGCGGCAGTGGAGTACTGGGAACAGGGGAGTCCCTGAAAATGGAGTTCTGGAGAGAGGCCCGACTCATGAAGAGCAGAGCACTGGGGGCCATGGGGGGTGGTGATAGAGCAGTGATTGGTCAGGGAATTCTGGAGAGGATGGAATCCAGGGAGGCAGAAGAATCAAAAAATTTACAACTGGTGAACGAGCCCATCCTGCCTATGGTATATCCCACCTGTCAGCAGTCTGTCTGTAGCCCTGCAGGTCATGGTTTTTCAATGACACATCCGACTAGTGTTTGTGAGGAGGATTTCTGCTCCAGCCAGCCTTACAAGAAGCATATTCCAGACATCTACAACACTCTTGACTTTTTAAATTCATTATTCAGGATCAGTAGCATGGCCAGTACTGATTGCCCATCAAATTAGTGGCTTGCTCGGCCAAGTAAGAGTGAATCACATTGGTGGTGTGGACACAACATACAGGCCAAATCAGGGTAAAAATGTTTTCTTTTCCTGAGTGATATTCGTGAGCCAGATGGACTTTATGACAATCTTACAGAATGATAGAATCATAGAGCACAGAAATGGGCCCTTTTTACCCACCTCATCCACGCCGACCATGATGCCCATTAATGCTAATCCCATTTGCCTGCATTAGGCCTGTATCCTTATATGTCTTTAGGATCCAAGTACATAACCAAACACCTTTTAAACATGGTAACTGTATCTTCCTCCGTCAATTCCTCATTCTCATTCCAGATATTCAGCACCCCCTGTGTGGAAAAAATACCTCTCAGATCTCCTTTAAGTTTCTTCCCTCTCACCTTCTACTTCTAGATTCTGCTGCCCTGGGATAAAGATTTTGACCGTCTATTCTATATTTGACCCTCCTAGTTTTATAAACCTCTATAAGGCCATTCCTGAAAGTTCAGTACTCCATTCAAAGCAACATCCCAGTGGATCTCTTATGCAATCAATATACTTTGGTAATACCAGACCACACACAATATTCAGTACAGTAATTTTTAAAAATTAATTTCAAATTATTTCTAATGACTAGCTTTCTAATTTAAATCCAAGATTGTTAACTGAACTTAAGTTCTACATTGTGAAGATGGGACATGCTCAAGACTCTGGATTGTTAGTCTAGGCCAGTTGATTACAGGTTCAGTAAATTAATGTCCATGCCACCAGTATACCCCTTAAACTGCCTTTAATTTGATATACAAATAGACAACCACTATAAAAACAATTTGGATTTAATTAAATAGTGTGGAAGTCAAGGTTTCATTTGTTAAACAGCTGCCAGCACTACAAAGGTTTACTGTTATTGTATGAAGAAAATCACAATAGATTCATCAGTGAGTTGTTTGGTGTCAAACTGAATTAGCTGTCAGCAGTTAGATCTGGTGCAGCGAGAAGGATGAATGGCTGTTTTCATACAGATATCTCAAGTCCCACCCCACACCAGAAACTCTAATTAGTGATGATGTTAAATTAATTGACATCTAGAACATAGCAAAATCCATCCTGAATTAGCTTTCCTATCTAGAAACGATTTAAGAGACGCTTGGGGAAACATAATGCAGAAGGAATGAAAATAAGTTGGGCACTGGCTGAAGATGTGACTCAGAGAACAGAAGTATTTCTAAAGCATCTTTCCTACTATCCTGCAGCACACTGCAGCCAATGAATTCAACTGGGAAATGTTGCAGCCAATTTGTGTACAGCAAGTTCCCACAATCAGAAGTGCAATCATGGTCAAATAATCAGTTTCAGTGATGTTAATTTAGGTATAAATACTGGCCAGATAGCTTAAGGCAGCTCCTCTGTAGTTTTTCATAATGGTGGCATGGGGTCTCTAACATCCACCTGACCGGTCAAATAAGCCCACTTTAGCATCTCATCTGAAACACGGCACTTCTAAGAAATATTCAATATTCACAAATGAGATTTAGAAATTCCACAAATGAGATTTAGAAATTCCACAGTATCATCCCATCTTCCTTGGATAACCATTTGTGGTTATCCAAGGAAGATGGGATGATACTGATTGAAAGAAGAGGCTTATAATATTGCCAAACAGATTGAAAAGGACGTAAGGTGATGAATATCTTTGAAGCAAAAGCACTGAAGAAACAAATCCACTGGATTGACAGTCCGCATGCCAGGGTTTGAAGAGGTGGCTGCAGAGAGAGTGGGATGTAATAGTGATAATCATCCAAAATTCCTTAATTTCTGAAACAGCTCCAGCGAATTAGGTAGCAAATGCAACACACAAATATAAAAGAGGGAGAGTCACAGTAGGAAAATATAGGTGTCCACTGGAAGGAGAATGCTGGAGTCTGTCAATAGGTTTGTGGTAACACGTCAAATAACAAATCATAACATCATTAGACTGGATTGGTATGGTTTTATTGAGGGAAATCTGTGTTTAGCAAATTTAGCAGAGTGTTTGAGGTTGTAACTAGCATAAATGTTAGTAAGTTTTAGGATTCCTCAAATGCAGAGGTCCTGAATTTACTGGCCAAATTCCACCACCAATCTCCTGGCCGCACTTCACTGCTGGAGACCATGTGGAGTTCAATAGCAGAGCTGATATCTCCCAGGGTAAATGCTGGCCAGTTTGCCCTTAGATCCTGTCAGGCCCAGGGGATTTGTTTCTCCATTGTTTTTGCTTCAGTGATATTAGTCACTTTAAAGTTCTGTTTTATCCATTTGATCAATAAATATTCATGTGAATAGGAATTATAGGACTGCAAGGAAGCAAGATAAGAATAAGGTAAGTTATCTTTTTGTAAGTTATTTGTGTATGGTTAAATGTCATTTCAGTAATTTATGTGGTTTGACTTAACTTTCATCTTTTTTTAGGGAAGCATTATTACTTAGAGCCATAGAGTGATACAGCACGGATACAGGCTCTGGCCCAACGTCCATTTCAACCAGTGTCCACCCAGCTAGTCCCAATTCCCTGCGTTCGGCCCATATCCCTCCAAACCCTGCCCCTCCATGTACCTATCCAAGTGCTTCTTAAATGACACTGTCGTACCTGCCTCACCCACTCCCTCTGGCAGCTCGTTCCATATACTCACCACCCTCTGTGTGAAAAAGTTGACCCTCAGGTCTCTTTCAAATCTTTTCCCTCTCACCCTAAACCTATGCCCCTCGTTTTGGACTCTACCCTACCTTATATATACCTTTCATAATTTTAAACATTTCTATAAGGTCTCCCCTCATTCTCCTATGTTCCAAGGAATAAAGACCCAGCCTGGCCAACCTCTCCCTATAACTCAGGCCCTTGAGTCCTGGCAACTTCCTCGTAAATCTTTTCTGTGCTCTTTCCAGTTTAACCGCGTCTTTCCTATAACAGGGCGACCAGAACTGTACACAGTGCTCCAAGTGCGGCCTCACCAACAACTTATACAACTGCAACATAATGTCCCAACTCCTATGCCCTGACTGGTGAAGGCCAGTGTGCTAAATGCCCTTTTCACCACCCTGTCTACCTGTGACACCGCTTTCAACAAATTCTGCACATGTTCTCCTAGGTCCCTCTGTTCCATTACACTCCCTGGTGCCCTACCGTTCATGGTGTAAGTCCAAAATGCATCACCTCACACTTATCTGTATTGAAATCCATTTGCCACTCCTCGGCCCACTTCCCTAACTGATCAACATCCCCCTGTAGTCTACAATAACCTTCTTCACTATCAACAACACCTAATTTTGTGTCATCCACAAACTTACTGATCAAGCCTTGTGCATTCACATCCAAATGATTTATATAAATAACGAATAACAAGTTCCCAACACTGACCCCTGCGGCACACCACTGGTCACCAGTCTCCATTCTCAGAAACAACCTTCAACCACCACCCTCTGTTTCCTACCTCTGAGCCAATTTTGAATCCACCTAACTAGCTCTCCCTAGAATCCATGGGACCTAACCTTCCAGACTAGCCTGCCATGTGGGACCTTGTTAAAGGCCTCGCTAAAGTCCAAGTAGACAACATCTACTGCCCTACCCTCACCTGCCTTTCAGTTACCTCTTCAAAAAACTCTAAAAGGTTTGTCAAGCACAACTTTCCACACACAAAGCCATGCTGACTCCCGCTGATCAGACTCTGTCTATCCAAATGCTGGTAGACCCTGTTCCTCAGAATTCTCTCCAGTAGTGATGCCAGGCTGACTGGCCTGTAGTTCTCTTCTTAAACAACGGAACAACATTAGCCACCTTCCAGTCTTCGGGAACTTCACCAGTGGCTAATGATGAAGCAAATATCTCCACAAGGGCCTCCGCAATTTCTTCTCTAGCCTCCCACAGAGTCCGAGGATGCACTTGGTCAGGCCCTGAGGATTTATCCACCTTAATGCACTGTAAGGCTATGAATACCTCCTCCCTGGTAATATGAATGTTCTCTGAAACATCTTCACTAGATTCCTTTATCTCTTGAACAACCATGATTTTCTCCTTAGTAAACACCGAGGAGAAATATTTGTTAAAAATCCCACCCATCTCCTGTGGCTTGAGATATAAGCAGCCCTGCTGATCTCTAAGGGGACCTACTCTCTCCCTAGCCAACATTTTACTCTTTATATACCTATAGAACCTCTTGGGATTTTCCTTAACCTTACCTGTCAGATCCATCTCATACTGCCTCTTTGCCCTCCTGATTTCCCTCTTATTCTTAATTTTTTAATAGTTATCAAGGGATTCACTTGTCCCCAACCTCCTAAACCCAATGTATGCTTCTTTTTCTTGACCATAGCCTCAATAATCCTTGTCAGCCAAGGTTCCCTAAACTTGTCAGGTTTACCCTTCACCCTGACAGGAACATGCTGCCCCTGGACTCTTGATATCTCACTCTCAAACGCCTCCCACTTGGTATTCCTTCCTTTCCCTTCAAACAGGCTCACCTAATCGACCTCTGCTGGATCCTGTCTAATTCCCTCAAAGTTAGCCCTGCTGCAGTTTAAGACCCTAACCTGTGGACCTGTCCTATCCTTTTCCATCACCGTCTTTAAGCTAATAGAATTACAGTCGCTTGAGCCAAAGTGCTCCCTGAGTGCCACTTCAGTTACCTGCCCTACCTCATTCCCTAAGAGAAGGTCCAGTATTGCACTCGCTATATATTGACTCAGGAAACTTTTCTGGACACATTTCACAAATTCCACCCCATCCAGGCTGTTAACGCTCTGGGTAGTCCAGTCAATACCAGGGAAATTAAAGTCTCCCACTAATACAAGCCTATTGTTCTTACAACAATGATCAATTTCTCTACACACCTGCTCGAGTTCCTGCTGACTACTCGGGGGTCTATAATACAGCCCCACTAGAGTGACCCTCCCCTTCCTGTTTCTACGTTCTACCCATATGGCCTCACTGGAAGATCCCCCAAGAATGTCATCTCTAAGTACTGCTGTTACATCATCCCTTATCAAAAAGGCAACACCCCCTCCTTGCTTACCTGTCATGCCTGTAGCATCTGTATCCTGGAATACTGAGCTGCCAGGCTTGCCCTTCTCTCAGCCATGTTTCTGTTATGGCTATAACATTCCAGTCCTCAGAGTCCATCCACGCTCTGAGTTCGTCCAGCTTACCTGTTAAACGTTTTAGATTTATTTCTTTTCAAGTAGTTTAAAAAAATTTCAGAAGTGAATGGAGCAAGGGAAAACATTCTGACATATTGCTCAAAAATGCATAGAATTACATAGAACATGGAGCTCAGAAACAGGCTATTGTGAGGCTATTGGCTGAGTTGCTAATGTAATAAGTTACAGCACAGAAACAGGACTTTCAGCCCACCGAGTCCACACCGACAATCAGTTACTTATTTTTACACTATTCTCCCCACATTGACAAAAACTCTCCTCGGGTTCAACCACTTATCTACACACTAGATGCGACTTACAGAGGCCAATTAGCTGGAAGTGAGAGGAAACCAGAGCACTCTGAGAAATGCCACATGGTCACAGGGAAAACATGCAAACGCCGCCTAGAATTCAGGATTGAACCTGGGTCGCTGGCACAGAGGCTGCAGCTCTCCCAGCTGCACTGCTGTGCTGCCCAGTGTTACATTTCCAGCATCTTCCTAACTTTCTCACTATTAGTGTAAGTTCTATTCCCTGTATTTCATGCACATGATTTATTAATATCATTTACCATAGTGAAACCCTGTGATAAGGAGTTTCACATTACAACCACTTTCTAGGTAAAGAGATTTTTCCCAAAGTTCATGTTGGATTCATTAGTGACATTCTCTTATCAATGACCTTCACATTTGCTCTTCTCCTTGAATCGAAATTTTCTTTTCAAAATCAAGTTATGGTGTAAAAGTAAAATAATGCAGATGCTGGAAACATGAAATTAACACAGAAAATACTGGAAATACTCAGCAGATCAGGCATTACCTGAAGAGGGAAAGATCAGCTATTGTTTTGGATCAATGACCTTTCATGGTCTAATTTTATGTTAGCTTAGTATCTCCATTTGCCTTGAGGAGGGTGCATGGTGGCTCAGTAGTCACAAACTTCCTCTGCTGTTGTTATGGTCTTTCTGAGTGGCCGTGGAAAGTAGGCAGACTGAAGGAGAACTGGAGTACACAGTACTCCCACAGGAGGATGTTAATGGAAAGGTACAAGCAGAGATAATTACATTTCTCCAACCATGGCAACAGTAAAGAAATGAGACCTGAGCTAAATCAACACAACTAGTGCTACAGAGGCTATAAGGGGATCATTTTAAATGGCTGGAGAGATCATTGATTCTAGGGAGAACGTTGATATCATTAAACTCTGTAATGTGCTGGTGGATCTGAGGCTCTGACTGAAACGTTTTGAATATTAAGCTTCATTTTCTTTCTCATAAAGCAGGATTTTCATTTCTCAGGCAATAACGAGTGTCTGCTATATGTCAGCACGAGGCTTTGGCATGACTTTGAATTCAATCAAAGGCCATTTGTTTCAAGTATTCACAGAAGGATCTACTTGCAAAAGTACAGAAGAAGTCTGATTTTAAGTTAGGACTGGGATATAACTGCAGTCTATGCAATGATAATGTTGCAAGGAGAGTTGAGATTTGCACTTAAAGTCCCTTTCTTCAATGTTCCATAGAAAGTTTAGTGGGGATTGAATAGAAACCTTGATATTACTCTGGCACCACTCCCCAACCTGTGCAGAACGCCTAGTAATTTCTAGGGTAGGGACATGTTCATCACAGCTTTGTGGGCCGAAGGGCCTGAATTGTGCTGTAATTGTTCTATGTTCTATGTGCTAGAATGCATCAACTTTATCAACTTCACTACCAACTTCCACCCCTCCCTCAAATTCACTTGGAACATTTACAACACCTCGCTCCGCTTTCTTCATCTCTCTGTCTCCATCTCAGGAGACAAACCATCCACCGACATTTACTATAAACCCACTGCCTCCCAGGTGTAGCTATCTAAACTACACCTCCTCCCCCTTGTCTCTTGTAAGAATGCCATTCCTTTCTCTCAGTTCTCCGTCTCTGCCGCATCTATTCTTGAGATGAGGACTTCAGGACATCTGAGATGTTCCTCCTTTTTCAGAAAACAGGGTCATTCCCCCACACCCCTGCCATTATTGATGGAGGTGTCACCAGAATCTCCTCCTTCCCGCACTTCTGCTCTTACTCCCATCTCCCATCTCCCTCCTGGACAGAACAGGGATAGAGCTCCCTTGGTCCTAACTTTTCACCCCACAGCATGTCATCCTTCAACACATCCGTCAGCTACAACGTGATCCCACCACCAGCCACATCCTTCTCTTCCTACCCCTTTCTGCCTTCTGCAGGGACCCACTCTCTCAGTGTCTCCCTAGTTCGCTCATCCCTCCTCCACCCCAGGCTCTTTCCCCTGCAACCATGGGATGTATAACATCTGACCCTACACCTTCTCCCTCACCGCCATCCAACCCTTCCAGGTTGAGGCAGACATCCACATGCATCTCCTCCAACAACGTTTATTGCATTTGGTGTGGCCTCCCCTACGTTGGTGAGACCAATCATAGACTAGACGACCGCTTTGCCCAGCAGCTGCGCTCCGTCCGCCGTGCCCCTCTGGAGCTCCCGTTGTCAGCTATTTTAATTCCCCTCCCCATTCCCACACTGACCTGTCTGTCCTCGGCCTCCTCCAGTGCAGGGGAGGCTAAACATAAACTAGAGGGACAGCGCCTCGTATTCTGCCTGGGTAGTTTACAACCTGACTGCGTGAACACTGAATTCTCCAGTTTCAGGTAACCTGTTCCCCCTTCGTCCCTTTTCTCTCTCTCTCCTCCCACCCAGCCCCCATCACTGTCTCATCCCCCTCTTCCACCCACCCCATCCGCCCTTGACCCACTCCTCCCACCGGTCACCCTCTCTCACCGGTGCCATCCGCCCTTCCCACCTTCCTTCCCCTTATTCCATGCTCCACCTTTCTCTCCTATAGGTTTCCATCACGTTCAGCTGCTTATCACTTCCTCCTATCACGTCCCACACCCTGGCGATACTCCCACTCTCCCCTCCCCTATCTGCTATCACCCTGGATCCACCTATCGCCTACCAGGTCTTGCCCCCCCCCCCCCCCTCTTCACCTTTTTATACTGGCCATCTCCCCTCTATCCTTCAGTCCAAATGAAGGGTCAACTGTCCATTTCCCTCCATAGATGCTGTCTGACCCACTGAGCTCCTCCAGCTTTTTGTGTGTTGCTCCAGATTCCAGCATCAGCCGTCTCTTGCGTCTTCCTGAGATTTGTTAGCAGGTTATCTGAAGGGTGGGAAACAAGGACTCCTTAGAGGAGCTATATAAGGGGGGGAAGGAGTAGGTTGTCTCAAGAGCTTGGCACAGGCCCTCCCCAGCTTATGAATGTCGGCATGTACAGCCTATACATACATATGAGCTTTTGGGAGACTGGCAGGATGGGTTTGCCAGCTGCTGCGGGGCTGCAGGCATCTTCTGCCGTAGGGGAACTTGGTTTGTGGCTACATTTCTAACTTGTTAACTGTTCGGGTTACAAACAGTTCACGGGAATGGAACCCTGCCACTATTCTTAGGACTACTACTCTTTCTGATGTACATCAGACACTCGGGGGTTGGATTGGGGATATGTGAATTGGGGTGTAGAGCATGCAACAGTGGCAGTTCATTTTATACCATTTCCTCATTTTAATTTCCAGTAGCTTCAATCAGGAGAGCTGCACAAGGATCTACCCTTCCATTCAGAAGCACTCAAATTCCACACATCACATGTTACCTGATTTTCCCAACTCTGTGCCCCCTACAAATCAATCCAGCCTGAAAAACCAGATCCTGTAAGTGGGTCAGATTTCCTCGTGGGTGGGGCTGAATTCAGGGCAGAGCTGGCAGATTTTGACCACGCCTGTATGTCAAGGGTAAGCAGCCCCAGAAGCCAGTAGGAAGCCAGCAACTGTCACTCCACTAGGACGGGAGACTGCTCCAGTCAGAAGGCTACTTTCATGGGACCCGTCCAATTTCCTTATCTTTTCGAGCATAAAAGAGGATACAGAATACTTGGTGGTGGAGACCCACATTCAATGAAGCAACAATGATTGGAAAGGAATACAGGTCTGCAGTGAGATATCATTCTTTAAAACAGAGCAAGTAACTTTGTTAATTGATAATATAAAGAAGCTAATCCTTTATGTGCAAGATGCAAATGACTTGTATAGTAGCCAACATTCTTACAATTAATGTGCATTTAAGATTTTACAGCAAAAAAAACAATTGACTTAAACTCAACCAAAACTCTGTGTGTGTCCCAACTCACCCTTTGCTCCTTCTTGCTCACCTACATCGACATCTGATTTACAAGACCTCAAATTTTAAAATTTGCAAATTTCTCCGTCTTCCTGTGTTTATAACCTCCTGTACCCCTACACCTCTCTGAGATTGCTGCTCTCCTCCAATTACTGGTGCCAGAAATCTGAAATAAAATGGAAAATGCTGAGTATCCTCAGCAGGTCAGTAAACTCGAAGATCTGTTCTGATGCAAGGTCTTTGACCTGAAGCATTAACTTTGTCTTTTTCTCTACAGATGCTGTCTGATGTGATGAAGTTTTCCACCATTTTCTGTTTCATCCCTGAATGTTATCACACCGTGCTGACGGCTGTCTTTCTATGGCTGGACCCTAAACTTCTCCATTTATCCACCTCTCCCTTCAAGATCTTAGAACCATAGAACCATAGAACAATACGGCACAATACAGGCCCTTCGGCCCACCATGTTGTGCCGGCCTTCAAACCACACCTAAGACTATCTAACCCCTTCCTCCCACATATCCCTCTATCTTAAATTCCTCTATATGCTTATCTAACAATCTCTTGAACTTGTCCAATGTATCAGCCTCTACCACCACCCCAGGCAGCGCATTCCATGCCCCAACCACTCTCTGGGTGAAAAACCTCCCTCTGACATCACCCCACCTAATACCTTAAAGCCATGTCCTCTTGTTTTGAGCATTGGCGCCCTGAGAAGGAGGCGCTGGCTGTCCACTCTATCTATTCCTCTCAATATCTCAATACCTCCCCTCATCCTCCTTCTCTCCAATGAGAACAGCCCTAGCTCCTTTAATCTCTCCCCATAATCCATACTCTCCAATCCAGGCAGCATCCTGGTAAATCGCCTCTGCACCCTTTCCAATGCCTCCACATCCTTCCTATAATGAGGTGCCCAGAAATGGACACAGTACTCTAAGTGTGGCCTAACTAGAGTTTTGTAAAGCTGCATCATCACTTCACGGCTCTTAAACTCGATCCCCCGACTTATGAAAGCTAACATCCCATAAGCTTTCTTAACTACCCTATCCACCTGTGAGGCAACTTTCAGTGATCTGTGGATATGAAGCCCCAGATCCCTCTGCTCCTCCACACTGCCCAGAATCCTGCCATTTACCTTGTACTCCACCTTGGAGTTTGTCCTTCCAAAGTGTACCACCTCACACTTCTCCGGATTGAACTCCATCTGCCACTTGTCAGCCCAGCTCTGCATCCTATCAATATCCCTCTGTAAGCTTCGACAGCCCTCCACACTATCCACAACACAACCACTTGTTGTAAACCTTTCTCTTTGACCAAGCTTTCGATTGCCTTTCTGAATATCTTCTGTGGCTTACAGTAAATTTTTGTTTACCAGTCACTCCTGTGAAGTGCATGTGACGTCTTTCAACATTACAGTGTTATTTAAATATAGCCCTGTCTTATTTTAAATAGGGGCCATTCACATGGTAACAATATTTGAAGGGGCACAACCGCCTTAATCAGTGGAGCAAATGTGAGTCAGCAGTGATAATTGGAATTGGTCATGGGTCCTATTCACAGTGTTGCAAACCCAAAAAAATGTTTAAAAACATTGATCTGTATGTGAGTATGAATGTAGGTGTGAGTCACGAATGAATACGAGTGAGTGAATGGACCAGTGAGTGTGAGCAGCCTAATGGGCACTAACAACTATTTTCTTCCTTGACCTTTGCATGGGAAGGCACTGCTGCAATTGGAACCTAAGTCAGATCTGGGGGGTAAGGTTGGTGGTTAAGTGAGGGAGGGAGAAACTGGGGCACAGAAGACAAGGATTAGTTCTGGGTAAGGCCGTTGAGGAAGCCATGTGGGCTGCAGTTGGGTGGGTGGAGATCTGGGGACCACCAAGTCAAGGTAATAGAAGCTAATGGATGGTTGATCGTGAGTGAATACCGAGTAGAACAGATCAAAGTGTGGAGGCTTGGAGGGTAGGGGCGGTGGAGTGGCTTTGCATGGCTGGTGCCAATCTGAAGTAAATAGTGTTTTGCAGCTGAAGTTCTAGGCCTCTGACAATACATCCCCTTATATTAAACACCCTGATACTGTGCTGAAACTTCATTGAAGAAAGGGAGAACAGTAAAACAGATGACATACAGAGCAGTGGTGGGCCTATAATTCAACCACAGTGTCCATAACTTCAAGACTGGAGCTAGGGAAGATTTATGAGTTGTGAAATGATTCTCAAAGATTGGTTCACACTCTGGTTCCTCTGCCAGACATTTGCCTGTCTTAACATATCTAGCATGCCTTTGCTAAATAACTTTTATATCAGTGGAATATAAATCACAAAGAACCCAGCTGAAAGGACTGAACACCATTACTCTAAGAATAGAAACAGCACAATGTCAATCAGGAGATTAGACCTCAGCTTTTCAGAAAGAAATATTTAGCCTTGTGGAAGGGATGGTGATCAAAACCAAAATTATGTATATTTCTCTCTGAACAGTTTTAAACCAATACTGAGGGGAAATGTTGACCTAGATTTTGTCGGAGCAGTGAATCTAATTTTGTCAGCCAATAGATTTTGATGTCCTTTCACATTTAGGTCTTTAATGTTTGCGGGTAGCAGGATGCTGAGCATGTGAGCTGATAATATGTCAACACCAGGCGTTCAGGATTTTAATGTGCAAGGCAGACAAACAGGTATCTTCTGAATCCAGAGTAAAACTAAGCAACCAAAGGACTGTAAAGAAAATGTTGATTTTGATTTTATTTACAGCAGGGTAACAGGCTCTTTCTGGCCCAACGAGTCAGCGCCGTCCATTTTAAAACCCAAATTAACCTACCTGTACGTCTTTGCAATGTGGGGGGAAACCGGAGCACCCAGAGGAAACCCATGCAGACACGGGAGAACGTAACAAACTCCTTACAGACAGCGACGGGAATCGAACCCCGATCGCTGGCGCTGTAATAGCATCGCGCTAACTGCCACACTACCGTGCCGTTATTTGGGGTAAGGGGAATTCAATAGGAAATCAGCTGCAGAAGGAGAAATAAAGTGAAGTAAGAAAAATTGGTTTAAAAGAGAAAGGAAATTAAATCACTTAAAAGTAATACATTTTAAAATTCCACAGCAACAATTCAAAGCTGAAATGAAATTCACACTCGAATTAATTAATTTTCAGTGTTAATTAACACTTATCACATTGTTAAAAGGGTGATTAAGGCTCAACAAAACAAGAGAGCTTTCCATGGTGAACTGAGTTAGTACTCTCAGCACTAGTACAGCAACCTCTTACTCTTCAGTGCTTGACCATGGGGAGGCAAACAGCGGGGCCTTGTTTACAGCGCTGGTATGTAAACACAAAGGTTAATGAGCTCCAGGCACAATGAGCCATTTGGGATTACCACAATATGGCCATCAAAAATTTGGCTACAAAAAGGGCAGGAATGGGTTCTAAATATGGTATACAGGGTGTTCAGGAAAGACAGGGAAAGGAGGGGGGGGTGGGGGTGAGCAGTATTATTGATTAAGAAGGAGATTTCAGTGGAGAGAGACAGCGGCATGGAGCAATCATGGGTAGAACTAATTTGTTTTGTGTTAAGAAGCAATAGAGGTGCCATTTCACTACTGGACGCATTCCACAACTACAGTATAACTCTGTTAATCTGGCGTAGTGCTTCAGTGGTGCTGCACGAGCAGATTTCCATACTCTCGAATGTTATTTTATAAATACTCCAACATACTTTTAATTCACTTTTTTATTACACAGTAACATTTCAGTGAACCCGATAAGTTTAAAGTGTGGAAACCAGAACCAGGTAAGTTTCAAGAGAGCACAGCCAACAGAACCGGGTGAGCTTAAAGGGAGCACGGGAACTAGGGCCCTGGTGAGTGGATGGGGAGCGCGGGAACCTTAGCCCAGGTGAGTAGACAAGCAGCGCCAGAACCCCAGCCCTGGAAAGTAATCAGAGTGCTGGAACTGGGAACTGGGCAAGTGGCTGGGAACCGCAGGAATCGGTGAACGAACAGTGAGGAAACAGGGGCCCAAGTGAGTAGAATTGCAAATATTACTCGGTGAGCCAGATGCCGAACCATCTGGATTTCAGAATGGTCAGGTAGTGGATTATTTGAGTTTTACAGCAGTGGGAATACCAGAGAACCATAGAACAGTACAACACAATATAGGCCCTTCAGCCCACAATGTTGTGCCCACCTTTAAACCTTGCCTAAGACTATCTAACCCATTCCTCCCACATATCCCTCTATTTTAAATTCCTCCGTATGCTTATCTAGCAATCTCTTGAATTTGACCAATGTACCTGCCTCCACCACAACCCCAGGCAGCGCAACCATGCTCTGGGTAAAAAACCTTCCTCTGATATCTCCCTTGACCTTCCCACCCACTACTTTAAAACCATGCCCTCTTGTATTGAGCATTGGTGCCCTGGGAAAGAGGCGCTGGCTGTCTACCCCATCTATTCCTCTTAATATTTTGTATATCTCTATCATGTCTCCTCTCATCTTCCTCCTCACCAAAGAGTAAAGCCCTAGCTCCCTTAGCCTCTCCTCATAATCCATACTCTCTAAACCAGGCAGCAACCTGGTAAATCTCCTCTGCACCCTTTCCAATGCTTCCACATCCTTCCTATAATGAGGCGGCCAGAATTTGACACAGTACTCCAAGTGTGGTCTAACCAGAGTTTTGTAGAGCTGCATCATTACCTTGTGGCTCTTAAACTTGATCCCATGACTTATGAATGCTAATGTCCCATAAACTTTCCGTGGACAACGAGGACTCAAAGATACTAGCTAATGGTTCAGCAATCTCCTCCCTCGCCTCGCGGAGCAACCTGGGGAATATTCCGTCAGGCCCTGGGACTTATCTGTCCTAATATTTTCTAACAGCTCCAACACATCCTCTCTATTGATATCAACATGCTCTAGAACATTCACCTTACCAACACTGTCCTCAGTGTCATCAAGGCCCCTCTCCTTGGTGAATACTGAAGAGAAGTATTAATTGAGGACCTCACCCACTTCCACAGCTTCCAGGCACATCTTCCCACCTTTGTCTCTAATTGGTCCCACCTTTACTCCTGTCATCCTTCTGCTCTTCACGTACGTGAAAAATGCCTTGGGGTTTTCCTTAACCCTACTCGCCAAGGCCTTTTCATGTCCCCTTCTTGCTCTCCTCAGCCCCTTCTTAAATTCCTTCCTTGCTACCCTATATTCCTCAAGAGCCCTGTCCGATCCTTGCTGCCTACACGTTATGTATGCTGCCTTCTTCCTCCTAACCTCTCTTGTCACCCATGGTTCCTTCACCCTGCCATTCTTTCTCTGCCTCACCAGGACAAATTTATCCCTAACATCCTGCAATAGATCCCTGAACATCGACCACATCTCCATAGTACATTTCCCTTCAAAAATGTCATCCCAATTTACACTCCCAAGTTCTAGCCTTATAATTTGCCCTTCCCCAATTAAGTATCTTCCTGTCCTCTTTGCTCCTATCCTTGTCCATGACAATGCTAAAGGTTATGGAGCAGTGCTCACTGTCCCCCAAATGCTCACCCACCGAGAGATCTGTCACCTGACCCGCTTCATTACCTAATTCTAGATCTAATATGGCATTCCCTCTAGTCAGCCTGTCAACTTACTGTGATAGGAATCTGTCCTGGACACACTTAACAAACTCTGCCCCGTCTAAACCTTTTATGATATTTGGTAAATGTGCAGGAAATTGTAGAGATTGCAAAAGCCACACAGTAATGAAAATGGGGGGCTTCAACTATCCAAATACGGACTGGGGTAGTAATAAGAGGCAAAGAGACGCATGAACCTTTGAAATGTGTTCAGAAATGTGTTTCTTGGTCAGTATGTTTTTTGTCCAACAAGGCCAGTGACACTGCTGGAGTTGGCTCTGGGAAATGAGCCAGGCCAAGCGGAACAAATATCAAAAGGAGAACATCTAATGACAATCATATCATTCAGAATGGCTATGAAAAGGGATCTAAACCACCAAAGTAAAAGTAGTTACTTGGAGAAGCACCAGTTTCAATGTGATGAGGACAGATCTGAGTATATTGAAATTAAGGTTTGACAAACAAGAATTCATCAAAGGAAAGCCTTTGAAGTGGAGATATTTCAACTAGTCTAGGTACCTATCCCACGAGGGACTAGGGTAGGGACGTCAAAGCCAAAACTCCATGGATGATAATAAAAGAATAAAACAGGGAAGGAAAGAGCAGAGCAATTCAGATGCCAGAGTGTTAACACAACCAAGAACCAGGCAGATTACAGAAAGGGGAAGACAAAGGCATGGTAGGACAAAACAGGAGCAATCAGGGGTACAAACACGGAGAGGAAGCCAAGGACACTGTATGAGGACATGAATGGGAAAAAGGTTTTAAGAGACCAAAAAAGAGATTTTCTCAAAGAGGGTATGAGTGAGGAGCTAAATGGGTGGTTTTGTTTGCCTTCTCCAGGGGAAACAGATGCTGCTGGAGTCTCAGCAAAGAATGATGTGATGGAGACTCAGTAAGGGCTAAATAATTTGAGAAGGGCAGTTTTGAGGCTGAAGTGCTGTGCTTGAGCACTAAGTGCAGAGGCATTAACGAGTGAGGCTTTAGCGAGGGGGCTGAACAGTAACAAGGTACAGTAAGTTAAGGCAAGGTCCTTCCTTTTTTTGAGTTAGTAGTAACTTAAGTGGTATGCTCCTCTTGTTAAATGTGGGAGATCAGGGAGAAGTCAAGCGTCCTTGATGACTATGCTTGCAGGATGTGTGTCCAGCTGCAACTCCTCTCACACCGCATGGATTGGTTGGAGCAGCAGTTGGATTCACTGAGCAGCATAGAGGAGGCAGAGTGTTATACATGGAAGTTTCAAGAAGATGGTCACACTGCTGGTTCAGACAGACAGATGGGTGATTGGCAGGTGGGAAAGGCAGGTACTGCAGGAGTCCCCTGTGGCTATTCCCCGAACAGGTATATCATTTTGGATAAAATTAGGGGGTGGGGTGGCCTCTCAGGGGAAGGTAACAGCAGCAGCCAGATCAGTGGCACCATGACTGGCTCTGTTGTACAGCACCGAAGGCAAAGTGTATGTCAGTGGCACAGACAGGTGTTTCTGTGGTCACAAGCAAGACTCCAGGATGGTGTATTGCCTCCCTGGTGCCAAGGTCAAGGACGTCTCTGAGTGGGCACAGGACATTCCAAAAGGGGAGGATGAGGTGGTCCATATTGGCACTAACGACACAGGCAAGAAGAGAGATAAGGTCCTGCAAAGTAAACAAAGGGAGTTAGGCCGAAGGTTAAAAAGCAGGACCTGGAATGTCAGGATTACTCCTTGTGCCACATACCGGCGAGGGTAGGAATTGGAGGAAAAGGCAAATGAGTGGCTGAAGAGCTGGTGTAGGCAGGAGGGATTCAGTTTCTTGGACCATTGGGACCTGGGACAAACCTGACCTGTACAAGAGTAATGGGTTGCTTCAGAACTGGAGGGGAACCAATATCGTTGTGGGGAGGCTTGCTAGTGTTACAACGCTGTTAAACTTCTCTGGTAAGGAGGTGGCCCCCAAAGTAGTAATGTATCAGATGAGAAAATTGCTTAAAGCAAGAAAATCCAGATAGGGTCAGGATAGGGAACATAGAAGCAGAGAACCATAGAACCATACAGCACAAAACAGGCCCTTTGGCCCACCATGTTGTGCCGTTCATCAGACCACCCTCACACTACCTAACCCCTTCCTCCCGCATATCCCTCTATCCCACGTTCCTCCATATGCCTATCCAACAAGCTCTCGAACCTGTTCAATGTATCTGCCTCCACCACCACCCCAGGCAGTGCATTCCATGCACCAACCACTCTTTGGGTGAAAAACCTCCCTCTGACATCTCCCCTGAACCTCCCACCCATAACCTTAAAGCCATGACCTCTCGTCTTGAGCATTGGTGCCCTGGGAAGGAGGCGCTGACTGTCTACTCTATCTATTCCTCTCAATATTTTATATACCTCTATCATGTCTCCTCTCATCCTCCTCCTTTCCAGTGAATAAAGCCCTAGCACCTTAAGCCTCTCCTCATATTTAATACTCTCCAATCCAGGCAGCATCCTGGTAAATCTCCTCTGCACCCTCTCCAATGCCTCCACATCCTTCCTATAATGAGGCGACCAGAACTGAAGGTCTGATCGACTAAACTGCATTTACTTTAAATCAAAAAGTCTCAGACGAAGGTAAGGCAGATGAACTCAGAGCATGGATCAGCATGTGATACTGTAGCCCCTACAGAAACATGGTTGAGGAATGGGCAGGACAGGCAGCTCAGTCTTCCAAGGTACAGATGCTTCTGGTGACAGATGTGGAGGTAAGAGAGGAGCAGGAGCTACATTATTGATTGGGGAGAACGTCACGGCAGCACTTAGAGAGGATATCCCAGGTGGAAAATCCAGCAAGGCCATATGGGTAGAATGTAGAAATAGAAAATGGGGGGCATTATTCTGGAGCTCAGCAGGTCAGGCAGCATCTATGCAGAGAAATAAATAGTTGACATTTCAGGATGAGACCCTTCATCAGGACTGGAAAGGAAGAGGGCAGAAGCCGGAATAAGAAGGTTGGAGAAGGGGGAGAAGCACATGAAGGCAGGGGACAAGTGAGAGGGGGAAGGTAGGAGGGTGGGGGAGGGGGAGATGTAAGAAGCTGAGAGGTGATAGGTAGAAGAGGCAAAGGGCTGGAGAAGGACAGGGCAGTGGACCATGGAATAGAGGTGGGGAGTAGATGGGCAGGTCTTGAGGGTGGGGGAAGGGGAAAGAACAGGGGGGAAGGGGCCACAGGAATGAGGGAAGACAAAGGAGGGGAAAAAGGGGGAGAGAGAAGAGGAGAGGGGAATCACTGATGTGATTATATTATAGGCTTCGCAATAGTCAGTGGGAAATAGAGGAGCAAATATGTAGGGAGATCGCAGATGGGCGTAGGTATAATGAGGTTTTAATAGTAGGAGTTTTTAACTTGCCTAATATTGACTGGGACTGCCTTAGTGCTAAGGGATTAGATGGAGCAGATCTTGTTGAGTGTGCCTGGGATAGTTTTCTTAAGTAATATGTGGATGGACTAGAGAAGAGGCTACACTCGATCTCGTCTCAGGAAATGAGTCTGTGGTTGATGTGTCAGTGCGGGAGCACTTTGGGACCAGTGATCATAATTCTATTAGGTTCTAGATAGCTATGGAAAAACGTAACACTGGTCCTCAAGTTGAAGTTGTAAATTACGGGAGGGCTAATTTCGATGGCGTCAGACAGGAACTCTCAAAAGTTGATTGGGAAAGGCTGTTTGCAGATAAAGGGATGTCTACCAAGTGGGCCACTTTTAAAAGTAAGATAGGAAGAGTTCAGGGCCAGCATGTTCCTGTTAGAGTGAAGGACAAGGCTGGCAAGCTTAGGGAAATGGACCATCGACCCGAAACATCGACTCTCCGTTTCCCTCCATAGATGCTGCCTTACCTTTTGAGTTCCTCCAGTGCCTTTTGTGTTGCTCCAGATTCCGGCATCTGCAGTGTCTTGTGTCTCCAAGATTAGGGAACATTGGTTGACTAGGGAATATTGAGAGTCTGATCAAGAAAAAAGGAGGCATATATCAGGTATATGCAGCTGGAATCAAACGAGTCCCTTAAGGAGTATAAAGGACATCGGAGTAACTTAAGAAGGGAATTAGGAAGACAAAAAGGGGTCATGATATATCCCAAGCAGATAAAATAAAGGAGAATTCTAAAAGATTCTATGTATATTAAGAGCAAAAGTGTAACAAGGGAGAGAGTAGGTCCCCTTAAGGACTGGTGTGGTAACCTATGTGAGGAGCCAAAGGAAAATGCAAGGTCTTAAGTGAGTACTTCTCATCTGTATTTATCATGGAGAAGGATATGGAAACTAGTGAGATCAGAGAACAGTGATATCCTGGAGCATGTCAACATTACCGAGGAGGTGTTGGAGGTCTTGAAGTACATTTAGGTAGATAAATCCCTGGGGCCTGACCAGGTGTATCCAAGGATGTTATGAAAGGCAAGAGAGGAGATTGCAGGGCACTGGCAGAGATTTGTATATTTTTGTTAGCCACTGGTGAGGGACTGGAGAATAGCTAATGTTGTGCCTTTATTTAAGAGGGCCAGCAGGGATAAGCCAGGGAACTTCAGGCAGATGAGCTTTACATCAGTGGTGGGACAGTTACTAGAAGGGTATTCTGAGAGACAGGATTTATTTGCATTTAAAAAAGTAAGGACTGCTTAGGAGTTCCAGCTCTGAATCCATTGATATCTTGAAGACTTATGGAGCACTGACTTTCTTGATGTATGTTCATGGATTGGACTGGTATGCACAGGACACGATTTCCAAATTTGCAAATGACACAGAACCTGGAGGTGTGGTGAACTGTGGTAGACGGTAAGGTAGTAATAGATTTTCGGGAGATATAGGCAAGGAGTGAAATGGGCAGATATCTGTGTGTGTGTGTGTGTGTGTGTGTGTGTTTGCTGATACTTGGCTGGGACAGATGATGGACATCATACTCGAGGCTTACACCGGGAATGCTGATATTGCCGAGGATCCTGAGGCCTTTCGGTTTCCATCGAACAGAATCCCATCCTGGGCTTCTGGGGGAGAAGCAATCTGACTGATAGGAGTAGGCCAGTCCTCATCTCCTTTCAGTTTAACAGTTTTCTTTCAGATCCAATCAGATGGTCAACACCATGGAACCATATAGCACAAAACAGGCCCTTCGGGCCACCATGTTGTGCCGTTCATCAGACCACCCTCACACTACCTAAACCTTGCCTCCCGCATATCCCTCTATCTCACATTCCTCCATATGCCTATCCAACAAACTCTTGAACCTGTCCAATGTAGCTGCCTCCACCACCACCCCAGGTAGTGCATTCCATGCACCAACCACTCTCTGGGTGAAAAACCTCCCCCTGACATCTCCCCTGAACCTCCCACCCATAACCTTAAAGCCATGCCCTCTCGTCTTGAGCATTGGTGCCCTGGGAAGGAGGCGCTGGCTGTCTACTCTATCTATTCCTCTCAATATTTTATATACCTCTATCATGTCTCCCCTCATCCTCTTCCTTTCCAGTGAATAAAGCCCTAGCACCTTAAGCCTCTCCTCATATTCCATACGCTCTAATCCAGGCAGCATCCTGGTAAATCTCCTCTGCACCCTCTCCAACGCCTCCAAATCCTTCCTATAATGCGGCGACCAGAACTGAACACAGTACTCTAAGTGTGGTCTAACTAGAGTTTTGTAAAGCTGCATCATCACTTCGCGGCTCTTAAACTCAATCCCATGATTATGAAAGCAAACATCCCATAGGCCTTCTTAACTGCTCTATCCACCTGTGAGACAACTTTCAGTGAACTGTGAATATGAACCCCAGATCCCTCTGCTCCTCTACACTGCCAAGTACCTTGCCATTTACCCTGTACTCTGCCCTGGAGTTTGTCCTTCCAAAGTGTACCACCTCACACTTCTCCAGATTGAACTCCATCTGCCACTTGTCAGCCCAGCTCTGCATCCTATCAATATCCCTCTGTAAGTTCTGACAGCCCTCCACACTATCCAGAACACCGCCGATCTTAGTGTCGTCCGCAAACTTACTAACCCAGCCTTCCACCCCCTCATATGTCATCTATAAATATCACAAAAAGTAGAGGTCCCAGAACCGATCCCTGCGGGACACCACTAGTCACTGCCCTCCAATCCGAGGGCACTCCTTCCATCACAACCCTCTGCTTTCTACAGGCAAGCCAATTCCTAATCCACACAGACAAGCTTCCCTGGATCCCTTGGCCTCTGACCTTCTGAAGAAGCCTACCATGAGGTACCTTATCAAACGCCTTACTAAAATCCATATAGACCACATCCACCGCACTACCCTCATCAATCTTCCTCGTCACCTCCTCAAAGAACTCTATCAGGCTTGTGAGGCAAGATCTTCCCTTCACAAAGCCATGCTGGCTGTCCCTAATCAGTCCATTATTCTCCAGGTGTTCATAGATCCTGTTCCTTAGAATTCTTTCTAACAGCTTACCCACCACAGACGTAAGGCTCACCGGTCTGTAATTCCCTGGACTATTCCTACTACCTTTTTTGAACAAGGGGACAACATTCGCCACCCTCCAATCCTCCGGCACCATCCCTGTGGACAACGAGGACTCAAAGATCCTTACCAGCGGTTCAGCAATCTCTTCCCTTGCCTCTCAAAGTAGCCTGGGGAATATCCCGTCAGGCCCCGGAGATTTATCTGTCTTGATATTATTTAACAACTTCAACACATCCTCTCTCTTGATATCTACAACCTCGAGAACATTACCCTTACCAGCACTCCCTTCCGTGTCATCAAGACCCCTCTCCTTGGTGAATACCGAAGAGAAGTACTCATTGAGAACTTCTCCCATTTCCGCCGCCTCCAGGCACATTCTCCCACCTTTGTCTTTAATTGGACCTACCTTTACCCTAGCCATCCTCCTACCCTTCACGTACTTGAAAAAGGCCTTGGGATTTTCCTTAACCTTACTAGCCAACGCCTTTTCGTGTCCCCTTCTAGCTCTCCTCAGCCCTTTCTTAAGTTCCTTCCTCGCTACCCTATATTCCTCACGGGCCCTGTCTGAACTTTGCTGCTTATACCTCACGTATGTTACCTTCTTCTCCCTAACAAGTCGTTCCACCTCTCTCGTCACCCATGGTTCCTTCACCCTGCCATTCCTTCTCTGCCTCACCGGGACATATTTATCCCTAACATCCTGCATAAGATCCCTGAACATCGACCACATCTCCATAGTACATTTCCCTTCAAAAAGGACATCCCAATTTACACTCCCAAGTTCTCTCCTTATAGGCTCATAGTTCGCCCTTCCCCAATTAAATACCTTCTTGTCCTCTCTGCACCTGTCCCTGTCCATGACAATTTTAAAGGTTATGGAACAATGGTCACTGTCCCCCAAATGCTCACCCACCAATAGATCCTTCACCTGTCCTGGTTCATTTCCTAAAACTAGATCTAGCACGGCATTCCCTCTAGTTGGCCTGTCAACATACTGTGTCAGGAATCCCTCCTGGACACATTTAACAAACTCCGTCCCATCTAAACCTTTGACACTAAGCAGGTTCCAGTCTATATTTGGGAAGTTGAAGTCTCCCATTATAACAACCCTGTTATTTTTGCTTCTCTCCAAACACTGCCTGCCAATCTGCTCCTCTATATCTCTACCGCTACCGGGGGGCCTATAGAATACTCCTAGTAAAGTAACTGCTCCTTTCTTGTTCCTTAATTCCACCCATACGGACTCTAGAGATGATCCTTCTACAACATCCATGCTTTCCACAGCCGTAACAGTGTCCCTGACCAGTATCGCCACCCCTCCTCCTCTTCTCTCCCCTTCCCTATCCCTCTTAAAACACCGAAAACCAGGAATATTCAATATCCACTCCTGCCCTGACGTCAGCCACGTCTCAGTAATAGCCATGATATCATAGTCCCCCATACTTATCCAAGACCTCAGTTCATCTCCCTTATTCCTGACACTTCTTGCATTTAAGTAAACACACTTCAGTCCATCTACCTTACTACTTTTATAGCCTGTACTCTGCTTCTCCTTCTTCAAAGCCTCTCTACCTGTTTGATCTAACTTTTCCCCATCCCCTTCTTCCTCTGACCTACTCCTCCGGTTCCCTTCCCCCTCACAAACTAGTTTAAACCCTCCCGAACCACCCTAGCAAACCTAGCCGCAAGGATATTGGCCCCCTTCTGGTTCGGGTGTAACTCGTCCTCTCTGTACAGGTCCCACCTTCCCGAGAAGAGATCCCAATGATCCAAAAATCTAAAACCCTCCCTCCTGCACCAACTTCTCAGCCACGCATTTATCTGCCATCTCCTCCTATTCCTGCCTTCACTATCGCGTGGCACTGGCAGCAATCCCGAGATTGCTACCCGTGAGGTCCTGTTCCTCAGTCTTCTGCCTAGCTCCCTGAACTCGCTCTTCAGGACCTCATCCCCCTTCCCACCTATGTCATTGGCACCAACATGGACCACAACTTCTGGCTGCTCTCCCTCCCGCTCAAGCATCCTGTAGACCCGATCAGTGACATCCTGGACCCTGGCACCTGGGAGGCAATATACCATCTGGGATTCATGCTCACTGCCACAGAACCTCCTATCTGTTTCCCTATCGAGTCCCCTATCACTACCACATATCTCTTTCCCACCCTTCCCTTCTGAGCAGCAGTACCAGTCCCAGTGCCAGAGACCTGGTTACTGCAGCTAGGCCCCTGCAGGTCATCCCCCTCAACAGCCTCCAAGGCGGAAAACCAGTTTCTGAGGGGAACAACCTCCAGGGTTCCCTGCTCTGTCTGCCTGCCTGACTTCTTCTTCCTCTTCCCTCCTCTGACAGTCACCATTCTATCTGCCTCCTGATGGACCGTGTCTACATAACTCTCTCCCTCCCTTATGCTGCGCAGTGTTTGTAGCTGCGACTCCAGCTCATCAACTCTGAGCCGAAGTTCGTCCAGCCTCGAGCACTTACTGCAGATGTGGCCATCTTGGATCGCAGCAAGGTCCACGAGTTCCCACATCAAACAGCTGCAGCATATGACCATATCACAGTGTTGTACAACAACCAATTAGAAGAGACCAACTTTTGCTTGTTCATAATCATGATTAATACCATGCAAATTAAATGTAGCTATCCATTCAATGTGATCTGCTTTTGAACTGTCTGGGAGCCTGTTATCGGCAATGGAGAGCACAGGTGCCTTTACTAGTTTCATTAATGATCCCTGGGAATTAGGAATTTTAAATTAATTTTTTTTAAAAATTTTATTTACAGCGTGGTAACAGGCCCTTCCGGCCCAACAAGTCCGCACCGCCCATTTTAAACCCAAATTAACCTACCCGTACGACTTTGCAAAGTGGGAGGAAACCGGAGCACCCAGAGGAAACCCACGCAGACACGGGGAGAACGTACAAACTCCTTACAGACAGCGACGGGAATCGAACCCCGATCGCTGGTGCTGTAATAGCGTCACGCTAACCACTAAGCCACCGTGCCGCCCTTTTAAGTCTGCAGAGTTTCTTTTTTTCCATTAGACAGAGTTTAGTGCATGATACCTCTCCCAAAAACAATAGCTACCCTGGAAAACTCAACAAACAGCAGTGAGGCGAGCTCTCATTGACCTCCTTTGATTGCAGGGAGGAATTAGGTCTCACAACACGTCAAGCCTGCTCCACCATTTAACGAGATCATGGATGGTAAACTGGCTATGTTGAAGGAAATAAGGGAGTAGCAGTGATTTGGACTGCAGGGGAGTGTGCATTGCAGCCTCACAGGTATCATTTATTGGTATTGATTTATTATTGTCACTTGTACCGAGGTACAGTGAAAAACTTATCTTGCATACCATTCACACAGAACAATTTATTACACAGTGCACTGAGGTAGTACAGGGTAAGAACAATAAAAGAATTCAGAGTAAAGTGTCACAGTTACAGGGAAGTGCTTTGCAGGTAGGCAATAAGGTGCAAGGTCATAACAAGGTAGATTGTGAGGTCAAGAGTCCATCTCATCGTATAAGGGAATTGTTCAATAGTCTTATAACAGTGGGAATAGAAGCTGTCCTTGAGCCTGGTGGTAATTGCCCTCAGGCTCCTGTATCTTCTGCCTGATAGGAGAGAGAAGAGAGAATGACCCGGGTGAGTGGGGTCTTTGATTATGCTGGCTGCTTCGCCAAGGCAGTCTGAGGTATAGACAGGGAGGGGAGGCTGGTTTCTGTGATGTGCTGAGCTACGTCCACAACTCTCTGCAGTTTCTTATGGTCCCGGGCAGTGCAGTTGCCGTACCAAGCCGTGATGTATCTGGATAGGATGCTTTCTATAGTGCATTGATGAAAGTTAGTGTCAAAGGGGACATGACAAATTTCTTTAGCCTCCTGAGGAAGTAGAGGCACTGGTGAGCTTTCTTGGCCATGGCATCTATGTGGTTGGACCAGGACAGGCTATTGGTGCTATTCACTCCAAGGAACTTGAAGCTCTCACCCCTCTTGACTTCAGCACCATTGATGTAGACAGGTGCATGTACACCACCCCCTTTCCTGAAGTCAATGACCAGCTCTTTTGTTTTGCTGACATTGAGGGAAAGGTTGATGTCATGACACCATGTCACTAAGCTCTCTATCTCCTTCCTGTACTCCGATTCATCACTGTTTGAGATACGGCCTACAACGGCGGCATCATCTGCAAACTTGTAGATGGAGTTTGAGCAGAATCTGGCCACACAGTCATGGGTAAAGGGCTGAGTGTTGAGAATAAACCAGCTGGAGGAGTTGCTGCCTATCCTCACTGATTGCAGTATCAGTGCTGGGACCATAGCCTTTCTTGATGTACATTGGTGATTGGTCTTGGATGTACAGAGCTCAGTTTCCAAATCTGCAGATGACATGGAATTTAAAGGCATGGCGAACTGCAGTGGTGCTAACAGTAATAGAGTGGGTGATGGTTAAAGACCAGGGGATAAAGGTAGGTGCATAGAGTAGGTGTTGATTCATGTATGGCTAGGAGAGGAATTTTCTACCTCTCTAGTTTCCCATCCAATCTCCACATCCCTTTAATCTGCTGGTGCATAGAAATCAATGACTTGGAGTCTTAAGAAGTTCATCCACAGATTGAAATGGCTCCATATGAGGAAATTTCTCTGCATCTCAGTCTCCAAAATGGCTTTGCAGTTGGTCTCCGACTCTCCACATTGGTTCGGAAGCTGCCATGATACTGCACAATAAATCTGGAGATGGGATGAGTCCTGGATCTATTACACATGGGGTTCTGATGAAAGGTAATTTTCCTTAAATATTAACTCTGATTCTTCAATCCAGAGTTGCTGCCTGACCTGCTGAATGTTTCTGTAATTTTCTGCTTTTATTTCAGGTTTATATCATCCTCAGGATTTTGCTTTTGTTATCATCAGACAGTTGCATTCATGTCTTTTATTTTGCTAGCTGCTGAGGATTTAAAGGGAGCAGAAATGCTTACACATCTGAAAAAGGGAGGTTAGGAATGGATTTTCAACCAGTGCAGTCCTGTGCCAAAGGATTGAAGGCTATACAGAACTTCAGTCACTCATCAGCAACTGAATGGCAGAGTAGGTTTGGAACCTAAATGGCCCAGTCCTATTCCTAAGGGCTTCTCATCCAATATTGACTTTGAACATGGACAAGGGGGTTTATTATGGGTTAAAGGAATAAAAATTACTATAGCAAGCTGATGATGCCCATAATCTCCACATAAGTCCTTAAAGAATTGCCACTTTAAAGATAATTACACATGTGGCAGGAGCATTTTGGGTGTGAAGGGTTGCATAGGAACATAGAAGTGAGGAAATACAGGTAAAGGACTATGTTGGCTTGAAGAATTATGTAGATATGCATTGTGATCTTGCTTCATTTTATGTAGTTTAGAATAAAGTTTCTATTGCTTAGATTGATCAAGAACTTTTTCTAAAATAGAGAAGCCTCTAAGGACCTGTAACAATACTCAGAGACAGTGTTAGTACAAAAGATATACAAAACAGAATATGTTGGAAAAACTCAGCATGTCAGGCAGCATCTGTGGAAAGAGAAACAAGCACGTTTCAAGTCTGCAACCCTTGGTCAGAAATGGGAGAGATCAGAGCCAGGCAGCATGGAAACAGGTACTTCAACGCATGCCAACCAAAATGTAGGTTAGTATTCAGCAGGAGAGGAGGTGAGGGAGCAATATGTGGAACAAAGGGAATGCTTTGTGGTAGAATAAGTCAAATGGCTTAATGGCAGAAGTTACCACCACATTAGTGTCTTGCTAACTTTTTTAATTAATAAGATGGTGGGACCTGCCCAGCAGGCTAAACATACATGAGGATGATTTAAAAAATAACTGAGCCAATGTAGTATAAAAATAGGACATGGAAAATGCTGGAAAAACTAAGGTCAGGGAGTATCTGTGGAAAGAGAAATAGTTAACGTTTCAGACAAGGGATCCTTCATCAGTCCCGAGAGAAACAATTTAGTCTGTGTGGGTGGAACACTTTGCTGCTACGTAGACTAACTTATTTCTCTCTCGGGTCTGATGAATGGTCCCTCATCTGAAACATTAACTGTTTCTCTTTCTACAGATGTTGCTAGACCTGCTGAGTTTTTCTAGTATTTTCTACTTTTATTTCAGAATTCCAGTAACTACTGTGTTTTTGGTTTTCATTTTGAGTACAAAAGATGTTTGAAGTGGGAAATCGTCACAAGTGGTTGAGATTAGCCACCTCTGTCCTCTCATTCCCTTCCTACCCTCACATCACACTTTTATGCTCATGATATCAGTTTGACATTTAGATAGTAAGCTTAACATATCAAAGACTCAAAGGTTCCACGGCATGTTCTCAGCATAGTCACATTCTTTTGTATGTGGTAAAAAGAGAATTACTATATATAGGAACATGAGCAGGTAAATATTGTACAAAGGCAGTTATTAAATAAAAAATAATTGATTTTATATATTTATTACCACTTGTGCGCAGATGTTATACTTTTCACAGTACAGCAAATATACAATATATAAAAACAAATCTAACATTAAAGGATTCTTTTATGCTCTCATCCTGATCTCAAACTATGCTAGAAATGAGAACAAGATGCCTGATTAGGGCCCAAGTTTCTCTGAGATGACCAGTTCCACCAGACAATATTGAGTCATCCCTTCCTGCCCTGCTGAGCACTGGCCAAGATTGTGATGCTTGAAATCAGCCTCATTTGTAAGCACCCTTTCCTACCAGGGTCTCAGCTCAGAACACAACAGTACAGCACAGAAACAGCCCCTTTGGCCCACAGTGTTGTGCCAAACTAATTAAACACCTAATGCCTTCTGCCGACACAATGTCCATATCCTCCCATTCTCTGTGCATTCATGTGCCTACCTTACAGCATTTTAAATGGCTCTATCATATTTGCCTCCACTACCACCCCTGGCCAGGCATTCCAGGCACACCCCACTCTGTGTAAAACAACTCGCACCACACATCCCCTTTGAAATTACCCCCTCTCACCTTAAATACATGTCCTCTGGTATTAGACATTTAGACATCTGGGAAAAAGATACTGGCTGTCTACCCTATCTATGCCTCTCATCATCTTATAAACTTCTGATATAAGTCTCCCCTCAGCCTCTGCCACTCCAGAGAAAACCCAAATTTGTTCAACCTCTCTTTATAGCACATGCCCTCTAATCCAGGCAGCATCCTTGGAAACCTCTTCTGCACCCTCTCCAAAGCCTCCACATCCTTCCTATAATGGAGAGACCAGAATTGAATTTAATATTCCAAATATGGCCTAACCAGAGTTTTATACAGCTGCAATATGACTTCTTGACTCTTGAACTCACTGCCTCGTCTAATAGAAGAAAGCATACCATACACCTTCTTTACCACCCTATCAACTTGTGCAGCCACTTTCAGGGAGCTATGGACTTGGACCCCAAGATCCCTCTGTACATCAACATTGAAGGGTCTTGCCATTAAATGTAAAGGGACAGCACACAGTTAATCTCCCAAAGTGCAACACCTTACACTGGCTGGATTAAACTCCATCTGCCATTTCTCCACCCATATCTGCAACTGATCTATATCCCGCTGTAGCTTTTGGCAATCTTCTGCACTATCCACAACACCACCAACCTTTGTATCATCTGCAAACGTACCAATCCACTCATTCACGTTTTCATCCAAGTCATTTATGTGTCACAAACAGCTGAGATGCCAGTACGGATCGCTGTGGAACACCACTTGTCATGGACCTCCAGCCAGAATAAGTCTCATCAATCACTACCCTCTGCGTTCTATGGGCAAGCCAATTCTGAAACCAAGCAGCCAAGTCACCATGGATCCCATGCATCTTAATCTTCTGGATGAGCCTCCCATGAGGGTCCTTGTCAAACAACTTCCTAACATCCATGTAGACAACACAACTCCACCTTCATCAAACAGATCATCTGCTCAGATTCAAATCAGCCATAATCTAATTTTGGGCCATCCTTAATGGACCATCTGTCAGTTTTCACGTGCTCACAAATGAATGGCAGAACAGAGCTGAGCAGCTGAATGGCTCCTCTCCTGATGTCACAACTGCTAGATTGGGTGTTGGACATGGTGGTGCCAGCAGAGGAATGTAGTTTGAAAAGGTTAAATCTTAACATTGTTCCTTTGCCCTGGAATTAGCCCTTCTCCCATTTATTTAATCATGTAAATAAATCTAACACATTGCATCTGAATCAATACCCAACTCGAATGTGTTGAGGATATCCTCCACCTGGAGTAGGTCAGAGAGAAAAACATTCCAGCCTGCAATGGGCCCACTTGTGGCCTTCCTTAATTGCCCTTGAGCAGGTGGTGAGGTGTGGCCCTTCTAGTGAAGACACTCCCTCAATGCTGTTGGAGTGGGAGTTCCAGAACTGACACCCAGTTATGATGAAGAACCAGCAATATATCTAGAGATCAGAAGTGTGACTCGGAGGGTAACTTGTCAGTGGTGGAGTACCCATACGCCTGGACTCACCTATCAACCGCCAGCTCATGCTCCTCCCCTCCACCCACCCTTTTATTCTGGCTTCCGCCCTCTTCCTTTCCAGGCCTGATGAAGGGTCTCGGCCTGAAACGTCGACTGTTCACTTCCCTCCATAGATGCCGCCTGACCTGCCGAGTTCCTCCAGCGATTTGTGTTTGTTACCCATAACAGCTACTGTTCTTGGTGGTAGAGGTTGCAGGTTGGGGAGATGCGGTCCAAAAAATTGCAATGCATCGCTGCAGACTGGGTGCTGATGGTGGATAGAATGTTTAGGGTGTTTGATGAGGCGTCATTCAAGTTGGGTCCTTTGTCCTGGATGCTGTGAAACTTCTTGAGAACTGTTGGAGTTGCATTTATCCAGGAAGGTGGAGACTATTCCATTAGACTCCAAACTTGTGCCTTGTAGATGGTGGAAAGGCTTTGGGTGACAGGAAGTTAAGTCACTCACCACGGGATACCCAGCCTTGTAGCTGCTCTTGGAGCCAAGTATTTGTGCAGCAGGCCTGATTGAGATTGAAGTGATTCAGTTTTATTGTTGTCATAGGCATAATACACAGGGTATAAATGCCATGAAAATTAGCTGTTCGTAGTAGCAGCACAATGCATTCAAGATGAGGACAAATACAAGTTAACATACAACTTAAATTAACATGAATTATACATAACTTACATGTGCACAAATAAACACCAAAATAAATCTAACAATACCAGTGCAAGATTGAAATGAGGGAAAACAAAAATAGTCCAAGGTAGTGTTAAGGTTTTTTGGGTCAGTTCAATAACCTGATGGCAGTGGGCTGTTGTTGAACCTTGAGGTGTGGGACTTTAGGCTCCTGTACCTCCCACCTGATGAGAAAAGGGCATGGCCTGGATGGTGGGGGTCCCTGATGATGGATGTCGCCTTCCTGAGACGTCGCCTCTTGTAGATGTCTTTGATGGTGGGGAGAGCTGTAGCCACGATGGAACTGATCGAGTCTACCACTCTCTGTCAATGCTGACCCCCAGGACGTTGATGGTGGGCGACCTGGCAGTGATAATGACATTGAATTCGAGGGGAGGTGGTTAAGCTCTGCTTTGCTGGAAATGGTCATTGTCTGGCATGTTTATGGTCTGAATGTTATAAGCTGCTTATCAGCATATTCCTTAACTTTGTTTAGGTTTTGTTGTACGCAGGCATGGCTTGCTGAGGATTTGTGAATGAATTGGACACTGTGCAGTCATTCTCACTTCTGACCTTATAATGGATGGAAGCTCATTGTTGAAACAACTGTAGATGTTGGATCTGGGACACTGCCCTTTGGAACTCCTGCAGTGACCCCTCAAAAGCTGCCTATGCATCAAGAACAGTCACTCTCACTTCACCTCTGGCATTTAGCTCTTTAGACCAAGGCTGTGATGAGGTCTGGAGCTGAGTGGTTTCTGCAAAACCCAAACTGATTTTCAGTGAGCAGGCTGCTGGTGAGTAAGTGCTGCCTTGGCAGCACGGCGGATGAGCAGCTTCCATCACTTAGCTCCTTCTATGGGCCTGAGAGCGCACTGGGCAGAAGCCACCCAGGATGAAGCTCCATAGTCACTTAACATGTGTAAGAAATGGGAGCATGACTCTCAGAAAGGGACAGGTTGGCCTTTCTAAACTGCCCTAAATTTAGATTATGGCTGATCTGAATCCAGGTGGACCACAGCTGACATAAATGCTTACAGAAGAGGATGACTTCAACTATCAGAGTCTTGGCCAAGACTGGTACCCCATCAGTGAAACTGCGAGGAAACTGAAAACAAACAATGCATTGCATTGGAAATGATCAAACTACAGAGTGATTTAGTTGATGAATTAAGAGAATATCCTCCTCCTGTTCCCATAACAGGACACGACATAGGCAATATCCACAAGAGCATTCAAGTACAGAAGAGACCATTCCTCTTTTGGATTGCCTCCAATGCTACTATATCCTTTGTGAGGTAAGGGGACCACAGTGGTGCACTGTATTCACCAAGACTCTGGCCAATTGGAACAGGACTTTCCTATTTCAAAACTCCAAATCTTTTGCAATGAAGGCCAATATACCATTTGCTCTTGCGAGTTGCTGCAGCTGCCTGCTACCTTTGTGAGTCATTCACAGGAACACGCAAAACCTTCTGTACTTCTCTCAGTTGCAGCTTCTCTCCATTTAAGTAATAATCTGCCTTTTGGTTCCTCTTACCGAAGTGCATGACCTCACATTTCCCCATATTAAATACCTTTTGTCTCGTTTTCACCCACTTAAGCTATCTTTATTCTGATGCACAGTCACAATATACGCATCACAACTTACCCTCCCACCTAGTTTTGTCTCTGACAACATTACACCTTGCTCCCTCCTGCAAATCATTAAGGTGAAAAGTAACTGAGGGCAAAGAACCGATCCCTGGGGTACTGCATTAGTTATGTCTTTCCAACTTGAAAAACACCCATTTATTCCAACTCTCCATTTTCCATGTGATTTTCAATCCACGCTAACAGACTTCTTCCAATACTATGAGCTCTTAATTTATGCACCAGCATTACATGGGGCACCTTGTCAAATGCCTTTTAGAAGTCCAAATACACCATATCTACAGGTTCCCCTTTATATATTCTGCTTGTTAGGTTACCCCTTGAGCAATATCATTCAATGAAGGGGAAAAGAAACAACGTGATATAATCTTGGAAGAGCAGCGCCATCGTCTGGGCTTTTTGCTAGATCATCAAAATTTCAGAAGGTTGGGCTTGTCCCTCAAGAGTCCTCAAATTTTGTGAGTGGAAGATGAAGGATTGCCTAAGCTTATAATCATCCTCTACATCACTTCCAGAGTAAGGCTACCAATTGCTGTCTTAAATCCTGAAGCGGTTTTCTCATCTCTCAAGATGAACGTGCAGGGAGCGGCCTCTTCCAATAACAGCCCTGTCTCACCTATACACTATATATTAAACACCACCTTAGGAGAGCAGACACTCCCTCAATGTTTTGTTTCAGCTCCTTGGGAAAATTTTCTGCTGCCATGTTATCTGCTACTTCTTCTGCAAGACAAGTATCATGCAGGCTTGCAGTTATTAAATGGTCGAACCAGCCATGAGCTGGCCGCATATTCAGAATTTGCCATCATCCCTGTTTTCTTTCAAGTCTTGCCTTATCGATCATCAAAGTCAGAAGCATATACCTTTGATTCTATAGAACACAGAACATAGAAAAACTACAGCACAATTCAGGCCCTTCGGCCCACAAAGCTGTGCCGAACATGTCCCTACCCTAGAAATTACTAGGCTTACCCATAGCCCTCTATTTTACTCAGCTCCATGTACCTATCTAACAGTCCCTTGAAAGACCCTATCGTATCCGCCTCCACCACTGTTTCCGGTATGATTCTGATCTAACCATATATTTAATCCCTTTTCCTCTCTCTCCATTATGACATGTCAGCTTTTCATAGCATATAGTGCACATACAGCGTAACATTTTGAACACTAATTATATTTTGTCCACATTATTAAAAATTGCACATTCGAAGGAATGGCCGATGTTGACAAACACACATCTTTTTATCCCTATCAATTATATCACGTTTAGTATTAATGCTCATGGGTTGCTGTGGTTTCGTAGAGGAGATGTAATTCTCAGATTGCCAGAGTGTTTTAAAGCTTATTTTTAAGAATGCACGTAATAAATGCTACTGAATCCTGAAAACAAGCGGAGTTATGTGACCGCGACTATCTCAACAAAGACAAAATGGCAATGGGAAGAAATAAGAAATGCACTATGGCAGAGACTGGTGTGCTTTTTCTTATATCAAAAAAGGTTTGATAAATCGATATACCGTTTGATATACCGTTACTAAATCCACGAACCATCCCCCTTTCTCATTCTCTTTTCTATTTGTTATCTAATCATCTTATCCCTCTTCTTTCTTGTCTCTAGCTGTATCCTTCCCTATATCAGCTACTATTTCACTGTGGTATAAAACTCATGGAATGAGCCGGCACAGTTGGTGGCCATATGATCCTTTGGCTTGCGCTTGCTTCTAGGAAAAGATCTCCACTTGGTCCCACTATTTCCCCACGGGCCAGCAAACATTTAATCCTTCAAATGTTTATTGAATTCCAAAGAATAGAAACCATCATCAAAAGTACAATTCTCATGTATTGAAGCTAGGGTGGTCATTTCTTGTTCGATGATTGATGAGGCTGCTTTATAGAATCATAGAAACATGCAGCACAGAATCAGGCCCTTCGAGCCCAGCTCGTCCATGCCCATCAACAATAATCCCATTTGCCCACATGAGGTCCTTATCCCTCTAAGCCTTTCCTATACAAGCATCTGCTCAAATGCCTTTTAAACGTTGTAATACTATCTGCCTCTGCCACCACCTCTGGCAGCTCATTCCAGATATTCACACCCTCTGTTTGAAAACCGGACCCCTCAGTTCTCCTTTGAACTTCTCCCCTTTCACCTTAAACCTGATTTGGTATTGGTATTGGTTTATTATTGTCACTTGTACCAAGGTACAGTGAAAAGCTTGTCTTACAAACCGATCGTACAGGTCAATTCATTACACAGTGCAGTTACATTGGGTTAGCACAGAGTGCATTGATGTAGTACAGGGTAAAAACAATAACAGTACAGAGTAAAGTGTCACAGCTACAGAGAAAGTGCAGTGCAATTAGGTGCAAGGTCACAACAAGGTACATCGTGAGGTCAGAGGCCATCTCGTTGTATAAGGGAACTGTTCAATAGTCTTATCACAGTGGGGTAGAAGCTGTCCTTAAGTCTGGTGGTACGTGCCCTCAGGCTCCTGTATCTTCTACCCGATGGAGGAGAGAAGAGAGAATGTCCTGGGTGGGTGGGGTCTTTGATTATGCTGGCTGCTTCACCAAGACAACGAGAGGTAAAGACAGAGTCCCAGTCTATATAGTTCTAGACTCTCGTGCCCTGGGAAAAAAGATTATCACTGTGTTTTCTATCTATGCTCCTCATCATTTTATAAACCTCCACCAATGCTGTAAATGCATCTTCCTCTACCATATCCTCTGGCAGCACGTTCCAGATATTCACCACCCTGTGTACGAAAAGATTACCCCTCAGATCTCTTTTAAATTTCTCCCTTCTCCTGTGCTCTCTGGTTCCAGACTCGGCTGTCCTGCAAAATAGATTCTGACTATCTATCCTATCTCTGTCCTTCATAATTTTATAAATCTCTATAAAGTCACCCCTCAGCCTCCTATGCTCCAGTGAGAATAAACCCAGCCTATCCAATCTCTCCTTACAATCACAGCCCTCTGCTCCAGGTGACATCTGGTGAATCTCTTCTGCACTCTCTCTATTGCTACCACATCCTTCCTGTCGTGTGATGACCAGAACTGTACACAATACTCCAGGTGCCGTCTAACCATCGTTTTGTACAGCTGCAACATAATGTCCCAACTAATGAAGGCAAATGCCTTTTTCACTACCCCATCCCTCTGCGTTGCCACTTTCAGCGAGGTATGGACTTGCATCCCAAGGTCTCTCTATACATCCACACTTGAGGTCCCTGCTACTTACTGTATATGCCGTGCCAGAATTAGACGTCCCAAGTTCCATCACCTCACAATTGTCTGGATTCAATTCCAGGTCACTGCTCTGCCCAGATCTCCAGCTGATCTGTGTCCTGCTGTATCCTTAGACACCTTCTTCGCTACTTAAAAAAGCTGCTGCGGAATCTGCTTCCAACACTCTTTTAGGCAGCGCATTCCAAATTCTAACAAATCAATGCAGGCAACAGTAAAAATAATTCACCCTTAACCTGCTCTCCCCCCACCCTCCAGGCTCTCTTGTGTCATTATCTATAAGTAGGTGCCTTCTGGTCACTGACCCTACTTTCAGTAGAAACAGGTCAATCTAACATAAAAACATTGTCATAATTTTGAATGATTCTCTAAAGGAAATTATGGCAGCATTGGTACCAGTGACCTGTAAACTCGACTGCCCCAGTTTTGACCGGGGTTAACTGTAGGTCACTGGAGAAACCTGCTTCGGCCTTTCAGCTGCTCAGATACAGTACATATGGAGCTCACATGCAATACTGGCCGGCCCAGTACAGAAAGACAAATGGGGGTGTGTCCCACTATCAGGGGGTTGTGCCAGGAGTATGGGAGGGTGGTGCTGACATTTGATGCACATTGTTGAGCACCCAGAGACAATGCATTCAATAGGAATGACAACTGATGTGCTGAGTAAAACCTACTCCCTCTGGCACTGCAGTGTGTGGCCTGCTGCTCTCTCCAGCACAAGAAAAGATTCATGAGACCATCCTACCACCAACCCTAACCCTCAATTAAGAAAAAAAGCTGAACTATTTACCACGGAGGAGGCCATTCATCCCCTGACATGACTGATTTTTACCCCAAACTGATTCATCCATTTCAGTCTTGTGCCCCTTTAATGCGCCTGATCAAGGCAAGATGAATCTCAGCCTTAATTTTTATTGAGCCCAGCTCATGAGGTGCAGGTGGGTGAGCAGCTTCTACTCTCCTTGTATGGCTTTCTTGTAAGCCAAGTGAAGTTGCAGGGTCATGATGTGAGGGCAGGGGAATGGGAATAGTTGGAATGCTCTGACGGTACACAAAAACACATTCAAAGGTGACCAGGTCCCTCAAACCTGACCCACAATTCAATAACATGGCAGACCTAACAGGCCTCAATCCCCCAGCTGTGCCAGTTCACCATAACACGCAATCTATCCCATTGCAGAACCACAATGACAACATGCTCTTCCACCTATTTTCGTATCATCGACACACTTGGAAACCTTCCCTCTCGCAGGGCATTAATGTAAATGGCAGACAATCGAAGGCCAAGAGCCGAACGGCCTCTCTCCATGCTGTAATCACTCTGTGATCCCAGCAACAGCTTAGAACCATAGAACCATACAGCACAAAACAGGCCCTTTGGCCCACCATGTTGTGCCGTCCATCAAACCAACCTCACACTATCTAAACCTTTCCTCCCGCATATCCCTCTATCTCACATTCCTCCATATGCCTATCCAACAAACTCTTGAACCTGTCCAATGTAGCTGCCTCCACCACCACCCCAGGTAGTGCATTCCATGCACCAACCACTCTCTGGGTGAAAAACCTCCCTCTGACATCTCCCCTGAACCTCCCACCCATAACCTTAAAGCCCTGCCCTCTCGTTTTGAGCATTGGTGCCCTGGGAAGGAGGCACTGGCTGTCCACTCTATCTATTCTTCTCAATATTTTATATACCTCTATCATGTCTCCTCTCATCCTCCTCCTTTCCAGTGAATAAAGCCCTAGCACCTTAAGCCTCTCCTCATAGTCCATACGCTCTAATCCAGGCAGCATCCTGGTAAATCTCCTCTGCACCCTCTCCAACGCCTCCACATCCTTCCTATAATGCGGCGACCAGAACTGAACACAGTACTCTAAGTGTGGTCTAACTAGAGTTTTGTAAAGCTGCATCATCACTTCGCGGCTCTTAAACTCAATCCCACGATTTATGAAAGCTAACATCCCATAGGCCTTCTTAACTGCTCTTTCCACCTGTGAGACAACTTTCAGTGAACTATGAATATGAACCCCCAAATCCCTCTGCTCCTCTACACTGCCAAGTACCTTGCCATTTACCTTGTACTCTGCCTTGGAGTTTGTCCTTCCAAAGTGTACCACCTCACACTTCTCCGGATTGAACTCCATCTGCCACTTGTCAGCCCAGCTCTGCATCCTATCCATATCCCTCTGTAAGCTCTGACAGCCCTCCACACTATCCACAACACCGCCAATCTTAGTGTCGTCTGCAAACTTACTAACCCAACCCTCCACCCCCTCATCTAAGTCATCTATAAATATCACAAAAAGTAGACGTCCCAGAACCGATCCCTGCGGGACACCACTAGTCACTGCCCTCCAATCCGAGGGCACTCCCTCCACCACAACCCTCTGCTTTCTACAGGCAAGCCAATTCCTAATCCACACAGCCAAGCTTCCCTGGATCCCTTGGCCTCTGACCTTCTGAAGAAGCCTACCATGAGGAATCTTATCAAACGCCTTACTAAAATCCATATAGACCACATCCACCGCACTCTTACTTCCCATTGTGAGATGATGTTCTCCCTTGATCCACCCACCGGAGGAGACACGTTTCCCCATGTCCACACCGTGCCTGGTGTCATGCACATGGTAACCAGGTGTGGCCATGGTAACCACTGGTGCACATGGTAACCAGGTGTGGCCATGGTAACCACTGGTGCACATGGTAACCAGGTGTGGCCATGGTAACCAGCGGTGCACACGGTAACCAGGTGTGGGCATGGTAACCAACGGCGCACACGGTAACCAGGTGTGGGCATGGTAACCAACGGCGCACACGGTAACCAGGTGTGGCCATGGTAACCAGCGGCGCACACGGTAACCAGTTGTGGCCATGGTAACCAGCGGCGCACATGGTAACCAGTTGCGGCCATGGTAACCAGCGGCGCACACTGTAACCAGTTGTGGCCATGGTAACCAGCAGTGCACACGGTAACCAGGTGTGGCCATGGTAACCACGGGACAGCCCGAGGGACCAGGGGCTATGCCCAGCGGTAAAGGAGTCCGTCGAAGACAAACAGGCTGACTGAGGGCGCCCGGTCCCTCACGCAACCGCCCAGGGCTCCGACACTGCCTCCCACCCTCCTCCTCCAGCACCGACCAGTTATCCTCCGGCCGGAGGCACCGATAAACCCCGTGTCAGGCTCCCTCCTGCCGCCCCCGCAGCACGTGGTTAGCGCCGGACCCCGCCCCGCCCCGCAGCACGTGGTCAGCGCCGGACCCCGCCCCGCCCCGCCCCGCAGCACGTGGTCAGCGCCGGACCCCGCCCCGCAGCACGTGGTCAGCGCGGAACTCCCGCCTTCACGACACGTGATCAGCGACAGATATTTCCCGCCTCGTAGCACGTGATCAGCGTTGCTCTCCCACGGCCGACGCATGCGCGGTCGCGCCGGGGTCAGGGTGCGGCAGATGATGGGCGGGGACTGGAACCGAACGCTGGAGGAACTCAGCGGGTCGAGTAGCCGCTGTGGAGGCACATGGTGTGAGTGGGCGCTTCGGGTCGAGATGCTGCATCAGGACTGAGGGAGGTGAGGGTCAGGGACTGGGGGGAACGATCGCGAGTATGTGGGGAGGTGGGGTGGGTGAGATGTGAGGTGAGGCAGGTCAGGGGCTGGTGGGAGGGGGTGGGGTCGGGGTCAGGGGCTGTGTGGGAGGTGGTGGGGTCGGGGTCGGGCTGGGTGGGAGGTGGTGGGGTGGGGTAGGGGTCAGGGGCTGGGTGGGAGGTGGTGGGGTCGGGGTCGGGCTGGGTGGGAGGGGGTGGGGTAAGGGTCAGGGGCTGGGTGGGAGGTGGTGGGGTCGGGGTCGGGCTGGGTGGGAGGGGGTGGGGTAAGGGTCAGGGGCTGGGTGGGAGGTGGTGGGGTAAGGGTCAGGGGCTGGGTGGGAGGTGGTGGGGTGGGGTAGGGGTCAGGGGCTGGGTGGGAGGTGGTGGGGTCGGGGTCAGGGGCTGGGTGGGAGGTGGTGGGGTAGGGGTCAGGGGCTGGGTGGGAGGTGGTGGGGTAGGGGTCAGGGGCTGTGTGGGAGGTGGTGGGGTCGGGGTCGGGCTGGGTGGGAGGTGGTGGGGTCGGGGTCGGGCTGGGTGGGAGGTGGTGGGGTGGGGTAGGGGTCAGGGGCTGGGTGGGAGGTGGTGGGGTAGGGGTCAGGGGCTGGGTGGGAGGTGGTGGGGTAGGGGTCAGGGGCTGGGTGGGAGGTGGTGGGGTAGGGGTCAGGGGCTGGGTGGGAGGTGGTGGGGTCGGGGTCGGGCTGGGTGGGAGGTGGTGGGGTCGGGGTCGGGCTGGGTGGGAGGTGGTGGGGTCGGGGTCGGGCTGGGTGGGAGGTGGTGGGGTCGGGGTCGGGCTGGGTGGGAGGTGGTGGGGTGGGGTAAGGGTCAGGGGCTGGGTGGGAGGTGGTGGGGTCGGGGTCAGGGGCTGGGTGGGAGGTGGTGGGGTCAGGGGCTGGGTGGGAGGTGGTGGGGTAGGGGTCAGGGGCTGGGTGGGAGGTGGTGGGGTAGGGGTCAGGGGCTGTGTGGGAGGTGGTGGGGTCGGGGTCGGGCTGGGTGGGAGGTGGTGGGGTCGGGGTCGGGCTGGGTGGGAGGGGGTGGGGTAAGGGTCAGGGGCTGGGTGGGAGGTGGTGGGGTCGGGGTCAGGGGCTGGGTGGGAGGTGGTGGGGTCGGGGTCAGGGGCTGGGTGGGAGGTGGTGGGGTAGGGGTCAGGGGCTGGGTGGGAGGTGGTGGGGTAGGGGTCAGGGGCTGGGTGGGAGGTGGTGGGGTAGGGGTCGGGCTGTGTGGGAGGTGGTGGGGTAGGGATCAGGGGCTGGGTGGGAGGTGGTGGGGTAGGGGTCAGGGGCTGGGTGGGAGGTGGTGGGGTAAGGGTCAGGGGCTGGGTGGGAGGTGGTGGGGTAGGGGTCAGGGGCTGGGTGGGAGGTGGTGGGGTCGGGGTCGGGGGCTGTGTGGGAGGTGGTGGGGTCGGGGTCGGGCTGGGTGGGAGGTGGTGGGGTGGGGTAAGGGTCAGGGGCTGGGTGGGAGGTGGTGGGGTCGGGGTCAGGGGCTGGGTGGGAGGTGGTGGGGTAGGGGTCGGGCTGGGTGGGAGGTGGTGGGGTAAGGGTCAGGGGCTGGTGGGAGGTGGTGGGGTAGGGGTCAGGGGCTGGGTGGGAGGTGGTGGGGTAGGGGTCAGGGGCTGTGTGGGAGGTGGTGGGGTCGGGGTCGGGCTGGGTGGGAGGTGGTGGGGTCGGGGTCGGGCTGGGTGGGAGGTGGTGGGGTCGGGGTCGGGCTGGGTGGGAGGTGGTGGGGTAGGGGTCAGGGGCTGGGTGGGAGGTGGTGGGGTCGGGGTCGGGGGCTGTGTGGGAGGTGGTGGGGTCGGGGTCGGGCTGGGTGGGAGGTGGTGGGGTGGGGTAAGGGTCAGGGGCTGGGTGGGAGGTGGTGGGGTCGGGGTCAGGGGCTGGGTGGGAGGTGGTGGGGTCGGGGTCGGGGGCTGTGTGGGAGGTGGTGGGGTCGGGGTCGGGCTGGGTGGGAGGGGGTGGGGTAAGGGTCAGGGGCTGGGTGGGAGGTGGTGGGGTCGGGGTCAGGGGCTGGGTGGGAGGTGGTGGGGTAGGGGTCAGGGGCTGGGTGGGAGGTGGTGGGGTAGGGGTCAGGGGCTGGGTGGGAGGTGGTGGGGTAGGGGTCAGGGGCTGGGTGGGAGGTGGTGGGGTAGGGGTCAGGGGCTGGGTGGGAGGTAAGGGGTCGACCCGAGGCTGGTGGGGAGGTGGGGCAGGTGGATGTGGGAGGACACAGGACAGACAGGTGGGTTTGTGCTGGGGGAGGGCTCACTGGGCTGTGGGTTACCAGCACCTGGAACATTCACCATTCACACCGTCGGCCTGTGGGCGCAATGTGGTACGTGGGTCCAGTTTGCATTGAACCTTCCCTCGTCTCAGGGGAGCGGGATGGAGAGTTACAACGACATGCAACAGGTAGCTCACTGGTTGTTGTGGTCCACGGACCGGCTGCCTGGTCTGCACTCGGTCTTCCCGGTACAGAGGAGGCCCCGCCATGTACATCACATACAGCTGATCAGGTTGGAGGAGGTGCAGGTGAATCTCTGCCTCACCTGAAAGGGTTGCCTAGGTCCCTGGATGGTGGTGAGGTGGGGAAGGTGAAGAGACAGGTTTTACCTCCTCCTGTTGGGGGAGAAAGTGGTAGGGGGTGGGGATAGGGTGGGAGGGATGAGCAAACCAGGGAGTTCTGAAGAGAGCGGTGTCTGCGGAAAGGGGAGCGGTTTGGAGACGGAGGGAGATGTGAATGGTGGTGGGTCCGAGTTGGAGCTGGAAGAAATGGTGGAGGATAATGTGTCGTATGCTGGTGGGTGAAATGGGAGGACCAAGGTTACTGTTTCCTCTGGGGAGAGGGTTGGTGAGAGCAGACGTGTGGGAAATTGAGGAAATATGGGCGAGGGCTCCATCAACCATGGCAGTGGGGGAAGCAATGCTTCTGCAAGAAAGAGGAGATTTCGGAAGCTCTAGAGCAGAAGGCTTCATCTTCTCGAGTGTGAAAGGATAATAGATGTTTCATTTTGTTAAAGGATTTGATAGGGCAGACACAGCTGCTTCCTCTCAGCTCTAGGGGCCTGCGTTCAAACTTGTGGAGTTTGCATGTTCACCCTGTGACTGCGTGAGTTTCCTCCGGGTGCTCCAGTTTGCTCTCATATCCCCAAAGATCGCGGGTTGATAGGCTAATTGGCTGCTGTATATTGTGTAGAATCTGGAGGTGGGGATAAAATCATTTGGGGTAGGATTAATTAAAAAATGTTCACTGTGGACATAGCCAAGTATCCTATTTCCATGCTGTAACTCCCTATGGCAAAGAGAACACTCTTTCCTCTGGTCAAGGGGGTCCAGATTAAGGCGGGGGTATAATCTTAAAACCAAAGCAAGGCCATTCAAGGAAGTGTCAGGAGGTAGTTCTCCACTCGTATAGTAGTGGGAGTTTGGAATGCTCTCTGCAAAAATAATTGAAGTGCAGAGCCCATTCCATGTTTCTGAAATGAGGCTGATGGATTTTTGTTGGGATGTACAGACCAAGGTATAAGAAAACACAGTTCAGCTGTCTGACTCTGACTCTGATGGTGTAAGCTTGAAGAGTTAAATGGCCAATTTCTGGCTCAGTGCGGGCAATCAGTAGTTTTGTTTGGGAGAAAGAAATATTGTTTCGAACCTTTCATGGAATGGATTGCAGTGTTCCAGCCCAAAGATGTCTGCTCCAAAGGTGTTGTATGTTGGTGGACATTAATATTCCAAATTAGGTATTTTCCCATTTGACAAATATATTGCTGGGAAACAAAATTAAAATTGAGTGACTGTTTTTCCATTATCTTGGGATAGGACAGGACACAAACTTTTGAAAACCAAGAAAGAATTCCCCAGCTGGACATCCAATGCAGCCCTATGTCCCTACCCTGCCCCCCACCTCAGCTGTCTCCTATGTCAAATTATTGCAAAAAACCCATGAAACAAATCTTTCATCCAACATTAAAAAAAAATGAAAAGGAAAATAGACTCCACTAATAATTATAATTTTAAAATATATAAAACATAGAAATACATAATTAAGCTGTTGTTGCTCGTTAAAAGGGTCTGCCCTCTGGTCATTGTGCTGTCTACCGTGCAGTATTTCCTGAGGGTTCCATTTTGACGGTAATCTCCTGTTAGGTCTTTCAGTAGTTTATTATAGAAGGCTTCACAATCAAGGTCAAAATTTACCCACACAAACAAAATAGCCTTCATTGTAGAAACAATAACTTTTCAGGTGAGCAGACTGTGTTTATTATTGAAAAGACTCATTCAGTGAGGACTGTGCTGCTAGGCAGACATAATATGAACTCAATTGCCCTTGCCAGATCTGAATATCCCATCACATTTCTATTCATATCCTGAAAAGCTTTACACTTTGTAGAAACTGGTACTTTACATATGTTCTATCAGGCATTACTTGGAAAATTGTTGGGTTTACATTTTCCCATTCATCAAAAAGACAATTCTCATTATTAAACCTAAGGTGGTTATTCTTGTTTGACAATTGGCCTGACTGCTTTATAGCATTGTAGAAAGGCACAACACAAAAACAGGCGCTTTTCGCCCTCTGTCTATGCTGACCACGATGCCTATCCACACTAATCCAGTGCTCACGTGAGGCCCATATCCTTTGGTGCCCTTCCTATCCAAGTACCTGTCTAAACACCTCTGAAATGTTGTAAATGCATCTTCCTCTACCATATCCTCTGGCAGCATGTTCCAGATATTCACCACCCTGTGTATGAAAAGATTACCCCTCAGATCTCCTTTAAATTTCTCCCCTCTCCTGTGCTCTCCAGTTCCAGACGGCTGCCCTGCAAAATAGATTCTGACTATCTATCCCATCTCTGTCCCTCATAACTTTATAAATCCCTATAAGGTCACTCCTCAGCCTACTAGTGAGAATAAAACTCAACCTATTCAACCTCTCCTTAAAATTTTACAACCCTTCATTCCGGCAACATCCTGTTAAATCTCTTCTGTACTCTCTCTTTTGCTACCATGTCCTTCCTGCAGTGTGGCGACCAGAACTGTACACAATACACAAAAAAGTGTGGTGTAACTATTGTTTTTTACAGCTGCAACATTATGTCCCAACTCTTATTTTCAATCCTTTGAAATGCCTTTTTCTCTACCCCATCCATCTATGTTGCCACTTTCAACAAGCTATGGTCTTGCATCCCAAGGTCTCTCTGTACATAAATGTTCCTGAGGTCCCTGCCATTTACTCTCTATATTCAACCAGAATTTGACTTCCTAAGGTGCATTATGTCATTTCTATGAATTAAATTCCATCTACCACTGCCCTGCCCAACTTTCCAGTTGATCAATGTCCTGTATCCTTGGACGATTTCTTCGCTATTTACAACTCCACCAATTTTTATGTAGTCTGCAAAAAGCAGACTGCTGGAGCAACTCAGTGTGATAGGCAGCCTCTGTCGAGGCAGAAGGATTGTCGATGTTTCAGTTCAATACCTGCATTAGGATCCGAACTATGCATTCTCCTACCCCTACATTCTCATCCAAGTAATTTATTTATGTGTATGTGTGTGTGTGTGTGTGTGTGTGTGTATATATATGTCACAAACAACAAAGGCAAGGATCTCTGTGGTACACCACTTGTTACAGACCTCCAGTCACAAAAACACCCATCCACCACTACCCTCTTGTCTCCTATCACCCATCCAGTTTTGGATCCAGTTTACCAACATGATCCCTTCTGCCTTAATCTTCTGGGCCAGCCTTCCATGTGGGATTTTGTCAAAAGTCTGTGTAAACCACATCTACCACTCTGCCTTCGTCAATTTATGTCATTCCACTTGAGCTGTTTTGTACACTTAAAGACAGGTTTCCAGAGATCCAGAAAACTCGATGCTGTTGACAAAAAAATGTTCTTGAAAACATGCTCTTGACTTCATTATAGAATTCCCCTTCTTTTCCCATCCTTGACCAAAAACTGTTTGTGTCTGGTGTGACAAACCTTTCTCTGAGCTTCTCCACTAAGCTTTCTCAAAAGGCAAGGATTTGTAATGCAACTTCAGTCACTGAAAAATTCATTTTTCTCAATAGTCTCCACATCTCTTGGAAAATGTTTATAGACAAAAAAAAGCCACAATTTGGTGCAAGGGCCATTAAAGGTGTTTTTCAAAAGCTTGGGCACATGCAGTAGGAATGTGCCTTCAGTTCATTAAATATCCATAAAATTTTGTCCAGTATTGGTCGAAGAGATAGCAGTTTAGAATATTCAAGACTCAAAGCGTTAGAAGTTTTCAGTTCCACACAACTGTAAATATGAAAATATTCACAGACTTTAACAGCGTTGCACTCCAAGTCAAGTGGAAGGTAGTCAGCTGCTCTTTGTAGACAAGCGCATTGTTAGGACTTCAATCAATACCAAACATTTCTTTCCCTAGTTTGACCTGCAATTTTTGACATACATTTTCTCCAGCTCATTTGGCACCACCAAAATTTGTATTGGGATTGTCTACACAAAGTCCAACAAACCTTTCACGAAGATAATTTTCCTTGAACAGTTGAAGAAGAAAGTCACATTGCACACCAGAGGTTTTGCCTGGTAAAAAGTAAACTCTTATGAATTTTGTTTTCTTGGAGTCGTACAGAAACTGGTCCTTTGGCCCACCGTGTCTGCTGACCTTCAAGTACTTGTCTATACTAATCCCATTTACTGGCATTTGGTCCGGAGGGATCATACTTTGGCGATTGAAATGCTTGTCCAGGTTGTGCTTTGTGAGAGTACCTGCCTCCTCCACACACAGGTGGAAAAAATTCTTCCTCAGATCCCTGCTAAGCCTCTAAATCTTCACCTTAAACCTCTGTCATGGGGAAATGTTTCTTAGTATCTACCCTGTCTATGTCTCTCATAATTTTGTATACCTCTATTAGATCTCCTTTGTGCTCCTAGGAATACAAACCAAACCCGTTGGGGGGTTTCTCCTCATAACAGGCCAGGCGACATCCTGGTGAATCTCCTCTACACCCTCTCCAGTGCAGTCTTTTCTTTCCTGTAGTGTGGTGACCAAAACTGCACACACTATTCCAACTTGTACCTGCAGTTATACCCTATGGCCTGGCTAATGAAGGCAGACATCCCATATGTCGTCTTCACCACCCTATCTATCTGTGCTGCTACCTTTAGGGAATTCTGGATGTACACCATGCTTCTTTGTTCCTCAGTGCTCCCTGGGGCCCTACCGTTCATGGTGTTTGTCCTATGCTTATTAGACCCCTCCCAAAATGCAGCAGCTCACACCAGGATTAAGTTCCATCTGCCATTGCTCTGCCTAATTTATCAGTCAATCAATATCATTCTGTAGCGTAAGACTATCTTCCTTGTTATCAATTACACCGATTTTCATATTGTCTGCAAATTTACTAATCAGATCTCCTAATTTCAGATCAAAATCATTATTTAACAAACTGAAAAGGTCCCAGTGCCGATCCTTGTGGTACACTGCTGGTCACAGACTTCCAATCAGAAAAACAACCTTCGACCAACATTCTCTGCCTCCTATTACAAGGCTAATTTTGGATCCAATTTTCAGTCTTGTTTTGGATCCCATGGTTCTAACCTTCAACATTGGCCTTGTGAGACCTTGTCAAAGACCTTATTGAAGTTCATGTAAACCACATTAACTGCACTGCCCTCATCAATATATTTAGTTACGACTTCAAAAATCAGACAAGATCTTTCACCATTAAATCCAGGCTAACTATTGCTGATCAACCCCTTCCCTTTCAAGTGTAGATTAATCTCGTCCCTCTGAATTTTTTTTCCAATAATTTGCCTGCCACTGATGTCAGACCAACCAGCCTGTAATTACTAGCTTATCTTGACTGTCTTCCAGTCACCTGGCACCTCATCTGTGGCCAGCGAAGATTTCTTTATCTCCAAGGCTTCAGCAATCTCCTCCTTTTCCTTGCAGCAGACTGGGACACACCTTAACAGGCTTTGGGGGTTTATCCACCTTTGTGCCTGCTAAATTACCTCATATTTTAATATGCTCTATAATTTCACAATCCCAAATGAAACCTCCAGCTGCAATGTCTTTCTCTTTGGTGAATACAGCTGGGAAGTATTCATTTAAGAGTTGACCCACATTCTCTGGTTCGACAAACAGACTGCCTCTTTGTTCCATAATGGGCCCCAGTCTTTCCCCGGTTACTCTCTTGCCCTTAATATAATTATAAAAATCCTTTGGATTTTCCTTAATCTCATCTGATGGTGATATCCTAGCCTCTCTTTTGCCCTCATTTTTCAGCACCTTCTACACTATACTCCTGAAGGACCTCCCCCTTTTTTAGCACTGTATACCTACCAAATGCTTCCTATATCAAACACTCTATCCTTGACATTCAGGGTTCCCTTGTCTTACCCTTCACTCTTAATAAAACATGTTGGCCCTGAACTCTCAGTATTTCACTTTTAAAGAGTCCCACTTCATAAAGGTAGATTCACCTGTAAGTAGCTGCTCCTAGTCTGTGTTTGCCAAGTCCCGTCTAATGCTGTTGAAATCAGCCTTGTCCCCAGACTAGACTCTGAACTTGTGGACTGTCCTTATCCCTGTCCACAACTACCTTGAAACTTAACAAGTTAAGGTCACTATCCCCAAGGCGCTCGCTCACTAACACTTCATTTGCTTAGATCTAGTCCTGCCCTGACCCTAGTAGGACTATCTATGGACGGACATGGTACACTCTCCTGGATGCATTTTAAAAATTTCACTCCATCTAATCCTTCAGCACAAAGGCAATTCCCTTTAATAATGGGGATGTTGAAATCGCCTATTAATTTTGGATCCAATTTTCAGTCTTGTCTTAGGGAAGTTGAAAATGCCTATTACTGTAACCCTACCCTCCTACACCTCTGTGATTCATCTACATTCTGCTTCACCATCTCTTGCTGTTAAGAGGTCTATTATAATCCCAGCAAAGTGATTGCCGCCTTTTTATTACGAAGCTCTACCCAGATGGCTGTATTTGAAGAACCTTCCATGACGTCTCCCTCATTACTGCAGAAGTGGCCTCCTTAACGAGTTACACAATGCCTTCTCTTTGACATGTCCTCTATCATGCCTGAAGCTTCTCTACCCCAGAATGTTGAGTTGCCAGACCTGTCCCTCTCTCAACCATTAAGTGGTTGCAATGATATCATATTCCCCTGTGCTAATCGATGACTCAAGTTCATCTGCCTTACCAGTCAGGCTCATTGCATTAAAATAGATGCAGTTTAGCCTTCCAGTCTTCTCGTGTGCCTTTCATTCGGTCATTGGAACAAAATGATGCTCCAGAGTGGGAACAGCTTGTGGTCTTTTTTTTGTTTTATCTCTCTAAACTAAGTGAGTTAAACAAACACTCCCTTAAATTACCCAGTAGTTCTTTGGTTGACAATAGAGAAACTACATTGCAAATGAATGCCTTGGATTTTGTCCATGTGGGCAAAGTTTTTTGTTGGTATGATGTTTTAATCAACTGTAAGGTACAATCATTGGACCTATATCTGTGTACATGATACTTAGAATGGTAAATGTATTGTCCCTTGCTGGTGTGAATGTGATCATATTACATACTTTGCTGTATAAAATATTTGAAATGCTTGGAGCTGTATACTTTAGTGTCTTTTTATTTGTTTGTTTTGTTCAAAGGTGCTGATCAATACCACTTTGGCCACTGTGAGATTGAAATGTGTTTTCCAAACATCTGACAATTTCCACTGTTGTTCGCAGCAACCGACATGCCTTTCTTCAAAAACCCTTGAAGTTCCTCGTTAAAAGAACAGGCAAGCTTTTGTGACATATCTTCAGAGTTGACAAGGTTTGCAATACCCTTTGTTTAGCACTGTACATACATAGTTGCTCAGTGTAATGGCCATAGCGTTATGCTATTACAGTGCCAGCGACCCGGGTTCAATTCTGGCCACTGTAAGGAGTTTGTACGTTCTCCGTGTGTCTGTGTGGGTTTCCTCCGGGTGCTCCAGTTTCCTCCCACGTACGGGTTAGGAAGTTGTGGGCATGCTATGTTGGCGCCAGAAGTGTGGCGACACTTGCGGGCTGCCCCCAGAACACACTACGCAAAAGATGCATTTCTCTGTGTGTTTCGATGTATGTTGGAATAATAAAGAAATCTTATAATAAAGATATGTTGTAGAATTGACCACTGCGTTTGTGCTATTGTGAACCAACAAAATTTTATTTTTACATGGCGTTGCAGAACTTCTACTTTCCCATGTGTACCATAAGTTTTGTTTCAAGAATGTAGTTATTTGGCAAAATTAAATTATAATTTATTATGAAACAGAACCGTCATTAGGAATTGGAAAATATGGAACAAGTTGGAATACCCACATTATGGCTTAACTGAGGGACAGACTATTAAAGATGGGACCTATAGTCACCCTAACTTGAATCCTGTCTTAAGCTAACAGTAAAGTTGAGAGTACGATTAATAGGCACACTGGCATCACACCACCTTCCAGGAACTTAGACTGTCTCTGGAGAAAATTGGTTGAAGCTTTGAAAATAATCAGTATTTTCCTTTTTAGATCCAAGTAGTGAGTAACTCGTTAATGTTTTGCAGAGATCCAGAAAGCCAATTACTCACATTGTGTGTGTTGTACCTTGAGCATTCCAGAAGAGGCAGCCTCTCAATCAATGGTCAGGCAGTACTGTGTGCCAACTCGGGGAAAAGTTAGACTGCAGTTAACCCTTGACCTATGTCATGGTACAGCTGGCACACCCAATGAGATTGCAGGGATCGCAATGATTGAGTTCTCTGCCTCTGTGATGGACAAGGGCAGGTATGCTGACTTGGAGATATATCGCTGTACCTTCACCATCACTAGGTCTAAATCCTGCAACTCTCTACCAGGAAGACTGCAGGAGTATCTTTACCAAATACAAGCTCATTATCACCTTCTCTGGAGTAATTAGAGATGGTATTGGTTTGTTATTGTCACATGTGCCAAGGTACAGTGAAAAACTTGTCTTGCATACTGTTCATACAGATCAATTCATTACACAGTGCATTGAGGTAGTACAAGGTAAAACAGTAGCAGAATGCAGAGTAAGGTGTTACAGTTACGGACAAAGTGCAGTGCAGGTAGACAATGAGGTCACAGGCAATAATGAGGTAGATTGTGAGGTCAAGACTCCACCTTATTGTACTAGGGATAGAAGCTGTATTTGAGCCTGGTGGTACATGCTTTCAGGCTTTTGTATCTTCTGCCTGATGGGAGAGAGGAGAAGAGAGAATGTCTGGGGTGGGTGGGGTCTTTACTTATGCTGGCTGCTTTACCGAGTCTGCAAGAAGTGTAGATCTTAAGAGTCCGTAGAAGAGAGGCTGGTTTCTGTGATGTGCTGAGCTGTGTCCACAACTCTGCACTTTCTTGCGGTTTCATGGGCAATAAATACGGGCCACACTAACATCCCATCTTGGCATTGTTTCAAAGAGGATTCCTCGGTTTATATTTGTATCCTGAAAGAAAGAAACTTGCATTTAAAAGCTGATTATTCAAATCCAGCAATCTCTGGAAACTGTTTCTCATGGGATGCTGGTGTAAACTTGGTATGGGAGGATATCCAGGCTCCAGGCACACCCAACACTGAGATTTAGGCCTCATTTCCATTACCCAGAAAAGTTGGTGACTGTTGTGAATTACCTCTTCAGTGAAGGCCTCTGGAATTTCAGCCAAGCATTCCACAGCTGGATGTCTCTATCTCATACCTCCACCACATATCTGAAATCCTGAATATCCAAAATTGCACCTGTTCTGTGGATTGAGAGTGTCCCTTTTAGTATCTGTGGAAAGAACATCATGAACAAGAGCAGGAGTAGTCGTTTGGCATCTCAAGCCTTCTCTGCCATTCAATAATGTCCTGAATGATCCACTCTTGACCTCATCACCATTTTCTCATTCTCTCCCCATACCTGTTCCATGTAGATTAAATGTCTGCTAATCTCTGTCTTGAATGGGATTCTCCACAGCTGGAGGAGAATTCCAAAGATTTACAGCCCTCGCCGAGAAGAAATTCCTACTCAATTCTGTCTGAAATGGTTGACTCCTTATTCTGAAACAGATACCCCGAGTAGGGGAAAAATCTTCAGTATTCACCTGGCGATTCCCCTCAGAATCTTATATATCACCTCTCACTTTCCTATACTCCAAAGTGACCAGCTCAACCTTTCTTCCCAGGAATCAATCTAGTAAAACTTCTCTGCATTTCCTCCAAGGCAAGCACATTCTTAAATACTGAGAACAAAACTGTAGATACTTCTGCAGGCGCAGTCTCGCCAGTGCATCAAAACTTCCCTGCTTTTATACTCCATACCCTTACAATAAAAGCCAACATTCCAGTAGATGTTATACATACTTACTGTACTTGCATGCTGACATTTTGTGATTCATGTACTGGGACTCCCAGATCCCTTGGTACTGCAACATTTTGCAGTTCCACTCCTTTTGGGCCACAATTTTCTGTCTCAGAAGGGAAAATTCTGTAACGGAGCAATGTCTGACAAGCCTATCTGTCCCCTCTGTCGGCCCACCCTTTCCTGTCACCACTTTCCTGTGTAATTTAACAGGAACCTCTCCCACGTTGAAGCTTGGATAAAACCTTAAGGATATTGTTGCCTCTCTTTCTGGAATAGAAGATGGAATGCTGCTAAATTCTATCTCGGTGAGTGGAAAGCTGGATGTTAGCAAAGAATCAGCTTCCCAATGGATAGTGAGACTACACACAAATGACGCCAGGCCACACTGTGAGTGTCATTATTTTTGATTGCTTATGGGCTGTGGTTGTCACTTCCAAGGTCAGCATGAAGTGCCCACCCTAAAGCAGCTTGACCAGCGAGAGCATGAAACTGATTTCTTGCAACTGTCTGTAGTCAGGCAGATTATGGTGATTGGCAGGTACAACCATTGCCCTATTCACTTTGCTATTCCCACTATTGCTTCCAAGACTGGAAACTGGCTCAAGACTCCTTATGCTGTACACCTTTCACACGAGTGTAATTTTAATGATTAAAAGATCTGAAGAAATCGGAGCAGGAGTCATCCATACAGCCCCTCGAGCCTGCTCTGCCGTTCAGTGAGACCATGGCCTGGATGATTTTGATCTTGGCTACACTTTCCTGGCTGATCCCCGTACCATAAATTCTCTAAGTCTAAAGATCTATCACAACCTGAATAGCTTTAATCACTGACCCTCTGCAGATTTCTGGGAATGGGAATTCCAAAGATACACAATGCTCTGAAGAGATAAAGTTCCACTTTATCTGCATTTTAACTGGGTGGCCTGTATTACTGAGACTATGCTCCCTAGTTCTGGAGTACCTCAGGAGGGAAAATGTTTTCTCAGCATCTACCTTCCAAAGTTCCTTAGACTCTTAGATCTTTCAATAAAATCACTTCTCATTTTACTAAACTCCAGAAATTCTGGACTCAGCCTGTTCAATATTTCTCATAACACTACCCCCACATCCCAGAAATGAGTCTGGCGAACTCTGCAGTGCCTCTAAGGCAAGTATTATCCTTCCTTAAATAATTGACAAAATGTCCAAAATTCCAAATACGAGGAAAACAGTAGCTTAAAGATACTGGACTACTGGCAATGAGAACAGAAATCTGGTGGAAGAAACATAGACAAAAATAGGGACAGGAAATGCTGGAAACACAACTCAAGCATTATTTGTTGGGAGAAGTACAGTTAACGTTTCAGGTCAATGAGCTTTCTTGAGAATTGGACGATATTCAAGGTTTTCAAACAAGCGCACAGCCAGGATAAAAAGGGTAGGTGAGGAATTGGAGGAAGAGTCCTATTCATTTGGGTACTTTGAAGAAATAATTAAATGAGAAGAGGATGATGGTGCAAGGAAATGAGCAAAATTACTTTATTCTCAAGAGTTTAGAAGAATAAGATTTGGTCTCTGAAACTTAAGGAATGTGAGAGGACGGATGCAAAGAGACTGCTTCCCACTGGCTGGGGAGTTCAGGAATAAAGGCAATGGTCTCAGGAGAATTAGGTGGCCATTTAGAATGGAGATGAGGCAAAACTTGTGATTATGCTTTGACTTCAGAAGGGGCTGTCATTTTTGGGTACCAGATGATGAAATTTTGGGTTGCAAGTGGATCAAAGGATTTGGGAAAGTAGAGCTGAGGTAGGGAGTCAGCTGTGATCTTGAACAACAGTAGCAGGGCCTGCTCCTGAAGGAAATACAGAGTGACGAGTATGAAGTAGAGGTATGAGTAGTTCCTGCAGTGGAGGTGAAATGCATAAGAACTCTGGCAAAGACAACGCACTGGGGTAATGTTTTGGTAAACTGCACGTACAGACTGTAAGACCAGAGCTTACATAGAATCGTAGAAATTTAAGGCATTGAAGGAGGGCATTTGGTCCTTTGTATCCATTGCAGCCAAAAATGGATTTGTCTAATCCCACTTCCCAGCACTTGGTCCCTGGCATTACAGGATATGACTGACCAGTATTCATCCAGGTACTTTGAAATCCATTGAAGTGCAAAAGGATTCAAGAGGAACTGAGATGTGTTGGTAACAAGAGGAGGGCCAATGGGTTTAAAGGCCTCTTCCTTCTCTGATGCAGTTCCAAGTTAACCTTACAATAATATTTCCAGATCACCAATGGTGTAGAAATCAACAACTGGTCATTCTGCCGAGGTGGAGTCCAGGGTCACCAAACTTGGTTGCTGAAATGATGAGTGTTTGAAGCAGGCTATTTTTCTTTCCCCAGATAGTGATTTGTTTCTCTATAAATACAAGTCACTGACCCAGGGAGCTATGACACATCAATGGCCATTGGCTGTAACCTGCCAAAGCATTCTCCGTTTCAAATATGTAACTAATGCTGAATGTGAGAACCAGAGCTCCTGGTATGTTGTTGTCAGGCACTGCTGTCAGGAACTGGATTTATTCATATTGACAGAAGAATGAAACAAAGACAAAGAATGTTAATACTTAGACTGCTGCACTGCCTCAACATGACCACTGCCTCAAGGCCACAGTGAACTGCTTTCAGATTGCAGTGACTCTTGACATATTTGACACATTCCCGAGGATAAGAAGCAGACTTACTTCACCATTGACAATGAAAATTCCAAATGGATCAGACAGGATTCCAAGCTCTTGGATAATTTGTATCCAAAATGGATATCACATGAATTAGGATAGCTAGGAGGACTAGGAAGGGGAAAGACATGCTCTTATGTAGCAATTTAGAAAATCCCGAGAGGTTTTACAGCCAATGGATTATCTTTGAAGTGAAATCATTGTAATGTTGGAATTCTAGCAGCTAATATGTTTCCACAAAGTGGCTATTTGATCTGTTTCTTTTAGTTATTTATGGGTTGATTATTCTGGGTGTATTCTGAGATGGATACTACTCGAGTATTCTGAGATGGATACTACTCGAGTGCTGGTGAGTTTGACCCACAGTAACGTTTAAAGGACACAGGAGCCTTAAACAGAGAACTCACTACGCATACTATTTACATCAGATATATATGCAGAAAATAATAATGTAAATAACATCCTAATCAACATCTGGCTCATTACCATGGATCAATGCTCTGCAGTACCCTTCTCTTTTTCAAGATGCTGCGAAGTCTGAAAATGCAGCTGGGACATCATTTCAAACCTCATCTGAAGGAAAGGTGTCCAGTTCAACGAAAGAAAAATGGCATTGTGCTCCCATTAGATCCTGAATTATTTTTGACGTTGATTCCAAGTTTGGTTCTATTAAAACAAAGAAATAGGATCAGCAGTAAGCTGTACAGCCCCTCAAACCCACTTTGCTATTCAGAAAGGTCAGAGCAGATGTAACCTTGCCCTCAGCTCCACTTTTCTGCCTGCTCCCATGACCCCTTCCTGAGGTCTGTCTCAGCCTTGAATATATTAAATCAAACAAGCTCTGTAGCTCCAAAGGTTCACATCCCAAGATGAAATTCTTCATGTCTCAGAACAGTGAACTCCTCTATTTGTTACTATGCCTATTACTACTTGATTAACCCCACGAGGGGAATCATTCTTTCAGCATCCACCTGGTCAAGCTTTCCCAGAATCTGTCCAGATGAAGGGTTGTTGACTGTTCGTTGGTTCTATAGATGCTGCCTGACCTGAGTTCCTTCAGCTTTTTGTGTGCTGCTCCAGATCCAGTATCTGCAGTCTCATGTCCCTCAGAATCTGTATGTTTCAATAAGATTACCTCTCAGTCTTATGATACTCCAATGATTATAGGCCCAGTGCAGGTTGATGAGCAATCCCATCAGACCCCCACTCCTATAGCTCTTGCATATAAACTGGTGTACCTTAGTTGTTAGTAAAGCTTTTGAAAGATTGGAAAACTTTAAAGAATTAGATGATCTCACCTGAGAGTAAAACCAAATCCTTACTAGGTGGAGGAGATCCAGAGGCCTCTTCTATTGGGTCAGTTTGTAGCTGGTATGTGCAGTCGTCATTTGCTAACTGCAATGTAGCATGTCTACAGGCCATTTCAACAAACTGGCCGGACTTCGCAGATGTGCTGACATGCTCCCAGGTGCTAGATGTGTGCAAGGCCCTTCCCAGGTCTCAGGTTTCACTGGGCTAATGCCTCCTCAATGCTTTCTGAAGGGCAGCAGCAGTATTTTAGAAACAAATCAGCTGTGTTGGTAGAGACTGAGAAGCACTCTTGCCATTTAGAAACTAGTGTGTTCACTCCAGAAACATAATTCATAATCTTGGAACAAACTGCCAGTTCAGAACTGAGGGGTGCTCACTGTCAGGTATGATCCTTCAGATGAGATGTTAAACCTTCACAACTAAATTAAATATTTAAAAAGGAAAGATGCAACAATCAATCTAAGTAGACAAAATCTCTGGTCTAGGTAGATTCTAAATGAATCTGGGGAATAGGTAATGCACATAAGGTAAGAAATGGAAGCAGGAGTTGCCCATTTGGTCCCTTGTGTCTACTTCATCATTCAGTAGGACATGGCTTTTCTTTTATCCCAGTACCAGTTTCTAGCACTAACTCCGTATCCCTTGATTTCCTAAATGCCCAAAAATTCTTTGATCTTTGTCTTGAATGCACGAACTGACAGCTTCCACAGCCCTCATGGAGAATTCCAAAGATTCACTCCCTTCTTAGTGACAAAATTTCTTCTCATTTCTTTCCTGAATGGCCAACCACTTGTTTCGAGACTCTGAAATATGAATATTGCATTTACCATGTCAAACCACTTCAGAATTTTGCACTTGTCAATAAAATTGCCTCATTCATCTAAGGTCTAGAGAGAATAGGCACCGTCTGCTTAATGCCCCCTCATATGGCAAACTCACCATCCCTGGAGTTAATTTGGTGAACCTTTGCTACACTCCTGTCACAAGCAAATCTTTCCTTGGGTAATATTGCACATATTGTAAAATCTGGCATTAACAACTACTTTCTTGGTGTTTTTGGTAGGGACAATTTGTATACTTGTGTGATTTATACATCAGTGTGTTTGTCTAACAAAATTATGTTTGGTAGAGTTCAATATTTATTTTTCGTACCAGTACTCATTCACACCTGTACTTTCATGTGTGTTCATTTTTTATAAAACTGCACTTGAAGCATTAAAACTGTAAAACATAACAGTACATTTTTAATGGAACAAGCAGGGTTTCAAAATTCAAATTTATTTTTTTTTGACATAAAGTTTATTGAAGAAAAGCTAAGTATAATTAAAACCAGACAAAAATATTTTCTTAAACTTTAAGATCCCCAAAGGGGGAGCAATTTACAACAATTTTTGAGGTATTTAACAATCTAGAAAGAGGTTAAGACAAAAAATTTAGTGCTGGAGGACTAGTGGCTAGCTATTGTTCTTTTTATATATTATTTATTTTAAAAGGATACGGAACATTACCAAAGAACTATAGATGAATCTGCTTAATGTTGGTAGGAGGAAAATGATAGAATCCGCACTGAAGCGAGAAATAGAAAAAAAATTCAGAAACCAAAATGTGACATGGATTTCAAAGTGGAAACTCTTGCTTGATCAACCTCGTAGGATTCTTTAAAGTAACAGAGAGAGTATTACAATGATAGAGGCTGATAATAAACTTGAGTTGACTCTAATGTTTCGGTAAACAGAGCCTACAGAGTTGGAGAAAGTAATGGAATGGAGGATTATCTGACCGAGAAATAAACTGAGACTAAAGTTAACAGCTGTTTTTATTCATTTGCAAGATGTAGGTGGGGCTGCTTGAGAGCAAGTGGCGGTGAGCCCGTTCTTGAACCGCAGCAGTCCTTTCGGTGAAGATGCTCCCACAATACGCTGGAGTAGGTAGTAGCTGGATTTGGACAGAGAAACTGGAGGTAACAATATATTTCCATGTCAGGAGAGTACAGAAAATGTGGCACTTACTGTTACAGGAAATCATTGTGTGTTCTATTGATGCGTTTAAAGGGAGGCTGGGAACACAGGAGATGAAAGGGTTACGGTGATTGGATTAGTTGAAGAGGGAAGGGAGAAGGTTGTAGTAGGCCACAGAGGTTGGCATGGACTGTGGCATTACACTTGCTGTGCAATTCTTGTAAACTGAGGCCTGGCCTGTCTGCAAAGATGGGAATAGATGATTATTTTAAGGCAGCATTTCAATAGAGCTGAGAGATCTCTCAGATGTTCTGGGCAAACATTTACCTTTTAACCAGTGGGAAGTGAAACAGGTTATCTGTTGATATCATATTGAAGCTTCTGGGAGCTTGCTGAATGGAGGTTGATGTATTGCCTTCATTAAAATGGTGACTGTGCTCACTGGCCATAGAGCGTTTTGGGAACTTGAGAGGCTGTGACTATAGGAATGCAAGTCATTCTTTCTCTGCAGGAATTTTTTTTAGTCTTTTTTATGTTTTCTTGTGATTGACTGAATGGTCCAGTGAGACCCCGATATTCAGCCCAACTGTTTCCACCCGCAAGGAGTTATAAATCTTGTTCTGGATGCAGTCCTATCATGGCATTTCACTTCCAAAGGCACTACTACCAGAGCTGAACTTACAAGGTGATAAAACTTCACTCCTGTTGTCAGTTTTCCTCTCTCTCATCATAGTGTGCACGGAGCCACAGTACATAAGTCAGATGTGGGACCAAGCTCAATGCTGGTCTTAATTGTCTCAGCCAGGCAGCAGTGGGAGTTGGCCTTGGTTTAGGGAGCTGCAGGTTGTCATACTAATTCATCCCTCATCACAGGAACAAAGAAAATAGAACCAGGAGTAGGCATTCAGTCCCTCACAGCTGCTCCGCATTCAGTAAAACCATGACTGATCTTTTTACACAGTGCTCTTTCCTGAACTAACCTCAGATCCCTTGCTTATCCTAATATTGGAAAATAATGAGTGGAACAATGGGCCTGACACAAGTGCAATTATTCTCATGTTTTTCTGTCAATCACACATTGGGCAACAACATTACAACACGAGAAAGATTTACTTTCTCCTCATAACTGAAATTCTCCATCTCAGGCAACATCCTGATGAATCTCCTCTGCACCCTCTCCAGCGCTAACACAAATATTGTGCATAAATTAGCTGCACTTTTTCCCTACCTTATGATATTTCCAAAAATATGTAAAATGCTTCAAGATATCCTCAGCTTGTAAATCTTTCTCGTGTTGTAATGTTGTTGCCCAATGTGTGATTGACAGACCGAGTCACCTTTCACAAGCTGAGGATGTCTTGAAGCATTTTACATATTTTTGGAAATATCGTAAGGTAGGGAAAAAGTGCAGCTAATTTATGCACAATATATGTGTTAGCGCTGGAGAGGGTGCAGAGGAGATTCACCAGGATGTTGCCTGAGATGGAGAATTTCAGTTATGAGGAGACACTGGAGAGACTCGGTCTGGTTTCCCTGGAGCAGAGAACGTTAAGAGGGGACATGCATGGTTGAAGTATATAAAATTATGAGGGGTATAGATAGGAGAGGACATAGGGTAAAGGGGAAGAGATTTAGAGGGGATCCGAGGGGAACCTTTTTCATCCAGAGAGTGATGAGTACTTGGAATGCACGGCTGGAGAAAGTGGTGGAAGCAGGATCACTGACAACTTTTAAAAAAATGTCCAGATGAGCTCTTACATTGCCCAGGCATAAAAGTGCTGGAAGATGGGATGAACATGGATGGGTGCCCACTGGCTGGCATGGACATGGTGGCCTGTTTCCATGCTGTATGACTCTAGGACTTGAAGCTCCTATCAACCAGATCATCAGATGGAAATCCACCTTTAGTTGCTAATGCTAAACAGGGAGATGACAAAGTGAATCCCAGAAGGTGAATACAACATGGGACAGTGCTTAGCACCTGTTCAGTGTGTGTGACCAAAGTCTTCTTTCTACCCCCACTGTTTTAGTGGTGATGGCTGGCAGGTTAAATACATATACCCTTTAATTTGGTTGCACTGTATATCCAGTAATGAGATAACTACTCTTTCTGTTCACACTGTTACCGTTCATGCATGGGAGGTTTCCTCACTGCGGACCATCTGTTATTCTTCCTTAATGAGAGACAACCTCTGGCAGGCTCAACCAATCAGAACTGGTTAGCCATTTCCTCTGATTGCTTCACTTGCATAATCAAGCTCTCGTCACCCAGCCCCCTCCATCACCAGTAACTCCGGTGACCTTTACCCATCCCACTGTGCACACTTGTAGTTTCAACAGACTGGGATTCAATACAGTTTGTAAAACAATCCTGAGCCCAAGGCTGTGGTAACTCCTTGCAATTAGGTCAAGGAAATAACCCCATAATCAGGTAGGATGCTCTTCTCGGTGGGTTTCCGTGACACCTAATGGAAAGACTGTCTGTATGGGCTCCAGTTGATGACAGGTTTAGGTCTAACTGTGATTTATGTTGGTTGAATAGGCCAACTGTCCAACATTGCATTTGGTAAATAATCTTTAGGTCAAGTACTCAAAGTGGAGGGTGATGGGTTGGGTTAAAAAACTGATTGGACTTGAAACATTCCACATCAAGGAGCATGTCACCCTGAACCCTGCTGCCTGTATCCTGAATCACATCATCCAATTCACTGTCTCTGCTGAGCTCTGAGACCATACAGACCTCAATCTGGCAAGGATTCAATTTTATGTAGCTCCCACTCTCCTTCCTAATCCCCCAGGAAGTTTCCTGCTTTGTCTCCATAAATTCCTTCAGCACAACATACCCCAAGGTCTCCACTCTTCAAATTCTTATCCCTTGAGCATTCCATTGGCAGCCATGTTTTTAGCTGCCAAGGTCTTAAGCTCTAAGATTCTCTTCCTAAAGCTCTCTGCTGCTCTACCCCTCACCTCCCTTAAAACATCTTTGGCCAAGTACTGGGTAATTTGCCCTGGTATCACCATATATGGTTCACAACAGCCCTTTAAAGCATTTAACATGTTAAAAGTACAGTTGTAAACAAATATTCATTCACAGGATATGGGCTCCAAGGCTATCATTTGTTGGCTATGCCTAATTTCCCTTGAGAATGTGGTGATGAGCTTTCTTCTTGGGTCATTTGTATCAGTACAACCAAGCAGCTTGCTAAGTCATTTCAGAGTCAGTCACATTACAATGGGTCTGGAGATATGTTGGGCCAGACTAGGTTGAGGCCAGCAGATTTCCTTCCTTAAGGGACTCAAGTGAACCAGATGGGTTTTTATGACAATCTGCTAGTTTCATGCGCGCCATTACTAATGCTAGCTTTTTAATTCCAGATTTATGTAATTAACTGAACTAATTAACTGAATTTAAATTCCACAGCTGCTGTGCTGGGATTTGAACTGATGCCTCCGGATATTAGCCCAGCCCTGTGGATTGCTGGTCCAGTAATACATGCCTCTATTTCCGTTTATAAAGTATTTATAAGGTTGTTGCTTCTTCTCATTTTTACAAGAACCCTGTGTCTTAGGCGGTAGGTAAGAGGATCTCAGACACACTGTGTGTCTGTCCAACTACTCACCCTGAAGCACACAGCACAGGGATACAAGAGGCACACGGACAAGAGAACTCACAGATACCCAACTCATTCCTGACTTGTCTATGTCAGGTCCCATTAATGAAATAATATCACATGTCAAACGCCTTGACAAAGAGCAGAGCAAGCCGAGCAGAAAGGAGCCAAGCTATCCTTTGGGGAGCGACTGCAAGGGCCCGAGGACGCTTGCTATTGTCTTATGACTGATGGCACTCTCAATAGGCTCAGAGCTTTCCTGAGATAAATGAGCTCTGATAGAGATTATGTCTTGTTGCCATAGCAACATCCAACTATAGCTTTATGACAGAGGGACAACTCTACCTGTGGCCGTCAGGAGGAGCACATTTCTGTAATCTTGACAGCACTGGCCTCTGACTCCTCCAGTGCATCCCTCGATACTAAGCTGGATATCCAACCAATCAAATTCTCCATCCTCAATAGAAGGCAGACTGAAAATTAAAATATGTGTAAGGTATTAGATTGTGACAATTAATAGACGGGAGGAGCAGGTGGATGGTCTTAGCTTATCAATTCTCTTGTGGTTACTTACTCCTGATTTACTCATCAACATGAGGTTGTTTAGGAATAGCTAATCTGATGCATCAGTTTCTCCCTGATCTCCTTCCAACCTTCCTGCCACATTCTTCAATCTCTTTGCTTTTTGTAGGTAGATACTTTACCTACTGAACCCATTCACACCACAGTGACAGAACTAGTAGAGCTGTTGTCTCACATCTCCAGTGACCTGGTTCAATCCTGATTTTGGGTGCTGCCTGTGTAGAGCTTCCCGGTGACTACATGGGTTTGCTCTGGGTGCTCCACTTTACTCCCACATTTCAAACACGTGCAGCTTGATAGTTTAACTGGCCACTGTAAATTGTTCCCAGTATGTACATGAGTAGGATCTGTGGGAGGCAAGGGAGTTGATGACAATGTGGAGAGAACAGAGAAAAGAGGATTAAGGTAGGATTAGTGTAAATGGAGCTTGATGGTCAGCAGGGACTCAGTGCTGATCTCTCTATGACTCTGAGCAGCCTTCACTCCCTTTCGGTGCTAACTATCTCCATAATCCACTAACTTCTAAATGTAAAGTTTCCACCATAACCGCCCATTCTACCCAAATTCCAAATGAGGCAACTTTAATCCCACCTGCTGGGAGGTCCACAGGCAGGTGGGCAGAATGATGGTGTGGGTCACATTACCACCAGAATGATGTCCACCCGATGTCCACCATCATTTTGGCTCAGATTTCAGGCCAAGTGGATTGATCAGAGGCCAGCAAAGTCCTTCCTTGCATGTGAAGGTAGAGTGTCATTGACACCAGCATGAGCTAACTGAATTTAACGCCTGCATCCTGAGCTAGCTCAACACAGCAAGGAAAGGGACTGGGCCCATGATGAAGGTAATATTTTATTTTGCATTTATTTCCTCACCATGGAAACTCTCAGGGTCTACTCCACCCAAGACTGAGAGGGAGACACAGCCCAGACACCAGTTGTGGCCTTGTACCACCCTTGCCGTCACCAACAAATGCCACCCTCACCCCCCACTACAGTCCACTCCCTGCCCTCACCCCCATGCCACCCTCTATCCCCATCCTCACCACCAGGGAGCCCCTTCTTTCTCAGCAGAAGCACAAACAATAGCCCTCCCAACCCACAGCTCCCACCTCTTTGCTGAGCATTCTTGCCACCAGTGAGAAGGTGGTGAAGAGCTGGAATTTGAAAAATGTGTTTTGATGGTGAGATTTTTTGTGAATTTGATATTGCAATCCAAAAGAACCGCTTACATTTTTTTTCAGTTTTGAAAATACTGTTTTTCAGGCTTGGGTAAGACTTTTTCCTCTTTATCTAGCTACTTCATGGAATCATATAGTGCACGAGGAGTCCTCTGCCCATCATACCTGTCCTGACTTCTGAGAGATCAATCACATCAGTCCCGCTCTTCTGCTCTTTACAGCGAATATTTCATTTTTAAATATTCATCTAATTCCTTTTGAAAGTTATTATTGTGGTTGGGGTTCGATTCCCGTCGCTGTCTGTAAGGAGTTTGTGCGTTCTCCCGTGTCTGCATGGGTTTCCTCCGGGTGCTCGGGTTTCCTCCCACATTCTAAAGACGTACGGGTAGGTTAATTTGGGGGTTTAAAATGGGCGGCGCGGACTCGTTGGGCCGGAAGGGCCTGTTACCATGCTGTAAATAAAATTTTGTTAAAAAATTTAAAAAATATTATTCCCAATCATAAAACATCATTTCATCAAGATATTTCCTTCTTGTCACTTCTTGTGCTATTTTCAATCATTCTAAGTTAAATCTGATCATTAACCAAGCCATTTGTCAAATAGACCCAGCTTATTGCAAATGGAAGGATGTATGTGTCTGAAAAATGCCCCTTTTCTCATAGCATGACAGCACTCTGTAAAACAACAGGAAGCTGTTCTGCCCCTGTTCTCATTCAGAGCTCAGAGAATATAGAAGGTGACAGGACTGAATGTGATTGCAGAGATGGGGTGGGTTGGGGAGGAGGGGAAGAGTGGAGCAAGGCTAAAGAGGGATTTGAGCTCGAGAGTGATAACTTTAAAGTCAGAAAGAGCACAACCAGTTCTCTGTGGAAGAGTTAACCAGGAGTGCGCAGAAATTTGCTCTTGCAGCTTTAGCAGCTCCGCAAACAGTTTCATTCGCTCAGGGTCCAATGCTGCTTGCAGGTTTCCGAGAGCCCTTCCCACATCCAGCCTGCTGGGAAACTCCAAAGAGGAGAAAAAGCTCCCAGCTATGATCCTGGATCCATGCAAAGTTAACAGGAGTGGACTGAACACTTAGGACAGGCATCCTTGCTATTGCTACCAGAATGTATTTCTTTTCTCTCCTCTGTTCAAAAGTAGAATTAGAATGACACAAATTCAGTTTAAAGAACTTTTTAACATGCCTCTCTTTAAATAATTCACGCATATAAAACTGGCTGGGACGCTGAATAATTTATACAGATTTTAATATTTATTCAGTCACAATGTTTGAAAGTGAGATATTCTAATTGTTGAACCTTGGACTCGTGTTGAAAGTATTCAGATTTGATTGAAGACACAACCCACTGATATTTTACATCAAGGGGTGTGTATCAATCAATTTCCTCGTGCCATTATCAAGAACTGTGGAATATTCTCCAACACAGTAATTAGTGAAGATTTGTAGCATCTTTGCTGGCAGTTAGCCTTTGTAAGCTGTAATGAGGTAACATGAACCACCCTTTCCTTGTATAAGAAACTCCAAACCATTCTCTGTTATATATTAACACTGGAGGCCATTGTGTACCTTGTAGGGTATGAACTGGTTAAAATATTCAGAGGTAGTTATTTTCTGTGATACTGTTGAAATCTTTTAACCTGCAATTCTGAGCAAGTAGGGAGAACATCTGCTCAATTCTGGTCTTGACATGTGTATCTGGTTCTGATCTTCAAGACCAGACTCCAGTTTTAATTTAGGCCTGCACAACTGAACGTCAGGCCCGAGCAAGACTGAGAGATGTGAAGGGGAGTGGGGTGGGAGCCAGTGAGTGGGTGGGAAGTAAAAATTTAAGAAGAATTCAAACGCAAACTCCATACGCTTCTAGATCTAACAGAGGCAGGGGAAGAATGGGTTATCATCTGCTCCCAGGACAGAGTTGAGGTGGGTAACTTAGTTCCCAGGACTGGGTTGGGTGGGTCATTAACCTCCACCCAGAACTAGGGTCGGGGATGTGTAGTTAACTTCCACCAGAAAAACTGTCATGGCTCAAGAAAGTGGCTCACTGCCACTTTCTCAGGGGCAGTTAGGAATGGGCAATAAATGCTGTCCTGACCAGTGACGCTGCATTCCAAGAAATGAAAGGATCTGAGTGGGAGATTTGTGGGTGTTTGGTTAATCTGTTCTCAGTGGGGTGCTGGTTTGGGTAATTATCCTCCTCCCAGGACAGAGCCAGGTATTGGAAATTAATCTCCTGGGCTGGGGTTAGGAATGGATAATTCAGCTTCTCCCAGGACAGAGTCAGGTGTGGGGCATTAACCTTTTTAACCGGATAGGATGGGGTGGTGTGATTAACTACCTTCAGGGCCGTGGTCCAATGCTGGTTGTTGTTTATCAATCATCACTGCTGGAGTTTCTCAGGACAGAGTCATAGGCCCAGTCATCTCCAGTTGCTTCATCAATGGCCTTCCTTCCTTGTTTGCTGATGATTGCACAATGTTCAGTTCTATTTACAACTCCTCAGTAAGCAGCCCATGCCTACGTGCAGCAAAACCTGGACACTTTTAGCTGTTGTCTGATAGGTGGCAAGTAACATTCGCACAACAGAAGTGCCAATCATTTTGTTCAAAAATAGAGTCTAACTGCCTACTCTTGATGTTCAATAGCATTAACATCAATGAGTCCTCCATCAACATTCTAGGGCCCACCATTGACCAGAAACTCAATAGAACCAATCATCTATACATAATGGCTGCAAAAACAGGTCAGAGGAACAAAGGGACCTTGGTGTACAAGTCCAAAGTTCCCTCAAGGTGGCAGCAAAGTAGTTAGAGTGGTGAAGAAGGCAGATTTGAAACAGGCCCTTCATTAGCCGGGGCACAGAATACAAGAGCAGGGAGGTGTTTGTGCACCTTTATAAAACATTGGTTAGACCACAGCTTGAATATTGTGTGCAGTTCTGGACACCACATTTGTAGGAAGGATGTGATTTCATTGGAGAGGGTGCAATGGAGATTCACCAGGATATCACCTGGAATGGAATTTTTCAGTTATGAGGAGAGACTGGATAGGCTGGATTTGCTTTCCTTGGAGCAGAGGAGGCTGAGGGGGGACCTGATAGGGGTGTGCAACATTACAAGAAGAAAAGATAGGGTAGATGGTAGAAAATCTTTTCCCATGACAGAGGTGTCTAAGACCAGAGGGCATAGATTTAATTAAGGAGTAAGAGGTTTAGAAGGGATCTGAGGAAAAGTTTTTCACTAGTGTGGTTGCAATCTGGAATGCACTGCCGGAGAGGTTGATGGAAGCAGGTACTCTCACAAGATCTAAGAAGTATCTGGACAAGCACTTGAATCACCAAGGCGTTGTAGGCTGTGGACTAACTGGGATTACTATAGATAGGTACTTGATGATTGGCATAGACATGGGGAAAGAAAGGCCTGATCCTGTACTCTATGAAACCCTCACCATTTTCATTATAGTCCTGACTTTAATCCACAAAACCTGTGATTCCTAGTGGTAAGAGGAGACAAGAAGAATCCTGTTGAGGAAAGTCATTTCAGACCTGCTAGTGGGCCAGGAAGAGCAGAAGTGCTTCCTCCAAGCTTCTGCACTTTACGTCCTTTTGAGAGGAATCATCAGGGATAAAGATCCTGCTCTTCCAAATGGCCCTGCAGAATATTTCATCATCCACCTGAGAGAGCAGCAGGGTTTCAGTTTAATGCTGCACCCTGGATTTTATTGTCATGGGATTTGAGACCACAGTTCTTCTGAGGAAAGGGTGGTCACCACCAAGCCACTGCGGTCTGTCAGTAGGTGATGAAAATACATCTCACCTAGCAGCTCAAAGCAAAGGAGAGATCGGGGCATTGTAATCCTCTTCCCCTTTTAAAACCCATTCTTATTCTTTGTGGCTTGTGGCAAGAGATTAAGGAAACTGCTCGGGCTGCTGAAACAGTCAGCTCTCCTTTTGAGCATAATTCTTCAGGGATCAGGATATTACCATTCTGATCTCAGTGCTCCAGACACCGTCTGAATGACGCCAGCCTGACGACTGAAAAGACAAACACCTGGGTCCTGCACTATTAAAACAAATCACACAGCAGGGAGTGGGATTCGGGAAGTGGACCATGTCTGCTCCATCGCCTCTCAAGTGGCCATAAAGATGGGGGAACTCATTTGAAACCATCAGATTGGAGAATGAATGACTTCTCATTGGGCAGGGGTATTATTGGAACAGAGCTGGGTAGATGGAGCCAAGATGCAGTACATCATGATCCAATTGAATTGTTAAGCATCCACAAGGGTTGAATGGCCTCCTCCTTTTTCTTTCTTCTTGTGTTGCTAGATTTGACTCCTTGGTAAGAAAACTGAACTGCTTTTATTCACTTGACGTTTAATGTGCGTGTGTGCTTTTTTGGATAATGCGCTTAACCTAAACTGATTGTCTGCAGCTGTGACAAGCTGTGTGAGCACAGTTTGATGGGAAGGTGCCAGCTAAGTCCCTCTCCTACTGCGTCTTGCTCTCTCTCTTCCTTCTCACCCACCCCATCTCTTCTGCTTTTTTTCTTCCAGGAGGTGAGGTGGACCTTCAGACTCAACCTGCCTGTGTTCCAGAGTAAAATGTCAGTGGGGTTTCAGGGCTCAGAAAAGCCGTTGTTTGATGTTGACATCCCATCTAGCACCATAGCCCTTCAAGACTTCTAAGTCAGCTCCCTTATCTTCAGTTTTTTCTATTGCTCCATGGGTGCCAATGCCATCAGCTCCCTAGGAGCTAACCTCTGCAATTCCCTCCATAAACATTCCCACCACTCTCTCCTCCTTTTATCGATCCACAACCTTATGCTTTGACCATGAACATAAGAAAAAGGAACTGGAGTAGGCCACTTGGTCCCTCCAGCCTGCTTTGTCATTCAGTAAGGTCACGGCTCATCTGATCTTGGTCTTGGCTCCAATGTCCTGCCTGTTCCCCATAACCCTTGAACCCCCCATTGGCCAAATGTCTATCTATCACTTCCTTGAATATACTCAATTATTCCACCTCCACAGCTCTCTGAGGTAGAGAATTCCAGAAATTCACAACCCTTTGAGGGAAGGAATTCTTCCTCATCTCCGAATTATTGGGGAACCTCTTACCTTGAATTCCTCCTAGATCTAGATTGCCACTGCAAGGGAAACATTTTTTTAAAATTTTTATTTTACAGCGTGGTAACAGGCCCTTCCGGCCCAACGAGTCCGCGCCGCCCATTTTAAACCCATATTAACCTACCCGTACGTCTTTGGAATGTGGGAGGAAACCGGAGCACCTGGAGGAAACTCACGCAGACACAGGAGAACGTACAAACTCCTTATAGACAGCGGCGGGAATCGAACCCCGATCGCTGGCGCTGTAATAGCGTCGCGCTAACCACTACCCTACCGGCATATTCTTATTGTTTTTAATTCGTTCCCTGGCTGTGGATATGAATAGCAACTGCAGCATTTATTGTCCATTGCTAGTTGCCTCTCTTACCTGAGGAGGCGGGTGAGGGTCAAAATCTAGTACCTCTCATTACTACTATTATCAGTTTTCTTTTTAAATTCCAGATTTATTTAATGAAACAAATTTAAATTCCCCAGTTGCAAGATGGGATTCAAACTCTTGTGACCGGATCAGCACTCCAGAACTCTGCATAACGATCAAATAAATTGTGGGTGTGGGGGAAGGACTGGTAATCCAGACAACTGAGTTCCAATCCCACCACAGCAGCCCTGAAATTCACCCTCCAGTGATGAGGTTCAGTAATGGAATTCACACTCACTAATGCCCCCTCAAAGCACAGGTTTAAGGTGAGAGGGGAAAGATTTAAAAGGGACTTGAGGGACAACTTCTTCACGCAGAGGGTGGTGTGTATATGGAACGAGCTGCCGGAGGAAACAATAATTAAAAGACATTTGGACAGATACGTGGATAGGAAAGGTGTAAAGGGATATGGGACTAACTTAGATGGGCATCTTGGTCGGCATGGATGAGTTGGGCGGAAGGGCCTGTTTCTGTGCCGTATGACTTTACCACTTTAAATAATCAGGTATTATTGTAAAATAAAAAGCCCTAGTCCAACCCAAACGTGACTTCAAACCCACCAATGTAGTTAACACTTAAATGCCCTCTGAAATGGCAAATGCCCTTGGGAAGGCTGCAGTGTGCCCAGACGGAAGACGATGTGCTGTTCCTCAAACTGGGATCAGTTAGATTGGCATGATCGGCACTGATGTTGTGGGCTGAAGGGCCTGTTCCTGCGCTGTACTGTTCTGTGTTCTTGCATTGAGCCTCAATAGCACAGTGTGGGAGACCACAGGCAGATAGGTCCCAGTGGGTTTGAGAATTAAAGTCACAGGTAACCAGGAGCCTGGGGTGTGCAGACTGAACACCAGTGTTCCACAAGGTGGTCACCATTATCTGCGTTTGGTTTCTCCAATATAGAGGAGACTACATTGTGAACACTGAATGAGGTTATTGTAAAACATATAAGTGAAAGAACTGTTTGGGACCCTGTCATGGGAAGGAAGAATAAAAGCATCTCCCGCGGTTGCCCGGGAAAGGGCCATGAGAAAGGGAGTGCTTGGTATAGATGGAAAAGCGGACCCGGAAGTAGTGAAGGGAACAGTGCCTTTGGAATGTTGAAAAAGAAGAGGGAACGGTGTATCTGGTGATGGAATCCTGATGAAGGGAGAAGAATGATCCAATGAATGCAGAGGCGATTGAGGTGGAGACCAAGGATCAGAGGGACTCTCTTCTAGTTCTTGGCACGGTGGTGTGTTATTATGTGTTATTATGTAGTTATAATAAAGAACTACAGTTCCCAGTAGGCAATGCAAGGGGTCACATGGGGAACAGGAAGTGGCTGTAAAAAGAGAGGGAAAGCAAGCCAGTCTGGTGTTGTTAATAAAATGTTCAGATGTTAAACCCACGCGGTTTGGCTCTTGATGAAGAACAAACGTAACAGGTGCACAGCTAGTGGAGCCACTGACTCACAGTGCCAGAGACAGCTAGTAGAGCCATTGGCTCACAGTGCCAGAGACAGCTAGTAGAGCCACTGGCTCACAGTCCAATTCTGACCTCGGGTGCTGTCAGTGTGGAGTTTGCATGTTCTCTCTATCACCTCCTGGCTTTCCACCAGGTGCTCTGGCTTTTGCAGGAATTTTGGCCGTTGTAAGTTACCTCTGGTGCGTAGGTGAGTGATGGAATCTGTGGGGAGTTGATGAGAATGTGGGGAGGATAACAAATGGGATAAAGTAGGAACTGGGTGGTTGCTGGTCAGAATGGTGCACTGAAGGGGCTGTTCCCATGCTGTATCTTTCTGTGACTCTGAAATTCTGAGTTTCAATCCCTTTGATAAACTGCCTCCTTGTGACCTTAAAAGAGAACATGTTCCAATCTCTGCCAGTCATGTAGCACCGACGAAGAGTAGCTGTGGGATCCAGTGAGCAAAGAGCTGAACCAGGTCTGCTGGAACTGCGTGACAGACGCACTCAGCACCTGCTGACTGAAAGGATGCACTAGTTTCAAATCTCAGAGGCTGTTCATCAATGTCCCGCAAATCCAGCAACTGGGTCCCTGTCCTCATTTCTCGCGTAACTCAGCCACCGCTCCTGCTGTCAGCCTTCTCCTAACTTCGCACTACTTAACTCTCAGGGCAAGCGCCAGGGGCTGGGTGTCATGTTCCGGGAAGCTACTTAATCTTCACTGGGACAGCGCTGTTAAGGAGCTTGGCGGGAAGGTGTCTCGGTGGGAGGGGTCTTGGGTCAGCCTGGAGGGGCAGGTGACAGCTGGGCAGTGGGGGGGTAGAAGTCTGATCACAGCCCAAAATGGAGGGAGTGGGCAAGGGGCTCCCCCCCAAGTAAGATAAGATTTCTTTATTATTCACATGTACATCGAAACACACAGTGAAATGCAACTTTTGCGTAGAGTGTTCTGGGGGCAGCCCGCAAGTGTCGCTACGCTTCCGGCGCCAACATAGCACACCCACAACTTCCTAACCCGTACGTCTTTGGAACATGGGAGGAAACCGGAGCACCTGGAGGAAACCCAAGCAGTCACGGGGAGAAAGTACAAACTCCTTACAGACAGCGGCCGGATTTGAACCCAGGTCCCTGGCGCTGTAATAGTGTTACGCTAATCGCTACACCACCGTGCCTGCCATATGACTCCAAACCCACCAATGTGGTTAACGCTTAAATGCTTGGTAGCTGCACACCTCTCCCAGGCACTGCTATCACTTAAAGGGATCTCTTGAAGGGTGGCTGCAGTAAGTCGGGTGAGCTTGCAGTCCTCCGGCACACAACCCGTCTACCCAGTGAGGTTTCTGACAGGGGTGCATCTCCCAAAGCAGACCTGCCCTGCGTGGGTGTCAGGTTTCTGTCGGAACCATGAGGGACGAATGGAGGGAATGGCCCTAATCACCACGTAGTAACTGTGGTCGGGGCTCGTGCCTGGGACACAGCCGAGGCAGGGTGCAGACACAGGCTGAGGACATGATGGCAGCTGCCAGGAAACCGGACACACAGCAGCAGTTCTGGACGGCAGGAGGTTGAAGCCGATGCCACCTTTCCCTGACAGGAGGCCAAGTGCCTGCCATCTTACTCTGCTCCATCCGTTGGGAAGGAAATTCTTCCTACAGGCCAATGAAGTCCCATTTGGAGAACATACTGGTGTTCCCTTGGTACTGCCTGGAATGAGTCTCAGAGACCTCGACAACCTGGGAGAGAGGTCAAGGCCTTGCTGGTAGCAGGTGGCATTTAGTGGCTGGGCTGAACCCAGGACTGGTTAACGATGGTGGACAGACTTCGGTCAATCAAGCCTGTCACTCACACCATGACGATATATACACATACCCAGCCCAGCCATGACTGCTGTCCAGGGTTAGTGGCAAATTTGGAGGGAACAAGTCGTGAAATTTCTCTCCACCACCCACCTACACTTGGGCAATCGAAGCTGGGCCACCAAATCTCCCTGGCTCTGGAACACCTTCTATGGGGCAGACCATCCAGTGTATGCACAGCTATTCAGTGAAACAGTGATAGCCAGTCAGCCAGCAGTCTGTTCCAGAGAACCATTGGGAATCAAATCCCACCGTTACAACTTTTGATTCCTGGGCTCCTGAACCCATTCATTTGGAACTAACTGTACCCTCTGTTCCCTTTTCCATTGCCCTTGATTTCGTATCATGCATCTCTGGGCCATCTCCAGCGCTGTCCCCTTGTGGTCATTCAGGCACGTAAAACTTGGAAGGAATGACAACAGGCTGTTCGACCATGCAAGGCATCACAGAAAGTCCTGTTTTTCTCCACTGGCAGCTCTGCTGATGTGCTGACTTTCTTTGGCGATACACTACTTAGTAAGCAGTGATACAAAGCCTGGCTGGATGTCTCTTCTTCCTCACCTGAGGGGACACTAAGCCATGCTAACCATCAGCTGCAGCCAAGACTGGGACCTCTCAGGCCTGAATCTCATTCGACATCTCCTCTACCCACAATATTATCAGCAGGGAGAGAATAAGTCACTTAAAAATGTACTCATTTCAGAGAATCTCTGGCAGAGATGACAGAACTACCAGATGAAAAAAAGATTACTGTGTTCCTTGTGTCACATTGTAGCTGGAATTACAGATTTATTCATTCAGTACAGCAGAGCAGAAAACAATTTGTTTCCAAGCGATCTCATAAACTTTATGAAGCTTATTTTTTAAATGTTTATGTCTATAATATATCAAACTTTGCAGCCACATGCACATACTTGTTATAAGGCTTTGGTTTATGACAATTTTTGAAGTATTTTTACAACAAGATTTCCATTACAAATCCCTCTGTCCACACTTCTAACAGCATCTGGCTCTGTAAATGGCACACACTGTAATTATGCCTTTCATCCAAAGTACTTCCTTTAATGTATTTGTTCACAGGATGCGGATGTTACTGCAATGCCAACGTTTATTGTCCATTGCTAATTGCCCCTGAACTGAGGAGGTGATTAAGAGTCAACCACAGTGGTGGGTCTGGACTCACATTTAGGTCATTCTTGCTTCAAACAGACATGACGGTGAAGCAGTTAGTCCCTCCACTCACAGCTTCGTGGACCCGGGTTTAATCCCACCCTCAGGAGTCTGCATGTTCTCCCCATGACTGTGGGTTCCTCCTGGGTGCTCCAGTTTCCTCCCACATTCCAAAGATGTGCCGATAGGTTAATTTGCTCCTGTAAATTATCCTTAGAGTAGGTAAGTAGCAAAAGAACCAAAGGGGAATTGATGGGGATGCGAAAGAGCTAAAGGGAGGAGGGAATGGTCTATTAGGAGCCAGCATGAACAGACTGCACTGAATGGCCTCCCATAATAAGTAAGTAGGGATATTAGTAAAAAGTTGGGATTTTACAGAACTCAAGTTGTTGAGATTAACTCCAGGTTTATTCAGCTCTGTCTTCAATACTATAATTCTAAGCAAACTCATCATCAAACTCCAAGACCTGGGACTCAACACCTCTCTCTGTAACTGGATCTTTGACTTCCTGACCAACAGACCGCAATCAGTGAGGATAGGCAGCAATACCTCCAGCACGATTATTCTCAACACTGGTGCCCCACAAGGCTGCGTCCTCAGCCCTCTACTCTACTCCCTATACACTCATGACTGTGTGGCCAGGTTCTGCTCTCACTCCATCTACAAGTTTGCAGATGACACCACCAGAGTAGGCTGTATCTCAAACAACGATGTATTGGGGTACAGGAAGGAGATAGAGAGCTTAGTGGAATGGTGTCATGACAACAACCTTTCCCTCAATGTCAACAAAACAAGAGCTGGTCATTGACTTCAGGAAAGGGGGCGGTGTACATACACCTGTCTATATCAACGTTGCTGAGGTGGAGAGGGTTGAGAGCTTCAAGTTCCTGGGAGTGAACATCACCAAGAGCCTGTCCTGGTCAAATCATGTAGATGCCATGGCCAAGAAAGCTCACCAGCGTCTCTACTTCCTCAGGAGGCTAGAAATTTGGTATGTCCCCTTTGACACTTACCAACTTTTATCAGTACACCACAGAAAGCATCCTATCTGGATGCATCATGGCTTGGTACGGCAACTGCTCTGCTCAGGACAACAAGAAACTGCAGAGAGTTGTGGACACAGCCCAGCACATGACAGACACCAGCCTCCCCTCCTTGTACTCTGCCTTGGTGAAAGCAAGACCCCACCCACCCAGGTCATTCCCTCTTCTCTCCTCTCCTTTTCCATCAGGTAGAAGATACAGGAGCCTGAGGACACGTACCACGAGGCTTAAGGACAGCTTCTATCCCACTGTGATAAGACTATTAAACGGTTCCCTTATACAATGAGACGGACTATGACCTCACGATCTACCTTGTGACTCTGTACTGTTATTGTTTTTACTTGTACTACATCAATGCACTCTGTACTGACCCAGTGTATGTGCACTGTGTAATGAATTGACCTGTACAATCAGTATGCAAGACAAGTTTTTCACTGAACCTCGGTACAAGTGACAATAATAAACCAATACCATTACCAATAATGAGAATGTAAGTTCCACAGTTGCTTTGGTGGAATTTGAACTAATGGATCAGGCACAGTGGTCTACAGTTCTGGCTGCTAGTTCAGTAACTTAACCATGATACCAGCGGACTCAGAGCCTCAGCTTGGTACCACTCAGCCATTCAGCGTGCACTGTGGAGAATTTTGCAGGAATTTCCTTTGTGCTGCTCCCAGTCTAGCACCGTAACGTCACTGGAAGTCTAGTGGGAAGCCAGTGTGCAAGCAAGGTAACCTCAATATAATAAAATTGTTCCAGGGTGCTTCACAGTGCAGTGATCAGCAGGAGTGTGAACCAGGCCTGAACAAGTTGGTGCTGGGATGCACTGCCTGAAGGGGTGCTGGGAGCAGGTTCAATTGTCCTAATCTAAAGGAAATTGGATAAAATGTCCAATGGGAAGATTGTGCAGAGAAGTGAGAGAAAACACGGCACGGTAGCGTAGCGGTTAGCGCGACACTATTACAGCGCCAGTGATCAGGGTTTGATTCCCGCCACTGTCTGTAAGGAGTTTGTACGTTCTCCCGTGTCTGTGTGGGTTTCCTCCGGGTGCTCCGGTTTCCTCCCACATTGCAAAGACGTACGGGTAGATTAATTTGGGTTTAAAATGGGCGGCGCAGACTTGTTGGGCCGGAAGGGCCTGTTACCACACTGTAAATAAAATGTAAAATTTTAAAAAAATTTAAAAGGAAGCTCTGTCAAGGAGCCTGCACAGGTGCAATGGGCTCAGTGGTCTGCGATTCTAAGCTACTATGAAATGATTGGTTCAGTAATGTAAGTGGGACATGTCAGACTGCAATGCAAGCTCTATTTCAACACAGGGACACCCGGAGTAGAATCAGTTCTGTAATTAAAACTCAACCCTGGTCAATTTTTGTTACAAGGGAGCTCAATTCTATTCCCTGGGATATGATGAGGTTTAACATTCTAAAGCCATATGGGTAGGTTAATTTGGGGGTTTAAAATGGGCGGCACGGACTCGTTGGGCCGGAAGGGCCTGTTACCATGCTGTAGATAAAATTTAAAAAAAAACAGCCAAGACTGTGTTGCTGCCTCAAGGCCCCTAAGCCACAAAGAGGAGAAATCAGCTGGGGTTGTCTTCCCTGGTCACAATCCTGTAGCTCAAACTGAAGCTTCCTTGAAGTCCTCCTGTGGTCCCATAGTTTGTATGATCCACCTCTGCCTATTGTCTTGGGGTTACAATCTTCTTCATGGCCATAGAATTGTACAGCATAGAACATGGAGCAGTACAGCGCAGGAACCGGCCCTTTGACCCACCATGTCTACACCAACCATGATGCCATTCTAACCAATCCCATCTGCCTGCCCGTATCCCTCCCTCCCCTGCCTGGTCATGTGCCTGCCTAAATGCCTCTTTAATGTTGCTGTCATTAATGTTCGAGCTCTCCCACTGACAGTGTGTATCAGGCACCTGCCACTCCCTGTGTAAAACAAAAACTTGCCTCATAAATCTCCTTTAAATGTTCCTTCTCTCACCTTCTCACCTTAAACCTATGCCCTCTAGTATTTGATATTTCCACCCTGGTAAAAGACCTATCTACCCTTCCGATGCCGCATGATTTTATATACTTCTAACAGCCTCTGACGCTCCGGAGAAAATAATCCAAATTTGTCCAACTTCTCCTTATAGCTAATAGCGAACAGGCAACATCCTTGTGAACCTCTTCTACACCCTCTCTAAAGACTCTACATCCTTTTTACAGTGTGGTGACCAGAACTGCACACAATACTCTAAATGTGGCCTATTGTTTTATACAGCTGCAGCTTGGCTTGCTAACTTTTATACTCAATGCTCCAGGCAAGTATGCCGTACCGCTTCACCACTCTATCCTATTGTGTTGCTACTTTCAGGGAGCTGTGGACTTACCCTAGGATCTCACTGTACATCAATTCTGTCGAGAGTCCAGCCATTTATACTTTCCTCTTGCATTTGATCTCCCAAAGTGCATCACCTCACATTTGTCTGGATTAAACTCCATCTGCCATTTCTCTGCTCAGATTTCCAACTAATCGATATGCCTGATGTATCCTTTGACAACTTTCCTCACCATCCACAGCACCAATTTTCGTGTCATCGAAAAACTTACTAATCAGACCACCCACATTTTTATCCAAATCGTTAGTATATACGACAAACAATGCAGGTCCTAGCAATGTTGCAGAACACCACTGGTCACAGACCTCCAGTCAGATAAACACCCCTCTTCTATGGCCAAGCCAATTTTGTATCCAACTGAGCATGTAACTTAATTTTCTGAATCACCCTTTGTCCATGCCGACTGTGCTATCTATGCTAATCCCATTTTCTCTGATTAGGCCCATGTTCCTCAATACCTATCCTATCCAAGTATCTGTCCAGATGCCTTATAAACATTGTAATTATTTAAAGGGTAACAGAACCCTTCATCTGTTGGCCTGGAGTCTGAGTGATCTGGTTCATGGTTAAAGGATGCCCACACCCTGTGCATGTTGTCCTGTAGTTTGGATGGTCCACCTCAGGGTTGAAGGGTAATCACACTTGCCACACACAGTCCGCCTTATGGTTAATGCACAACCACATTCTTTGCCTGTTGTCCTGGCCCTGCACAGTCCAGCTCACAGTTACAGGGTAAACACACCCTCCACCTGTTGCCCTGGAGTCTACATGGTCCACCTTGTGGTTGAAAGGTAACTGTTGTCCCATGGTCTGCACAGCTTGCCATGTGGTTAGAGTTAGTGTACCCTCTGATGAACTGGCATCTGCATGGTCTGCCTGCTGGACCACTCCCTTCACACGCTGTCCTGGGGTGTGCATAGACTGCCTCGTGGTTAAATAACTGTGTGTTGCTCTGGGGATCTGCACCTCGTGTTTAAAGGATAACTGTATTCTCTGCCTGTTGTACTGGGATCTGCATGGCTTACCTCTTAAGGGGTAACTATGACCTCTGCATATTGAGGAGGTCTGCATGGTCCACCTGACACTTGAAGGGTAACATGCCCTCTACTTGTTGCCTGGAGTTCGGTGCAGCTTGTGGTGAAAGATTATTGTGCCCTACGTTAGTTGTCTTGGGCTCTGCACTGTCCACCTCATGATTGAAGGATAATCGCATCCTCCACCTATTATCCTAGGACCTGCATGGTCACCTTGTGATTAAAGAGTAACTATGCACTCTGCCTATATGCATGGTTCACCCTCCGCCTGTCTTGTGCATGGTTCACCCTCCGCCTGTCTTGTGCATGGTTCACCCTCCGCCTGTCTTGTGCATGGTTCACCCTCCGCCTGTCTTGTGCATGGTTCACCCTCCGCCTGTCTTGTGCATGGTTCACCACAAGGTAGAAGAGTCACCCTGTCCTGTTCCTGTTGCCCTGGGTCTGCACTATTTGCCTCATTTCTACAGCACCTTTTATGACCTCAAGACAACTCGAAGCATTTTATAGTCAATAGAACATACACATTTTCTTGCACCATAAAGAAGACCGTTACCTCTGCCAGGTCTCAGAACATTCTTGTTAATCCATCCCCCACTAATTTTCCTGTACCCTATTCTCTCACATATTCCCTCAACTGTCCCCAGATTCTCCCACTCACACACTCGGGGAAGTTCACAGCAGCCAACTAACCGACAAATCTGCACGTCTTTGGGATATGGGAGGAAATGTGCAACATGGTTACAGGAGAACGTGCAGACTCCATACGGACATCAGCCAAGGGCAGGATTGAACCCGGGTCGCTGAGCTGTGAGGCAGTAGCACTACCTGCTGCACCACTGTGCCGTCCCGGTGTGGAGTCACAGTTGTGAGCCAGCACTGAGACAAAGCACGTGAAGTGAAGCAGCCTCAGGAAACATGAACCAATCACCACCCACCAGCGGCACACTGTTTAGTTCCTGGCTACTACAGACCTGGCTGTTAGCACTCAGTGTCCAACCTGCCTCCTACTCACCCCTCTCCCTCCACTGCGAGTTTGCCATTATTGATCTACAGGCTGAGGACAGCAGAGACTGTGTCACCCACTCCATATTAAGCAGCTGGGAATGGAGACCTATTTCCAGTGAGCATTTTTATGGAAAGAATTGTTGTTTGATGATTCCAGCTGAGATCTGAACTGCCTTTCCTCTGTGCCTTTTGAATCCAAGCCTTTGATGGTGGGGCTCAGCAAGAAGCGCGGGGAAGGTAGGAGCCGAGCAATGTGTGTTGTCACTGGGAATCGGCAAAGTCGGAGCCTGGCCTTTGGCAACCCAGCTTTGTTCCACGCCAGCCCCTTCCATCACACACTCGTCCCTTCCCAAAGTCTCCCAACAATACCCACTGTCTCTCTCTACAAACTTCCCATCTTCCCCTAGCCCTCTGCACCCTAGCCCTCTCAAACCTCCTCTCACATCCTTCCAACAAAACCCCGCAGCCTCTCTGCCTCGCCCCCCCGATCCCAGCCTCCTGCCCCAGCCCAACCCCAGATACCTTCTTCCCTTCCCACAACCTCCTGACCAGCCCTCAGCCTTTTTCCCTGCCCCAACTCTCACATCCCCTCCTACACAGCCTCTCAAAAACACCCCTACCGTGCTCCACTCCCACGTAGTGTGACGGTGTTCCTCCCCTCTTATCTGACCACTCCTAAGCTCTGCTAAGTCCAGCCTTGTCACCAAGTCTTGGAATGTTTACAACCCTCCAGTCAGTCCCCGCCATGTACATGGGTTTAAGGCTGTAGAAGCAGTAGGAGTGGGGGTGAATGGAGGTGACGAGAGGTTGGTGAGATTGATGTGGAATGGGATGCCCAGGTTCAAGGGTAAGTTTCAGATGGGAATGAGAAAGTGCAGGGAACTATCTGGATATGATTCCAGGAGCCACCCCAGGCACAGTGGGTCAAACTGCCTCCTCTGGTGCTGTGTAGAGCCCATTGCTGCCATACACAGTCACATTGACTTATGCACGCTCTGCTTCCTGGAGCGCTCCCTGCCCCATGCCTGGCTCTGCCATAGACTAATCAACAGCAACTGATTGGCAGGATTAGGCCACAGGTTCCACCACTGCCGGGCCAGCAGAAGGCCAACAAGAGCAAGCCCAGCCTTTCGTTGTCCGCAGACTGCGGTTTTCCTGCGATCGGCTCTCATTTGATGGTGCTTGACTCCAGCTAATGCAGTCAGGGTCTGTTATACAGTGTGACAGAGATATAAACCGTACCCATCCCCCAGCCAGGCATCCAATACAATTCACTGCTCTCCCTGCCAAGGACAGATGGAAAACCTTTAGGTGTCAATGGCCTACTTTCTGTTGCCACTCAGACGAAGATTATTTTTATCTTCTCCAAGCCAAAAGGGAAAATCTCTTTAGCAAAGCGTGAAAATATTTTCCCTTCATGATGAAATATTTTTTCTCCAGTGGGACTGAAGGCCCTTCCCCCATTCTCATCCATCGCTGTCAGATCATCAGCCTCTCACTCAGGGGCCGAGGGCCCTCCCTCAGGCAAAAAGTTCCCTCTCTAATACCTGACATGGGCTCAAGGGCTGTGAAGTGAAGTCTTTGATCCGGCTACACGCAGAGTGATGGGGTGGGGCATGGGGGAATGAGAGGCAAGGTTTGGAACCTGCAGGGATGGGTGGGGTGGGAGTGGGGAGTGATCGATGGCAGGTGGGGAGGGGTAGGTTAGCGTGGCTGGGAGGGGTAGGAATGAAGGGGTGAAGTGTAGTGACTGTGGCTGGGGAGCTGGGGCTGTGGGATGTGAGGAGTCCAGCAGTGAAGGTTAGGGAGTGCAGAGTGAGGCTTGGGATGTGAGTGTGAGAAGGGCCATTTGAAGGAGGTGATGGAAGACCAGGGCTGGGAGTCGTCAGAGTGTGTGCTGGTAAATGTGGAGGGTGCTTTGAGTGTGAGGAGCAGTATGAGTGGTTGAAGAAGGTGGAGAATTTGCAGGTGAGGGGATAAAGGAGGGCTGCAGGGCGAGCTGAAGTGACAGGTTAGGGGAGGGAGGGAAGTGGTGAAGGGTGAGGTTACTGAAGGACCGTGAGGAGGGATGAGGGTTGTGGGAGGGATGAAAGAGGCAGGACAGCTCCATGTTAATTCAGGATTAATTTGGAGATCTGTAGAATGGCCACAGGTGCTTCCTGAAGTGTGGGCAGCTGCAGGGTGATGCACTGGTGGGACGGTGCAGTGGAAGCTTTTGGAATCCTCCTGTGCTGCACACACAAACACAGAAGCAGGAGTGGTCCGGTCAGCCCTTCGAACCTGCTCCACATCAGGGCTGTCATCTTTCTCAATACCACGTTCTTGCTCTCTTTGGGATGTGGGAGGAAATCCACCTGGTCACAGGGAGACCCGCAAACTCCACATAGACAGTGCCCAGGGTCAGAATGGAACCTAGGTGACTGAAGCTGTGCGACAGTGGCTAAAGCTAGCTGTGTCATTGTGAAGGCTATACCCTTTGAAGGTTTTCTGCATCTAGAAATATATCTGTTTAATGATTTGGCCATCACTGCCCCCTTTGGTAGAAAATTCCCATGGCTCACAACTCTCTGAGTGAAGACATTTTTTTCTCACCTCAGAACTACATCTCTTGCCCTGTAACCTGAAATTGTGACCCCTCAGTCAGTGGAAACAACTTCCCAGTGTCCAATCTGTTGAGATCTGTCTGTGTGTTGCAAGTTTCCTAGTTAAACTTAGTTCACCCAATCTCTCCACATGGAGCAGACCCAGGAATCAGTCTGGTGAACCTTTGCTCAGCTCCCTCTGTGGCAACTGGTGAGGAGACCACTGGTGAGGCACTCAAAACTCCAGGTGTGGTCCCCTTACTCCTGGACAGAAACAGAAGGGTCAAGTGGAACTGTGGGGCAGGAGAGCTCCAAGGTGGAGTGAAATAAGACCAGAAAGTGCTAGAAATACTCAGCAGGTCAGGCTGTGGAAAGAGAAGCAGAGTTAATGCTTCAGCTCAAAGGCTCCGTCAAAACTGAGAAGAGAAAAAAAGCTCATTAAGCTGCAGGGAGGGTGGAGAAGAGGGATGTCTCTGATATGGTAAAGCCAGGGTGACCATGGGGATAAACTTTAAACAATGTTATCTAGTCAGTGAGTGAATGGGAGTAGTTAGTGAGAACACAGACAAAAGAATGTAGGAGCTGCAAAGCGCAGAGCAGGAAGATGTGCCTTTGATCTTCATTACCGAGGTAGAGTGTTGGCATTATTGAAGAGAAAGGCTTGCTTCTGAACTCAGATCCTCTTGCAAATGAAGGCCAGTGAATGTGATCTCAGGGCAATTGGTGCCAATACTTGGCGGGAGTGAGGCATTGCTCAGAGAACAGTGAAGTGATAAACCTTTCATCACATTCTGCACGTCCATGACTTCTTTCTGCAGCGTGCTAACTGCCAGCAAGAGGGAATTGTGGCAGCCAACTTGTGCATAGCAAACTCCCATGATACAATAAGGTCCAGATTCTTTATTCTAGCTGCTTTAAAGCAGATCCAAGACCTATCTTGTCCCCATCTGGGTGAGCAGTTGGGAACAGTTTAACATCTGGACCCACCAGGGTTCCCTCAGCACTGGTCAGGAGTATCAGTCTGGGTTTTGTGTTCATTAGACATCAGAGCAGGATTGGCCATGTCACCACGAGACTGCATTGTCATTCCCGAGGTCTTTGCCTCAGCACCACCATCTTGCCTGCTCCCTGTATCCATCAACTCCCCAAGGGTGGGAGGTGAGTCCACACCCACTGAGATACAGGATACTCCAGGAATCACTGGGTCACGGTGGAAGCAACCAAGCATAAGGCAACAGTCATTAGTCACGGAACAAGTGAACCGTTTAAAGCAGCCTCGATACGAAATTGTGAAAATTGCGACTGGAAGTAATTCAGGAAAAATTATAGCAGATATCTGCTCCAGAGTCTCTTATTTTACCCTGGGTGAACATATAAAGTTCAAAAGTAAAAAACTGCAGATGCTATAAATCTGAAATAAAAACAGAAAGTGCTGGAGATATTCAGCAGTTTCAGCAGCATATGGGGAGAGGGAAACAGAGTTAATGTTTTGCCAACATTTTTGTTTTTTTATGTAGATCGGTGAGCGAGCTGTTACATATCTCTCCCCACCCGCTTTCTACAGAACCTCTTACATTACATTGCCTATAACAAGAATTATGTGAGGTAATACAGGGGAAACACAATGATCCAAACTCCTCTTATCCCATTCCCATGAACAGATAAATAGGGTGAGAGTTGAGGGATAGATATTAACCTTTACACTCAGGACAACTCCCCAACTCTTCTTCAAGCCTTGGGATCCAGCAGGTTTAATATGCCACCCAGCCATGGCTCAGAATATTGTCCTGGAGCGTACCTAAGGCATGTATAATGACACAGGCTCCAAATACACAAAGCAAGTGACAGATTCATACAGTACTGGGACAGGGCCTTTCAGCCAACCTCATCCATGCCAACTTGACGCCAATCTACACCAATCCCATTTGCCTGCATTAGGCCCATATCCCTCTACTCCTTTCCCATCCAAATATCTGTCCAAATGCCTTTCAAAGATTGTAATTGTATCTGCCTCTGCCACCTCCTCTGGCAGTTCATTCCAGATATTCTGGAATCCTTTGAATTTCTCCCCTCTCACCTTAAACCTGTGCCCTCTAGTTCTAGACTCCGCTGCCCTGGGAAAAAGATTCCGACTATCTACTCTATCTGTGCCTCTCATAATTTTATGAACGTCTATAAGGTCACCCCTCAAGCCTCCTTCATTCCAGTGAGAATAAACCCAGCCTATCCAATCTCTCCTCATAATTGAAGCCCTCCATTCCAGGCAACATCCTGGTGAATCTCCTCTGCACTCTCTCTATTGCTACCATGTCCTTTCTGTAGTGTGGTGACCGGAACTGTACCGATACTCCAGGTGCGGTCTAACCAAGCTACAACATGACATCCACACTCAATGCCTTGGCCTATGAAGGCAAGCGTACCAAATGCCTTCTTCACTACCCTATCCACTTGTGTGTTGCCATTTTCAGTGAGGTTTGAACTTGCACACCAAGGTCCCTCTGTACATCAACACTCCTGAGCTCCCTGCCATTTACTCTACATGACCTGCCAGAGTTTGACCTCCCAAAGTGCATTACCTCACACCTGTCTGGATTAAATTCCATCTGCTCCCGCTCTGCCCAACCTTCCAGCTGATCTATGTCCCGCTGTATCCATAGACAGCCATCACTGTTTAAGACTCCATCAATTTTAGTGTCAACTGCAAATTTACTAATTAGACCACTCACATTCTCATCCAAGTCATTTATAAATGTTCCAAACAACAAGGGTCCCAGTATTGATCCCTCAGTACACCACTGGTTACAGGCCTCTAGTCAGAGAAACAGCCACACACCCTCTGCCTCCTATCACCAAGCCAATGTTGGATCCAGTTTACCAACACACCTCGGATCCCTTGTGCTTTAACTTTTTGGACCAGCCTACCATGTGAGACCTTGTCAAAAGCTTTACTGAAGTCCATGTAAACCATGTCTACAGCTCTGTCTTCATCAGGTGTCTCAAAAGACTCGGATTTGTGAGACATGATCTCCCCTGCATGAAACCATGCTTACTCCTCCCTCCTGCCTTTCCAAGTAAACAGAAATTCTAATCCCTTAGAATCTTTGCCAACAAATTTCCCACAGCTGATGTAAGGCACACTGGCTTTTAGTTTCCAGGCTTATCCCTACTGCCCTTTTTGAACAAAGGGACAACATTAGTGATCCAAGTGTTATAACAGTGGTCCTGGACAGGATCTCAGAGAAGGTTTGTTCAACCTCAGTCTGGCGAACCACAAAATCCAAAAAAGTTGCAGGATTGTCACAAACATCCAAGGCTCACAAAGTAATCTGTTCCTGGCCTGTGGCTGTTTTCGATTTGAGACAAGATAGTATAAAATAGATAGTGCACATTAAGCCCCACATTACGCATTGCACCCAAATTTCAGTAAAAATGAAGGTGAAAAGATCTGTGTACTAGCACACTCAGTGAGTGTCAGTATACCTCCGATTTCCCGAATTACACCCTACTCTGAATGACCCATGCCATCTTGTTATGGGCAAAAACCGTGGTCCTGTCAGGGTTGTCCACATCTGGGGAATGAGATGGAGTATGTGGAAGCCGATCCCAGATATCCATCTGCTGGAGCTTTGGAGATGTCATTTCCCCACAACAGGGGTCACACTTTGCGGAGTACTTCACAGTGTGCGAGTCCTGCTGGAACACCTCCATTTTGTGGATACATCAGCGAAGCTCAAGTCTTCTATGATGCCCTCTCTCTGCCAGTCACAAATCACTTTAAACTCAGACTGACAAAGTGCTAAAGTTATCCACATGGACCCTCTGTGTCTGAATGGGTACCCACAGGAAGCCATTCCTCTGAAGCCGGCACTGAGGGAGAAAGGAGGTGAACAATGAAAAACTCATCTTCTCCACTTTCACTTCCTTATTTTCTTTCTTCCTGTGCTTTGACTTTAAAACATTTTGGACACATTCTTATGGCCATACTCACCTCTCCCCAAAGAAACCTTCATTCTCACCTGAGGTAATCAGACTCCCATGACATCACAGGGTCCGGCTGCAGTTTGAACCAAACGTCTGCTCAGGGAGATGATTCGCGCAGGAATTGAAACTAATTCCCTCCCTGGAAAGTGAGTGAAAGCAAGGGGATGAGATGGATACAGTTTTAATAGAGGGCTTTAGGTCTTGTTTCAAATACTGGGATGCCCTTGCCTCGACAGCCGTCTTTTGCACTTGAGTGAGTGGATTATGAGAAGTGACTGTGGGCTGCACAGCCTGGTGGGTTCAGGAAGCAGCGGAGGGTGGACCAGTGAAACCTCCATGTATTATTGGGGCAGAGGATGGATATCCCACACACTTTCAGTTGTGTTGTTATGGAATTGTGACCAAAACCTCCCTGTTCAGCTCTACCCCAGTGAACAGCATCCCTGTTGAGCCTGGATTCATCGGGAGCACTTCCATTCCATTCTGAGACAGAAGGTTGGAGGGATCAAATCCCACTCCAGAAATATGAACCACATGGATCCAGGTTGATGCTCCAGTGTAGCAGGGAGGGAGTGCTGCGCTAATGGAGGTGCTGCATTTCAGATGAATTGCTAAGCCAAGGCGTTGTCTGTCTTCTCATGTGGACATAACCAATCCCACAGCCAACATTTGGGAAAGGGAATTCTCCCTGGTGTCTTGACCAATACTTACCCCTGATCCATCACTGATAATTGTGGGATCTTGCTTTGCTTGAGTGGACTGCCTCATTTCCTCCATTGCACCTCTGGCTGTGCTGTGGAAGTACTTTGTTGACTGTAAATCCCCCTCAGAGGTCCTGTGGTCCCAGAAGGTGCTACAGAAATGCACGCCTTTTTAATTGAGCCTGCTGCAGAGGACGTTGGTGAAGGAGCTCCCAGAGTGACCAGCATCTGCATGGAATAGAACTTCCATGTCCAGGTGGAGCAAAGACCAGGAATAATTCAGTGGAAGATTGAGAAGAATACAAGAGATTCAGTCTTAAAATCCTTGTCCTACTTTCAAATCATTCTGTGAACTCACCCGCTACAATCTGTGAAATCTCCTACAGCCCTACTGGGCTTCCACAAATTCCAGGAGCTCGGACCTTCCCAATATACATCGCTCCACAGTTGATGCCCATTCCTCTAGCTTTGGGGGCCCTGAGCTCTCACAATCCTTCCCTCTCTCTTTCTCCCTCTCTCTCGCTCTCTCTCTCTCTCTCTCTCTCTTTCTCTCCCCACCCCCCACCCCCGCTCCCTCTCTCCCTCTCTCTCCTCCTATGAAACGCTCCAGCTTATGGTTATGCCCTCTGTGACTTGAGGTCAACTGTTGTTTGACATTTGAGTCCCTGTGAGGTGGTTTGTGCCATTTACTGCATTAAAGGTGCTATATAAATGCAAGGCTGTTGATCTGATCTGGGAAAGGAGGTGTGGTAGTGGATTGGGTTATATGCCAGTTCTGGGTCCATGGTGGGTCTTCTGTCCTCTCGCTCCACAGGGCCAACAGTTGGCATCAAATTCTCTCTGGATGAGGCCACAAGATGGCTGGTCTGGTGGGGCAGTGCCACTCCCCAGCAGTAAGGGGCACTCTCCTAAGGCAGGAGCGGAGTAAATGGAGCATCACCCTGCCTCTCGTGGACTAATGGACTCTCGGGCACGCCTCCTCTTCACAGTATGACCCCAAAAATATCGAACGGGAATAAGAGTGGTTAAAAGACAAAAACAATTAATTGAATTAAGGTTCCCTTTTACAAATTCAAACTCATCCAAGGAGTTAAACAAAAGCCCAGTTCAAAATATAACGCGCCGTGGACTTGTTTGGTTTTATTTCCCTTTGATTTCAAAAGGCTGCAAGTAGATGATCTTCCCGGCAGGTCGTTGAAGGTACTAATGAGGTATCTTTGCAACAGGGGCTTAACTCCTGCCAGAGATGTGGATGGAGCTTTCCTCCCTGTCTACCAACTGCTCACTCGGAGGGCTGTCGTCTCACTGTTTGCACTGTGATCAGTGGCTCTTAGCTGGGAACTGAATTTCAGATTAACTGTTGTTCAATAGACCAGAGAGAAGGAGAGAGGGAGCGAGAGAGAGACAGACAGGCAGACTGAGAAAAACAAGAGACTCTCCTTCACCAGCGAACTGCAGGAGTTCAACATTAGCTCTAAGTAGCCTCAATGCCCAGCTGAAGCTTTGGATTAACAGCTGAACACAGGCTTAACACGCCCATGAATCGCTGCTTGGATTTATTTATGGTAAGTTTTGCTTAACCTTAAAGATTTTAATCTTTGGAGATAAGGCTTCAACTGTGTGTGCGTAGAGTCAGTCCCTGTGGCTACTATCTGATGTAAAGATACTTCATTTGATTTACTTCCCTGAGCTGTCTGAAGCACAGAATATTAGAGTGTAGAGTAGCTGTCAACTACTTTTTTATTTCTCTCTTTCTCTCTTTCTCTCTCTCTCTCTCTCTCTCTCTCTCTCTCTCTCACCAGTGACGGACTGCTTACCTTGGTTTAATCGTAGCTGGAATGAATATAAAGCTTACTGGTATCTGTGTGTTTCAGGGATATTAGTTTATCAGGGGATTGAGGAGACAAAGAGAGAATAGAGAGAGGGACAAGGAGAATAAAGGACAGGTGGAAAGGGGGAGATGAGGCATGGTGAGGAGAAAGGAAAGAACGAGGCAGGGGAAAAGGAAAGAAAACAGTTGATCGATGAGAGAGATAAAGCAGGGGCGCAGGGGCGAGGAGGGAACGGACAGAAAGGGGAGAGAGAGAGACACAAGGGTTGAAATCGAAAGGGATGGTGGCAAAGAGACTGGATGGTGAGACGAAAGTCGGGAGAACGACAGAGTGTTGGCAGCAGCGAGAGGAGAGAGAGCCAACCGAGTCAGTGAATGGAGCGGGATGGGGGGAGCGTGAAAGGTGGAGATGAGGTTTGAGGAGAGGGACCAATGTTCAATGAGTGGTGACGAGAGAGAACAGATCGTGAAGGGGAAAGTGGGGACACTGAGACAGACTGAGTGGCTGACTGGAAGTGTGGCACCGAAACACCTCTTGTGAGAAGCAATTCGGAAATACTTCAACCCTTTAGGCTGAGAGGAGAAGATAAGCTCTGAGTCACCACTGAATCTTCGACATTGAATCAGCTCAGGAGGAGGCTGTTCAGCCCAACATGACTGTGCTAGCTCTTAGAAAATCTTTAAAAATCCCTGTGCTGCCCAAAACTGCAAGCTTTGCCTCAGGTACTTACCCAGGACCCTTCTGCAAGTTGCTTTCGAACTGGCTCCCAATATTTCTTCAGGCAGTGCATTGCATATCGTAACTCACTGCGTGAAAGGATGTTTCACAGCCTAGCCTTGGGTTCTGATTGCCTTAGAGGGACAGGGAAAGGGAAGTTTGAATGCCGATTGCTGGGTGTTGTGGTTAGCCTGGTGATCGGTTGTTTTAATCCCATCCTAATAACCCCCAGAGTGAGTCATGTTAAATCGTGATTTGACATGAAGGTGGAGGGAGCCTTGAGCTTGTACTGAGTACAGATTGTTCCCTCAAGGCTGATGAGGAGATTCAAGACAAAAGCATTGACTGTGATTAATTAAAACAGTTCAACAAGATTCCAAAATATTTGCATCACCCCTAAAATGTTCTGAATGCTCCCGGTTCCTTTGTTTAATAGGGTTCCAATCCCCTTCCCCCTCCATCCACTCTCGTTCTCCTCCCAGCTGTAGGTTTTATCCCTGATTATATTAACCCTCATCCAGTGACCCGAGGCACAAGGCTGGGCAATGAGTGTTGCTGGGATGGGGAGGTGCGGAGTGGGGTGGAATGGAAGGTGTGTTGCCAGTGATGCTTGTACATCAGATAACCTCCCAGACCCTGTTGACCTTACAATTTGTGAAGCTGCTTCTGATATTTTTACGATTAGCAGAATGAGAAACAATTTCTTTACTGTGCTGGTTGATTTGCTTCCGGGCATCCGTTGAGAGAAATGCTTTGGAGATTAACCTCCAACTCTCAGCGGCTCTCACACCACATGGGAGGGTTGGGGACCCAGCAATGAGGCGGCTGGGAGTTACCGGGATGATTCCACTGTCCCTGACCCTCACTGTCTGCCTTCCCTGTTGTATAAAGGAGCTTCCAGCAGCCACAACAAGGCTCCATTTGGATAGGGTGGGGGATTTCATCGAGAGTTCCAGCCCACTGCTCACCTCACTACAGGACTTCTAGGACTGTCCTGCAGTCTCCCAGAAGTAAGGACTAATTTCTGGAGACTGACTTCAAGATACAACAAGATTAAAAAAATATGATTGGGAAGAGCTTGAGGAAATCGTGCTTCCTGTTTGGTTCAATTTCTTCAAATGCTTTCATCTATTACTAATGAAAACATCGGGGGTGATGTGGTCAGGGGGAGGAAAGGAAAACAGGTCTATTTGACAAGATGAGGCAGTTGGAAGTGAGAGGTCGTATGAGACGAGAACGCTAAGAACTCGTTCAATAAGAGTTGATGGCCCTGTGCGCTGGTCAGGTGGGCCAATGCTGCTGTTTGCCTCAGTATCACAGCTGGAGCAAGATGCAAACCCCCCTGCCCAATGAAGGCCATCCTTAAATTACATCTGTTGTGAAATGGAGGAAACGGGTCTCACCCAACTGGACACAATGAACACACGGGGATCTGGTTGTATACCATAAAGCAGGCCCGTCCATGGTCTCCATGGTAACACCATCTTGCTGTGTCCCCAGACTCTCTCACACTAACCCTCACTTTCCAAAGAACGCTCAGTGTTGCTGTTGTTGTTGTCAGAGCAAGGTACCAGGTGGTGACCATCTTGAGCCTGCAAATCAGAAACATGGAATTGTTATGGCATAGAAGGAGGCCATTCAGCCCATTGAGTGTCTGCTGTATATTCCCATTCCTGCTCTTTTCCCCACAGCCTTGCAAGCTATTCTTCCTCCAGTCCAATTCCCTTTCAGAGGTCCTACAGGCAGTGAATTCTGGTTGCTGATGACCCTCTGTGAAAACACAATTTCTTCTCATTCCTGCTTTTAATTTGGAGTTCCAGATTTTGAGTGTCAGCAAAATAAAGACAGTCCAAAATGACAATCAGCCTGTCTGTTTACAAACAGAAAATGCTGGAAACACTCGACATGTCAGGTCAATGTTTCAGATCCAAGACCTTTCGAAGGCCAGGCTGTTACTTGGTTGGGAGAAAGGAAGGAAATGCTGGAGACCAGGTGGTCGGATTGGAATCGGACCGTGGGATTTGAAAGAGGATTATCTGCTGATGTTATGATAGTTGTCTCTGGCCCTTCCTCAATTTCAGTTGCTTTTGATGGAGCCAAGCTCTGAGAGTAGGGTACAGCCGCTGTATATGGTGCATTAAGTGCCAACATCGAGGAGGGATTTCTACCCAATAATTTCACATGAGGGCATCAGAAATAGAGGTCATAAAGTCAAGAAAGTCATTCATAAAACCAACAGGAGATCCAACTGGATAACACACAAGGGCGGCTCAGTGGTGCAGCTGGTGAACCTCTGGTACCGTCTATGTGGAGCTTGCATTTTCTCCCTGTAACTGCGTGGGTTTCCCCCGGGTGCTCCAGTTTCCTCCCATATCCCAAAGACATGTGGATTGGTAGGTTAATTGGCCATGGTAAATTGTCCTTAGTGTGTAGGTCAGTGGTAGTGTCTGGGGGGAGTTCATGGGAATGTGGGGAGAATAAAATAGAATCAGATGTAGGATCAGTGTAAATGGGGGTTTGATGGTTGGCATGGACTCAGTGCGCTGAAGGGCCTGTTTCCATGCTGAATGACTCAATGACAAGGAAGAAAGGAATACGGTGATGAGGGAAGTGGAGAGGTATGAGAGTGTGCTCCCACACAGCGTAAACACTGTCAGAGACAGATGGGCTGAATGGCCTGTTTCTGTATATTCGATGCATTTCCACATAACTTGTAGCGTAAAAATCATCCATGGTCCCCAAGGGGAGCTCAGCTTTTCCCCTCACAAACACCGTTCCCCAGTTGTGTGTGTAAACCAGCATTGGCTGTGGTTTGGGGAATGTAACAGACTATTTCATCCAAAGTCTCATGTGTCTGATGAGGAGGGAGGAAGAGGTGAATGGGTCCACATGAAATCGAAAATGGTACAACTAGAGCAGCTTTCAACCAGATAGTAGATCAAATGTCCAGAAACAATCCCAGTCCAAATGCTGAGTGTTGTTTGCTATGATTAATTCTGAGATAATGGCACTCTGCTTATTGAATATGACAGTGATATTTTATGGGCCTCTGTCTGTCCTGATTCTTCCAGGGTTCAGCCAATGATGTGATTTACCGTCTTTGCCTCCAGCACATTGCAACAGCAGATCTAGAGCTCTGGCAGCTCTCCAAGGCTCTTCACACACACAAAGCGAAAAGGGCTTCCAGGAGGCTGTCCTGAGTGGTGGACTATTTCTTGGAGCTGCACATTGCTGCCTTTGTTGTGCTGCAACTCCCAGAGCTTGATCAATCTGCTCTTCACCAGCAGAAGGCAGCACCTTTGACCATACAACACCTCCACCAACCCCAAGCTTTGGATGAAAGTCTCCATGGAGTTGCACTTAATGGTTGGACTGTGGGGTTACTTTCTGATGGGACAGGTGCTGATGTGGGCCAGTGCACATAGCGGGAAGGTGAAACAGTTAGAGGGTGTTGCCGTTCACCCCGAAAATGGCACCAAGGTCTCCCCTTCAGACAATGCCCTGGAGTCCACAGAGGTTCCCCTGAACTCAGACAGGTGTCGAGGCTACTATGATGTGATGGGACAGTGGGACCCGCCATTCAACTGCAATGCAGGAACCTATCTTTATTGCTGTGGGACATGCGGCTACAGGTTCTGTTGTGAGTTCAAGCACGACCGCTTAGACCAGAGCACCTGCAGTAACTATGACACGCCGAACTGGGCCAACACGGGAAAACCTCCCGTCAAGGTGGATGACAACGTTGAAGACCCAGCCAAGGACAAAACCAATATGATTGTTTACATCATCTGTGGTGTCGTGGCCATCATGGTGCTGGTGGGGATCTTCACCAAGCTTGGCTTGGAGAAGGCCAGAGGTCCTCAAACAGAGATGAACATGTCCAGGTAGGAGCTCAGGACAGCCTTCTGAGCCTGGTGTGTCGGGTGTGTAAACATGCTGCTTGTCTGTCTCTCGTACTATTGCATCCAGGACCTAGCGAAAAGGAAACAACTGAGCCAGGGCCACAGGTCATTGATTCCATCTCCTTCTAGCCGCAGAGTATTAGTGGGCACTGGATACTGCAACTACATGTTTACATAGCCAATTCCCACTAATTGGCTATGTAAACATGTGCTGTAGTTTCCAGTGCCGTCCTGGTAATTGTTGTGAGGCTTTACCCATAGTGTTTAAAGAGGAACCTGGGAATTTATAGTCAGAAACATTGACAGGAAATGCACACAGACGTAAAGCTTTTGCATGTATGTCATTGTAGGTAGACTGAAATGGCCGTAAATTCTATAGCTGTGGATATCTAGGAAAGAATGTTTACATTCCTTTATGGGATCTGGGCATCACTGGCAAGGCCAGAATGTGGAAGTCAGCCACCTTCTAGAGCTGCATTAGTCCCTCTGGTGAAGGTACTCAGCGGGAATTCCAGGACTTAGACCCAGGGATACTGAAGGAACAGCAATATCTTTCTAAGTTGGGAACCTGCAGATGGCGGTGTTCCCTGCTTCAGCTGCCCTTGTCCTTGGTGGTAGAAATCACGGTTTGGGAGGTGCTGTCGTAGCAGCCTGAGGCAGTAACTGCAGTGCATTCTGTAGATGGTACACCCTGCAGCCACTGTGCGCTGACAGTGGAGAATGAATGTTCAGGGAAGCTACAGATCAGTTGAATCTGTAGTCACTTCTGGTTGAAGTTGCAATGTTACAGAGGGTACATTTCCACAAGGTTTCCTCCAGCTTCTCAGCTGTAACTTCAGTGGATGAATTGTAAAACTCCAGGAAGTTGGTTGTTTTTTCCTGGTGTTCCTGCACCTCTCCCACCAAAACCTGAACTGCTCTGAGGAGAATTCCTCTCAGAGTGCTACCTCCAATGTCTCATCATCAACCTCCTCAGTAACGTTTGCTTGAGCTGGCTGTTTGGTCCCACGCTGGTCAGGTACCGTACGATGTCAGGAGCGGAGTAAGGGGCCAATATTTTGGGGTAAACCAAGAGTAAGGACTTCCTCACACTCTAGTCTGCCTTCAGCACCAACCTGTAACCAGCTTGTCCAATAAAAATATCTGACAAGCCAAAAATGTGACAAAGGCAATGCACCTTTAACCACTCAGTAACACCAACAGGCCATTCACCCCCTCAAACCTGCCACAGAGTTGTCTGGAACACAAGGAGTTCATTTAGTTCATCAAACCTTTTGAGAAGCAACTCATTCCCCTTTCTTTCACATATCACTGTGATTATCATCCTCTATTTCAATATTTAAAGTTAGTTGAATCTACCTTCATCAGACACAGCGATGCAGAGTACTGCTATCTGTTCAGACCACGTACTGGTTTTAAAATACCCCCAAAAATCACGTTTTCCTCCACCAATAAACCTCCAAGCCCACAACAATATCCAGCCATGCAGAATTTGTATCTTCATTCATTTCACCTTAAGAATACCCCACATGGATTTCAAAATGCCCACATGGACGATTGACCAATCCCATTTGTATGTGGGATCTACTAATCCATAATGTGACAGTAGTAGAAAAGTCTGGAAGAGTGAAAGCACGGAAGGGAATGGGGCAAAAAAACAGAACAACTTGGAATTATTGGAAGATGGTGCCTGAGAAAATGTGCTTGGGCTGTCTGTAATTGTTATTGATACAGATGTTGATTGAGTTGGGCTTCAAAAGGGCTGAGAGCTGACACATCTCGAGCAACTAAAAGTACTCAATGTGCTCAACCAATAAAACACCCTCGACCTGAACCACAAATAAAAACTGTAAGGTTCAAGCTGTAATCACTTTTCATCTATCCCTCTACATCATATAACCTGCCTCTGAAGCAGAGCCTTTTATAACTTCACCTAATATAGATAGATCATGGTCAATTTTGAAAATTTTCACTGAACTGGCATTTGCAGCCTTTAAGAAATTTCAAATTCCCACTGGGTTGAAGGACTTCATAACTTCACTGCTGAAGTGCCTAGCTCTAATTCTGAGATTGTTCCTCTTTGCTCTGGACTCCCACTATCAATAGAAGTAGTTTTCTCTATATCTTCTTTATCAAATCCCTTAATCATTTTCAACTCCTCGATTAAATTACCCATCAGCTTACCAAAGTCAAGGGAACGCAACCCAGGTCTGTGTAAGTATTAACTGTTTATACGCAGTATCACATTGCTAAATCTGCACAGTACATCCTCCAGGAGTGATTAATCAGTCCTGTGATTCTGCACAGTGAGGTGTTACAGCAGGTAGTGCTGCTGCCTCACAGCTCCAGCAGCCCAGGTTCAATCCTGACCGCGGGTGCTGTCTGTGTGGAGTTTGGATCTTCACCCAGTGACCACGTGGGTTCCCCCCAGTGCACTGGTTTCTTCCCACATTCTGCGGAAGAGGTGACAGGTTAATTGGCTGCTGTAAATCACCTTTTTGTCCAGGTAAGTGGCAAAATGATCTCAGGGGATTGATGGGCATGTGTGTGAGAGAACAACCTGCAGGTGTGCAGGGGAATAAGGAGAAAGGAACTGGGGCTAATAGGTTTGCTCTATTGGGAACTGGCCTCCTGCATTACAGAATCATAGACTCATGCGGCACAGATGTGGCCCTTCGGCCCACCATACCCACGCCAACCATCAAGTACCTATCTACACAAATCCCATTTGCCAGCAGATGGTCCCTAGCCTTCTCTGCCTTGATGATTCATGTGTTCATCTAGATACTGAAATGTTGTGAGAGCACCTGCCTTCAGTTCCCCCTGAGGCAGTGTGTTCTAGATTGCAATCAAAAGTTCTTCCTCAGATCCCCTTGCAAACCCTCATTCCTTATCCCCTGTGTTGTAATTCGTACCCACTGTGAACACAGTGCTGCAGGAGAGACTGACCTAGGCAGGTTTTTCTCCCCTTGAGATAGGATCTTTAGCCTGTATGGTTTTATGTTACACCAAGTTACACCAACACCTTATTCCACACTCTCTCTCGACAAGACCTGTCCCATCCACTCTACTCTGACCCACTTGGCTCCAAGGTCCACACTCGCCAGCACTACCACACCTTCCTCAGTCACTTGCTGCATCCGTGTCCATCTTCAGCGGAGGATGCACTCCACACCTCTGACACAGCAAACAAACGTACTTCATGTGTGTACCTGCCTGACACATATCCACCACTCCTCCCTAACCAAGGGAAGTAAAGCACTCAGACAAACCCAAACCACCCGTCTCCTCTGCTTTGCCTCTCATCATTTTATCAGCAGATGCACTGAACTGTCTCATGTGTACCATGAGCAGGAACATCGAGACCACTAATGGCTTCCACTGCTCATTGTTTATTTATTAATCAGAAATGCAATCTGCCACATCAGGGTAGCCGGTTGTCAACACGAGGATGGTGAACTATACACCTGTCCTGTGGAAATATTACAACCTGTCGACAAGCTCTGACACCGTTACACTAATCTGGGGGCTGCCTCATTAAGACAAACGTCAGCATACTCCCAGTTCTGAGGCTGCACCAGTTTCACAAGGATACTCAAAACCATCCAGTCGAGAATGACCAGAGCTCACTGGGGCCAGCTACAGTGCACCAGTACCCAAGCAAGGCAGAGTCCTAACCAGCAGTGACAGCGTGGCCTCCTGCTTACGTTACTGGACTGTCACGTCTAAGTTAATGGAGCACAGATGTGAAATCAAATCCAACCACAGTGGTCCGAGTGTTTCAATCCAGTTTGGGGGAGAAAAGGCTGTTGTCTGTAGCCATGGAAGGTCATTGTTCACTGGGACCTAGCTCACCAACGTACAACAGAGAGGGAAACCTGCTGTCCTTAACGTAGTCTCCAAACAACGGGGTTGATTTCACTGCCCCTCTGAAGCTCCCTAACAGGACACACAGTTCAAGGACAATCAGGAAGGAACAATGAATGCTCTCTCTAATCTCCCTCGTATATTTGGGATCAAGCTTCTTTGTGATGTCCTCACAGCTGAATTTCCTACTAAAATTTGAGGTGAATTATTTCCTAGGCAGGAGAAAATGATGAGATAAATCTCACCAGGACTGGGGAAGGTGTGAGGGGGGTTGGGAGGGTGGGCGTTGTAATTCTTTCTGCTGGTCAGCTCTGGCTGGAGGGTCCCTCTACAAGTAATTTGCCCATCAGTTTGGACATTTTTCAGTGTCCTGGAGTGTCCTGAGATTCCGAGGGTTTTTAGGTGGAATTGCTGGACATGTCCCATCACAAATTGCACTCAGGTGGAGGGGCCATTTTCCAGTCTGATGTAATGGCGGCATTCTCATTGTGATGCTTGTTTAGACTCTCCAGATGTTAGGTCACATCTGCCATTGGACACTCAGTGCTAGATTTGGGATCCTGACACAGGTTGGTCCCTTTGTTATTTACTACATTTGTCATTTACTCTGTCAAGCAAGTAACCTGCTATGCGTACCAGGCTGTGTTATTAATCTGCTGGGAAGGGATGAGACATAAAGGATGTTTGTATGTTGAGTGGTCATCCTTGGAAACTCAGAGTGTACTCTGAGCCATTTACAACAAAATGCCATGGCAACCTCCGCTACAAAACCAGCTCACTCACCATCAGTTGCAAACAACTGATTTACAACCTGATGGCAGATGGTTCTCACTTCTGACCTACAATTAAGTGGACTGTTGCTCCTGGGAATCTGCTGGCTGAGGATGGTGCAAGCAGCCAAGACCATGTGCTCAGCTATTCCCATGGAGTTGCTGGTCTGTGAGTATTGGGGCCGTAACCCAGATTGTGGTGTTTGATTTAATTGATGGGATGTGGGCAATGGATAAAGGCTGGCATTTATTGCCCATTGCCAATTACCCTGGAGGCTAAGTGTGAGCCCACCTCATTGGTGGGTCTGGAATTACATATATGTGTTAGGCAGGGTAAGGACAATGAACCTGCTATCTTGAAGGATATTAGTAATGAAAAACAGTTTTAAACAACAGTCTGGAAGGTCCATGGTTCACCATTACTGATTCCTGCTTTATTGTTCAATTTATTTATTTGTTTGCCATGGTGGGGTTCAAACTTCTGGATAGGTGGTCCAGTTTGTGGATGCTAGTCCAGAATGCTACCATATCTGTACTATTTATATTTTATTAGAGTATTAACCAAGCAGCACCCTGTGTGTGGCCAGGGTCCTGCTTCAGCTGGTAAAGACTGCATGGCAAGCTCTAATACCTTTCCCGACTCTTTCCCGGAGGATGAAGGGTGGGTTGGAGAGAGGCTCTACTGGAGAAAATGTAAATCCCTCTTCCATTTCCACTCAGGAGGCCCTCCCACCTTTCATTCCTCGATATCGCAATTGCATGACTTCCAGCCACGAAGCTTATCTTGTGTGCCTGGTGATGCTGGGCCTCGGTTGCCAGAATTCTCAGGCACGCTGCTCCTTATAAGATAATTGGTCTGATCATTTTCCATACTACCTTGCCCTCATCTCCTGTCTAGCTCTCTCCACTGCCCCCACCCCTGTTAACATGCTATGTACACTGTTGTCTGTGACAGAAACGGTTAGTCTTCCAGCCAACACCAGTTACAGAAGGTGCTAACCAGGGGCAGCCATCCTGAGTTGCTCCCTTTCTGGCCCAGAGATGGAGATGATTTCAGTTCCCCCACACCCCACAACCCAGATTAGTGCAAGCAAGGAAACTGAGCAAAGGGGCCGATCTCTATAATCTGACAAAATGCATTCAAATTATGGACGTATTCGGCATAATCGCCCTGCATTATGAATGCAGGTAGCCCCAAGCATCTCTAGACCGATTGCCTTTCCAGCCCAATCTGTGAGAAGCATCAAACACCAACCA